>NC_138028.1:106653619-106693619 GCF_964106645.2 Podarcis pityusensis
ACGAGGGCTTCTGCTTGTGCAACGGGGCTTCCCCCCCCCCCGCCAGTACCCCCTGAAACTGGAGTATGGTGGGGAGTCAGGATAACACAGAACAGTGTGCAAAGGGAGGAGAGAAGAGATAATTCACTATGGCAAGGTGAAATCCTTGGGCTCATGGGACATTCACGATGGCACCACATTGAATTCCACCCCTAGTCTTAAGAACTGGCTGTTGCTCTTGGACACTTGTCGGATGCCACAGCGGTCTTTATTTGTTGATCTGTTTAGAGCAACGGAGAACGTTAATTGTGGCTTACCCTGTGTAGTGTAACAAGCACTTTTTACTAATCCAGCGCTGTAAAAATTAAAATAATAAAATCTTCCCCCTCCCCTCCCCCCAACCTCCCCTCCCCCCTCTTCTTGCTCTTCGATACAACAATTCTAGACAGTCAGGGTACTGTATTCGTTGGGCTAAGGCTGGGCTGTTAGCTAAATTAAGCCATTGTGACTCAAAATCCTCCTTTAATAAGGTTCATGCTGTCTACAACTTCATCATTTTCTGCTGAATGATAATTACTTTATTCAATCATGTTCAAGGTTTTAGTGAAAGCTAGCATTGATTGATTAACTTCAATTACCATGCTTACATTTGCATAGATAAAAACTGCTTTTCAATTTGTGAGTGGCACGCCAGTGGAAACCCTGCGCTGATATTTGCATTTCAATGTGAACAGTGAAGAATAAAGGTGGGAGAGAGGTCTGATCAGTGCTAAGCCCTTTCTGCTTCAGTGCTTAAGCAGTTTTTTCCCATAAACACTCTTGTTATGATGTTAGTTTGTTCAATCCAGTCTGAGGGTAACCGATGGAGCCTCCTGTTTGACAAGCGTGCATGACAATCGTAACCGGGCGGACTGGGAAATCCGAAAAGTCAAGACTTTTCGACAGAAGCTAGGCTGTGCACCATGCAAATTAAACAGACAAAATTCTCCCTGCGACTACAATGGGAGCGCAGAGTGCCCCTCCGGTGCTTTCAAAAGCAGCCTTGTCAGCTATTGATTTAGACTCCAAATTTCGACTTTGCTCTTTCCGTGGAGGGAGTCTGGTGTGACTCAGCGAATTGAAACAACAACAACAAACTCGCCTGCTGCCTGCCTCTCCTTTGCCAGTTCCACCAGGGCAAAAGTCCCAAGGAGCAAATGAGCAACTTGTAACATGATCACGCTTTAGAAAAGGACCCCGCCTCAATATGCTGGCATTTTTATTCAATACTGGCTCAATACTAGCTGCACTTTCTTTGGTGCAAAGTGGAGGCGTTCTTCAGAGTTGGTGGTTTGATGAATCCTTCGAAAGTTGCAAAGCAGGAGAGGACTATCCCAAATTTCCAAGTTCAGGGCTTCCGGATAGCAGGGGTAGTTGTCAGTGGTCCTGCTAGGGCAGGACTTTGGGGCAGAAGTTGCCATAGAATGGGCAGGGGGAGCTCCAAGCACAGCTGGGCTGGCACACCCTTCCCAGTTTTAATACGCATTTAAGTGAATTAATACAATTGCCATCCCCAGAGCCCACACATAAGCCTTGGCCCCCCGACATCCCAGTGTATGTGGCCGCACTCACTCAGTCCCTGACCTTCCCAATATTGAGCAGGGAAGGCCTGGGGCCCCCCAAACTCACATTTCCTTGAACATAAGCAGAGTGCCTGGGAACTGACGGTATGAGGGTCCCTTGTTGCATGGTGTGTGTGTATGCATTCTCTTCATGTTCCAAACCCTTGCAGACCATCCTGCTCCACACTAGAAATGTTGCAGACTGGGCTGGTGGGGCAATGTTCATGGGGGTTAATAGGGTGCGCATACCTGCCAACATGTTGAGTCCCCAAACCGTGATGCACGTCTTCCCATCTGTTCTCCCGCATGAGCCATGTGACTTATAGGAGATTGTGGAGCCCCCAAAAAGTGTTTTTTCACGGCCATGCTTTCAGGGAGACCAAAAATGTGTGTGATGGTGTCCCCCCCCCCCAGCACTTTTCTCGGGGCAAGATATCTGCACTCAAAATGGTCACTGTGCGCTTGCAGGAAAAATCGGGATGTCCCAGTTTTCCTGAGATCCTTTACGGGTATGGGTGGCGCTTTCATGCCTCCAAGGATTAGGTTTTGCATGGCATGGTTCACGCAGAACAGAACTGCAAGTGATAAGAGACATGGAGCCATTTGCAGAAAATGGTAGCCTGGATAACCTTCCACTGTCCTCTTCTGTAACATGCAGTAGAGCTTTACCTTATATCATGACCTCCTTATACCATGTTTTTCCCACCCTGCACCATTTCAGCAGTTGGTGCTGAAAAAAATGAGGAAGTCCTCAAAATAATGGCATCAGAGTGCAGACTACGATTTCCTCTATGCTATGGAGAAAGAAGGTGAGAACTCTACATGGGGCTGCCATTTTCAGCCATGTGTTTCTTATGGCAGAGCACAGAAGGGGCGTCTCCACTCCCATCATTCAGCCCAGTGGCGTAGCGTGGGGGGTGCCAGGGGTGCCGGCCGCACTGGGCGCAACTTCTGGGGGGGCGCGCTCGCTGCCTCCGGAATCGCCCAGAGCCCCATGGCAGCGGCTCTCAGCGCTCGCTGCGGAAGGCGCGCCAGGCAGCCCCTCCTCACCGACGGGCAGCGTTCGCCTGCGGGGCTCGGCCAGCGCGCAGGGCTGGCCGCATGGAGTTGCCGGGGAGCCGCCGCCGCCTGCCATGCCGCCCTGGCTGCTTCAGCCGCGTCCGACAGCCGGCTCGAGGCTCCTTCCGGCCAGGTCTCCCGATGGGGTGCTGCGGGCGGAGGCTTCGGCACCAAGCGCCACGCCGCCCACCCGCCCCGACGGGGCCCGCCCACCCGCGCCGGAGGCTGGCCAACCCACTGGCCCCAGAGGCGCCCCCTCCCCGCGCCAGAAAGAAGCCGCGTCAGGGCTAGCCGGGCCGGGGAGGGAGACCGAGAAGGCTGCGCTGCAACGCCCAAAGACGCGCGTCTTGGCGCAAAGGGGCCCACGGCACCCAGACGCGGAAGGGACCCTCTCCCCCTGACCCGCCACTGAACTGCAATTCCCAGCTCCCTTGGCAAATCCCAGTGCCCAATCCCCATGCTTTATTTGAGGCAGGGGTCCTTTAATTGCAAAAACAACACCACGGAGGGCAGTAGTCACTACGAAATTTGCCCCAGAGTAGAGCCGTCAGTATTAATGACCATGGTTAGGGGTTAGGGGGCGCAAATTACTTGCCTTGCCCCGGGTTAGGGGGCGCAAATTACTTGCCTTGCCCCGGGTGCTGACTACCCACGCTACGCCGCTGATTCAGCCCACACACTGAGGTCCAGTGCCGAGGGTCTTCTGGTGGTTCCCTCACTGGGAGAAGTGACGTTACAGGGAACCAGGCAGAGGGCCTTCTTGGTAGCGGTGCCCTCCCTGTGGAATGCCCTCCCATAAGAACTACACAACTTTTAGAAGACATCTGAAGGCAGCCGTGTATCAGGAAGTTTCAAATGTTTTATTATGATTTTATATGTGTTGGAAGCAACTCAGCCAGATGCACAGGGTATAAATCTCCTCCTCCTCCTCTTTGGTCTATGTCATCTTCCTGTTTCACACTTTGGCCCCTTCAGTTTAAAGGTGATTGGGAACAAATGCTCAGACAATACCCTGCCAGAGAATTTAGGAACTTGGGGCTGACAATCGTACATTCGGCAGAGCAGAGGAAGTGCCTTGTACTGGCCAGCAGAGACTACTCTGGGCTTGAGGCAGTATTTTGTCCCAGCCCTGTGTGGATCTTCTGCATGCGAGGCAAATTTTCTGTTACTGGGTTACAGCCCTGGTCTGATTTGGAATAAGTCGACTCATTCTATCGCCCTTTTAAAGTGCCAACGAACCTTTTTATTGGGCGCCTGAATATCGGAGCATCAAGGAATGGAAGTGAGCAATACAAATCCAAACACGGAATTCCACAGGGAATGCAAAAGGAGTACCAGCCTCCTACTAAGGGGGTTAAAACAGTTTTCAGATGCTGCTGTTTGAATTCCCCGATGGCGTTATTGAAAGCCCCATGACTCTCGAAGCTGTTCTGCTTGGAAGTCTGCCAGGGCTTGGATTGATCTAGTGTCAAGGCTTGCCATAGAATCTACTGTAAGCTATCAGCAACCATTTCCAACATCAATGAACAGAAGCAGCACCTGTGTGTATTTAAGGCTGAGTTCCCTATATGCTCAGGGTGCCACTAGCTTTGAATTCATAACATTTGCAGGTAGAGTTCACCCGCCTCTCTGCTACATCGGGATGGTCAAAAATCCAAATCTCACCCTTACATACCGTGAAGGCATTGCATGAAATGATATGCTGCTTTTTTCTCTTTTTTTGCACTGCACAGAATAATGCTTCATCCAATTCTATGCACAGCATTTTGAGTTTGGTAGAGTGGTCTTGTTTTGAGATGCACAACTTTTTAGGCATACGAGGAAGGCTTTTGTAATAGCCTTTCATCTCATTCTTGTTTTCCTAAATTTTGGGGTTATGCAGCCGAGAGAAATTGAGTACAGGATATATCATGGATTTGAGTAAGCAGGGAAGTCATTCTTGGTAAAGTTTAGCAGGTGAACAGTTTCAAAGTAGAAGAGTTTGGATTTGATATCCCGCTTTATCACTACCCAAAGGAGTCTCAAAGCGGCTAACATTCTCCTTTCCCTTCCTCCCCCACAACAAACACTCTGTGAGGTGAGTGGGGCTGAGAGACTTCAGAGAAGTGTGACTAGCCCAAGGTCACCCAGCAGCTGCATGTGGAGGAGCGGAGACGCGAACCTGGTTCCCCAGATTACAAATCTACCGCTCTTAACCACTACACCACACTGACTCCCTTTGGCATAAGAACATGTGATAGTCATGGTTAGTGTGTTGGACTCAGACCTGGGAGATCAGGATTCAAATCCCCTCTCAGTCATTAAACCTTCAGGAGGACTTTCGTTCACTCACTGTCTCTCTAGCCACAGGGTTTCTGAGATGTCCTAGCCATCCACCTGAATCTAATAGAACGAGGGATGCAGGGGCGCAGTTATTTGACCTGCACCAGAACCAGGGGCAACCCCCAAACCAGCTAGGGAGACAGCTTGCCACAGTTTTTAGCACCTCTGCAGATGGTGAGGATGACTGTTGTCAAACTGGCATCTTTTCAGAGTTGCCCGGCGACTTACTACAACAATTTCATCCTGAGTTCCGGCACCTATTTTTCTTGAAAAAAAGCACTGGTTACAACGCCTGCTGTGGCTGCAGAGACGGATATGTGAGAGACATGTTTCTGTCTCCCGTGTTGTTTTTGCTGTGTTTGCAGCACCAAAGTGAGCTCTGTGGGGCACACGCCTAGGCAGTGTGTATGGAGGTCCTGGGTGGCCCAGATGACAAGACCCCTCCCCCTCTCAGCCTCAGTGATGTGGTCCAAAGGAAAGCAGATCAAAACATAACCCTAGATGAATGGCACACACTCACTCCCCACGCCACCCCGGTTGGTTTCTTCAGAGCATCTAATAATAATAATTTATTATTTATACCCTCCCATCTGGGTGGGTTTCCCCAGCCACTCTGGGCGGCTTCCAACAAAACACTAAAATGCAATAACCTATTAAACATTAAAAGCTTCCCTAAACAGGGCTGCCTTCAGATGTCTTCTAAAAGTTTGGTAGTTATTTTTCTCTTTGACATCTGATGGGAGGGCGTTCCACAGGGCGGGCGCCACTACCGAGAAGGCCCTCTGCCTGGTTCCCTGTAACTTGGCTTCTCTCAGTGTGGGAACCGCCAGAAGGCCCTTGGTGCTGGACCTCAGTGTCCGGGCTGAACGATGGAGGTGGAGACGCTCCTTCAGGTATAATGGACCGAGTCATACTTTTCCCTGTGACAAAAACTGTAGTAATCTAAATGTTACTTAATACTTCTGTGTTCAGAGCTCAAAAAGAAGAAGGAAGTGTTATCAAGCTATTTTCTTCAGTCATTGTGTATTTAAGAAAGTGGGATGAATTGCAAAAATAAAATTAATCGGTCTTTCTGCCCCAAATGTCCCAAAACAAGGATGATTGCAACAGTGCCAAAAGGAAACTCCTGCTGTGAATAAATTGGATCATTTTAAAAATGATGTTCAGATGACAAATCTGTATATCTTCCAGGGTTACTTTGCTATTCGCGCTGGAACCTACACACTGTGTTATGAGAGAGAGTACAGATGGCAGCGAGTTGTGTCTATGCAGGGATTTTTGTCCATCTCAAAAAATATTTCTTTAAAATTACTCAAGACAGATGGAAAGACAAATCTGTCTTAAGATATTTAATCCCAGTATATAACTGTTCAGATGACTTACAACAATAGGAAATCGCCAGTTTGTTTTCTAAACCCTCCTGCAATGTTTGCCATAAGAACACAAATTATGTGTACGTTTTAATGCCTCTATGCTTCATAATTATGCATGGTTGTGTGCTGTTATAATTGACATAAAATATAAAACAGGTCAAAGAGCAGCTATTAAAACTATTTTTCATTTTGCTTTCTGACAGCCAGCAACATCGCAGGCTAGTGCATTTAATAGGGCCTTGTGCAGAATGCAAAGATAGTTATATAATTTCATCCATATTAAAGCCTCCAGAACTTGCAACCTAATTATTTCCTACACGATACTGTTGTAAAGTATATTACTTTATTTGGAATGGGTCCATTTTGAGATTAAATAATCAAAGTACATTAAATTAGCATGGCTAGAGCAATCATAAAACTTACTTTTCTTCTACTTAGTCAAAAAATAATGGTAGAAATGGGCTTATCCAATCTGCTTGTTTTAATTACTGAAGTATATTTTCAACCAGAAGGCAAATTGAATACTGTATCAGAGCAAAATGAAAATAGGTAATTTACCTGCTAAGAGAAGTGCTAGTCCTGTAAAGAAAAGGAAAAGCTGGAAGAAAGCTGAATTTGCCTCTTGTTCCTTTTTCGCCATGCTTGGCCTAGTTTGATATAGGGCGCTTTGCTATATGGTCAACACAGCTTCTACCTCAATGGGAAAATTGGGTCTTTCCAGGTATGTTTTTATGCATTTGATGACCCCAGAGGAAGATGGAACGCACATCCCTGTGAAGTACCTGGAAGGAGCCTGCTCTTGAGAGAAGAAGAGCTTCATAACATTTTACTTGATCATTCCCCCCCCAGTTTAATAAAAGCCATCAGAACACCCACCTTACAGAAGCCTCACCTGGTGTGTGATGAACAAAAGCAAATTTAGCAGACAAGTAAGAGTGAGCACAAGTCCACAAATAACAAGATTGGTAGTCAAACCACTGTGTGCTACACGTTCTGTGTCTCAACAACAGAATGTTGCTGAGTGGCAACTTAGAAAACCAGGATGGATTTTTGAGTGATTAATATTGATAGAAGCCTGCAGTGGAAATGAGTTTGATAGTGACCTTCATTGCAATGCATACCAAAGGGAGGCTCAGCCTATCAGAGCCTCCTGTCCTTTGTTCCCAAAAGTATAGTGAAACTATTTTCTTCTGTTCTCCACCTTCGTTTGGAACTAAATAAACATATATAGTGGTACCTCGGGATGCAAGCCGGATCCGTTCCAGAGCCCCGTTCGCATCCTGAACAGAATGTAAGATGTGACTGCGCATGCATGGGTTGCGTTTCGCCACTTCTGCGCATGCCTGTGACGTCATTTTGACTGTCTGCGCATACGCGAGCGGCGAAACCTGGAAGTAATGCGCTCCATTACTTCCAGGTCGCCGCGGAGCTCAACCCAAAAGTGCTCAACCTGAAGCGTATTTATCCCAAGGTATGACTGTATGGTGACAATGTCTACATTACGATTTTAAACCTTGTCGCTCTTTGCCACCCAGCCCCACTATTTAAGCAAAATGGGAGGAGTGAATTTTTCAAGACTGAATCTTCCTTATAAAGAGTTATGAAATCACACTCTAGCAAAGAGTTTCTTCCCTTGATAAGCATAACCAAATGAAGTTTGTCAGGGCTTTTGTTTAATGTTGACTAAGCAGCTAGACTTCATGCTCCTGCTGAAATGGACGGTAAGCTTATGTCATAATAAATATGTTGTAGGCACAATGCAGTCCACAAAAGCATATGCCATCATAACTGGGTTGGTCCTTAATGTGCCACGACTTGTCGTTGCTTCAGGACAGCCTCCATCAGCTGAGACAAAGATATTGCTCATAATATCTGTTTAATAGGCCTCTTGACATGCATGCATTTCCTTTGGCTGCCTATTTTATGTTTCTTTTGACACACATAAACTTACCTTACGTTCTCCTGAATTAACCTTTCCTTTAACAGGTGGGTGGGTGGGTGTTTTTGAGCTGTACAGGGCTTCTTCCCCACAACCAAATATGTATACGGTTGGCAAGGGTGCCAACTTGAATAAAATATGGGGGGGGTGGTAAGCCATTCCCCACGTAATTGATCACATGGCGCTGCACACATGCACCATTTGAAAGGCAACGGCCATCAACTTTGGGCGGTGGCCCCCTCAAATGCTTTATTAGAGGAGGAGCTGAACAGACTTCAGCCCCTAGGAGTTGGCTTCTATGACGGTTGGTACAGAGGACAAGGGAATATAGGAACAGAAGAAGAGCCTGCTGGATCAGGCCAGTGGCCCATCTAGTCCAGCATCCTGTTCTCACAGTTGCCAACCAGATGTCTGTGGGAAGCCCGCAAGCAGGACCTCAGCACAAGAACCATCTGCCCTCCAGTGGTTTTCAGAAACTGGTCTTCAGAAGCATTACTGCCTCTGTCTGTGGACGCAGAGCAAAAGCCATCATGGCTAGTTGCCATTGATAGCATTCTCCTCTGTGGATTTGTCCTGTATTCTTCTAGAGCATCCAAGTTGGTGGCCATCACTGCCTTCTGTGGGAACGAGTTCCATGGTTGAACTATGCTCCGGATGAAGAACTGCTTCATCTTTCCTGAATCGTCCCAACAGAAAGCTACCTTATAGCTTCCATCTAGGTCAGTATTGCCCATGTTGATTGCCAGGGATTCTTCAGGGTTTCAGGCAAGGGTCCAGATGTATCTGGAGATGCTGGGGATTTTTTTTATTAAATATAATTTTTATTAAATTTTCTGTTTTACAATTTAAAGTACTCATTTTTACATCCTTAAAATATCAATGACTTCCCTTCTTCTTTTTCCATAGTTCATTTTGCATATCATAAATCCCTGCGTATTTTACAAAAACTAAACCATTCAGTATTCCATTATTGTATCCATCAAAACTTGTTTACACTGTTGAATTTATTTTAATGCTGCCAGCATTTTCAGCTGTACACAGATATTTCCTATATATTCAATTAACGTTTTCCAGTCTTCTCTAAACGTATGTTCTTCTTGTTCACTTATTCTATATGTTAAGTCTGCAAGCTGCGCAATTTAAGTTGCCATTCTTCTTTGGTTGGGACCTCGCTCATTTTCCATTTTTGGGCTAACAAAACATGGGCCCCAGTAGTGGCATACATAAATAACCTTTTTTGATGCCTGGGAATTTCGGTCTGAATTATCCACAACAGAAAGGACTCTGGGGTGTGTGTGGTTTTTTTTTTGGGGGGGGGAGTACTTTGGAACATTTTTCTCAGTTCATTATGTATCATTTCCCAATACTCTTTTACCCTTTTACAAGTCCACCAGAGATGCTGGAGATTCAACCTGGGACTTCCCTAGTGCAAAGCAGAAGTTCTGCAGTGACCTACAGTGCTTCCCAGTAGCGCAATGGCTTAGAGAAGGATGCACAAAGCTGTATAATCTAAGCCCCTCCTGACATACTGTGGGTCCCTAAATGCATTCTGGCTGTAAAAAGAAATGGGCTGTGTGGCAGCTACTGGAGTAACGTTAGAGTCAAATCTATTTCAGCTAGTTTTGTTAACATCAAAGGTGGCCTCAGAGCTGAGAGTGGTAAACGTGCAAGATCAGCCTTGCCAATCTCTGGTGTGACAAAACGTCTAGAAAGCGAAAATGTCTAAAGTTTGCTTTGACTTATCCTGTTTAGCGCGGAAGATATTTCTTTCCAGCTAGTTTGGTACGTGACAATCGACTAAAGGAAGCGTGGAAAACCCGATTAAGGCAAGCGTGCTAGCCTGGTTACCTTTCTAAGGCAGATCAATAAAAAATGTTTGGTATTCCTTCCCAGCTGCATCTTTGATTGTGGAGACATGAAAAGAAGACATATATCTCTATACGGCGCCTGGCAGATCGCCTTTGTTCCTGGTTGCTGTGAAATTATGAAAAGCAAATACAGATCTCCTTTTGGTGGTTTCCATTTAAATCTTCTTTCCTTGAAGTTGCATAGTTAAATACCGATTGCAGAAAAGGAAGGAATATAAAAAGTGGATTATGTGGAGAAATATTACTTTAAAAGTGAGGGGGAGTCCTCGGAGGGTATGTTGGGATGTTCGCCTTTGAGCACCTAAAGCAGCTCTTTGCAAATAACGCTGCACTTGTCAAGAGTCGTTTTAACCACAAATGATTGCTGTGCCTTGAAATCTGTTACATTATCTAGGAGAAATGCAATCAGAGGCTTGCAGTTGGGAAACACTTCTTGCCCCCCCCCCAATCCATTGCATTCTTGCGCAATATTCCAGCTTGTATACGGCGTCTTGCATCTCCATCTCTGCCCTGTGGCCGCAAATAAGCTTTGACAGCATGCCTGCAAATCAGGTGGTAATAATAACACTCCCATGAAATAATGCGTAGGATTTTTTAAAAATGAAAACGACGCTTGTGCAAAAGCCCAAAGAATTCAAAGCAGTTTTATTGCCTTGGAAAGACATAGAACCAAATGTGTAGTTTTCCCCATTCAGGAGAAAAAAAGGAAAAAGGGAAGGCTCTTGTCGAGCAATTTATGAGCATTCCACTTCTTAGGGGCAACAGAGACCTACATTGTAGCCCACACATCGGCTCACTGAGGGAGGCTGTCATAAGAAGCAGAACGGACTAGAATGAGCCACAACATTCCTCCTCCAGGTTTCCAGGCCACATATTCTGCAAGGAGGCTCCATTTTGGGTTTTTAATGCAAGTATTTAACATTTGGAAACATTAGGTAGTAACTGTTCCGACTTAAAACAATATCTATCCAGTTTCCCCACTGACATTATGGTTTCCTGAACAGTTATGGGCTCAGAGCCGACCCTACTATTAGGTTGTGAGGTAACAACCTGAGGCAACCAATTTTTGGGTGTCGTGAAAGGGCAGCAAAATGTTAGCTCCTTTATTTGTTTAGTTATTATTATTAATTAATTTGTGATAGCGGAAAGATTATAATGGAGCCAAAGTATCATTATCATTAATATATTAATACCAACGTTCTGACGCCGTTATAATGGCTGTGTTTAGTTTTATGTTGCAGCCCCCCTGGGGTGTATGTGCCTTAAGAATAAAAGTTGTTTCTGAATGTTGCCAGCAGATGAGCAAATAGTTCAAAATCTTGGACCCTTGCTTCATAAACGGAATTCCCAGGGCAAGATTTTCCTAACTGGTAGCATTTGGAACCTTTCTGTTAAGTGCCTGTGATTGTCACCTCTGCCTAGGTTCTCGCTGTCTAGCATTTTCTTATTTGCATATTCTAATCTATTTAATTATATGCACATTTATAATTACCTATGCGTGGTGGTGGGGGTTCATATGTGTGGGGGCTCTTCTGCTAAGCCTGTTCAAAGCTCATCAGAAGGCAACACAAAGTACTGCTGTGGATGTTTTTTTCCCACTTGACTTTGGAGAGCAATTCATATCTGCAGCATAACCCCTAAGACTGCAGATCATTGTAACTATTTAAATATTAAAATAATATGCAGCATGGGCTTTTACGATGGACAACCAGTAGACAACCAGAATGCCATATTCATGTTGGTCTGAAAACATCTGGGAGCTATTCTCTAGAAATAGGTGGCATGGCCGTATGTTTCTTTTCCAGTATTTTGCTGCTATAATGTTCTAAACTTTGGCTTCTGTAAGAAGCTCACTAGTAGCTTGGGGTTTAGCCAACATGTGGTAGCCTTTTATTTTCAAGAGATGAAGCCATGCCTTTAGTGTTCTACTCTTGGAGTTGTAGAATCACATTAGAAAATCTGCACAGAGCATTTGTGAAGCAATGGCGGCTTTCAGATGCAACGCTAAACCATGGTTTGTCATTACACAATTGCAATAATGAGCCTCAGGGTCGAACACTTTGTGCTTTTCTTGTATGGTTTCTAGCTATGTAATGTTGCAAGCCGCTTAGGTATGTTTTGTGATTTAGCAGTATGCAAGTACTTTGATAAAGAAGTAATAAATATAAACACTCCCTCTCCCCTTCATCCTTCACACAAGGAGCTCAGAGCTTGTGACCCTTCACAAGTTGGGCTATAATTACCATTGCACCAGCCAGCATGGCCAATGGTCAGGGATGATGGGAGCTGGAGTCCAGGAGCATTTGGACGGCAATAGGCTCACCACCTCTGCTTTACATGCTAGGAAGGAAACAGTAAAGATTCCAGTTATGGTTTGTAAGAAATCACCGTTTCCCATGTTCAGATGAGCCCGGAAACTGTACTTAGTTACAAACTACAGAAGCTTTAAATGACCTCCGCTTGCTTGAGAGAGAGGGAGAATGGGAGCTCAAGACTTGCTGCTGCACTAAACCATGGTTTATATTCTATCCAAATGTAGCCATCATCTGTTGTTGGGAACTAAATACTGGAAATCGGAAAACTGTTGGGGAAATTATGATGGGCGATACCCAACTAAGTCATACTCAGAGTGGATCCATTGAAATCAATTGACTGAGTCATACTCAGCACCCATTGATTCACAGTGAAAGTCAGTCAGTCTCAGAATCATACATTTGGAAGGGACTCAGAGGCTAGTCGAACCCCCTGCCATGCAAGAATCCTGCCCACAACTATCCTTGGGTGGGCTCAAACCACCAACCTCTGGTCAACAGCCAGATGCAATGACCCATTGCGCCACCTGACACGTTTGTTTCAGTAGAAATGATCCAGTTTAGAAAACGTTTTGCTCAGTGCTAGTTCAGCAGACCCAGTAACCGACTACAGTGTGTGCATGCTTGTGCATGACGTCAAGTTATTCCTCACTTAACACTTTCCTCCCTCCCCTGCATAACGTGGCAAGGATTTTGGAGATTAGGTGCGATGGCCTGGGATTCGGACTCGGATGCTGAACTTGAGGGATCCCAGCCTGCACAGGAGTCCCCGCCTCCAGAACCAGCTGAGCCAGGGCTGAGGCCTGAGCCTGAAGGGTCCTCACCTGGTCCTCATCCTCAGGTGCAGGCATCAGCTGAGTCTGCTCTGGCTCCTGAGGTGATGGAGGACCCATAGCCTGCAGGTGCTCCACTCTCAGCCCCATCAGAGGAAGCTGAGGTTGCCTCTGGGTCCTCCAGCCTCTCCTGAGCTGCAGAGGCTCAGGGCAGAGAGGCAGAGGGAACTAAGTTCCCGCAGGAGGAGTGCTCGCCTCCAGGCCAGGAGAGGTGAGTCACCAGAAGATCGGGGCCGCCCTATGCCTCGGGGCAAATAAAAGCCAGTCAGCCCCAGTCCCAGGTTGCGGGAGCAACATTGTTGGTAGCCTGTTCCTGCCTGCACCCTGTCCTGCTTTCCTGCCTGAGCTCCTGACCTGCCTTGGCTCCCTGCTTGCAAGCCTGTTCCTGACTTTACCCGGCTCCCTGCCCTGCGCCCAGCTTCAGCTACTACGGACTGCCTCCACGTTACACCTTTGACCATGGACTGGACTTGGACCTCACCTCTCAGGTAACCCGTTGGACCAGCACACTAGGCCACATGTGTGCACATTTCCCTTCCATGCTTCTGTGTCATGTTCCCCCTCAGGGGTGGAGGAAGGGTGCTGGCGGTCTGCCCTGGGTGTCATCACAGGCTGTTGGGGGAAGGAGCAGAGCTACGTCACCTTGCCGCCGGCCTTCCCCCCTTCCCCCTTCATTTTGACAGCTCGGGGGAGGCTTGGGAGTCACGGGCGGCCAGCGTGCCATTGCCCCCTGCTCCCAGGCTGCTTCCTGGGGGGGGGGGGAGCCTCCCCCAATCTGTCAAAAGGAAGAGGGAAGTGAGGAAGGCTGCTGGCAAAGCGGCATGGCTCCCTCCCCCCCCGCCCAGGAAGCAGCCTGCCATGGGTGGCTCACTCCAGCCCCCATGGGCATCTCGCCCCCTGGGACGCTCGCCCCGCCCCTATGGCCCCACCCTGGGTGCACAGCATGTGCGCTGCTCCGGGTGCCGGAGCAGCTAGCTCCACCTCTGCCCCCCCCAAAAAACCATAGTGGTGCACACTCCCAAGGATCCATCTGTCTTCTACCACATGCATACCATCACCAGTCATAAAATTGCCTGGACCTAGCTCTAAGGCGGCTGGTATGCGGGTGGCACTGTGGGTTAAACCACAGAGCCTAGGACTTGCCGATCAGAAGGTCGGTGGTTCGAATCCCCGTGAAGGGGTGAGCTCCCGTTGCTCGGTCCCTGCTCCTGCCAACCTAGCAGTTTGAAAGCACGTCAAAGTGCAAGTAGATAAATAAGTACCGCTCCGGCGGGAAGGTAAACAGCGTTTCCTCTGGTTCGCCAGAAGTGGCTTAGTCATGCTGGCCACATGACCCGGAAGCTGTATGCCGGCTCCCTTGGCCAGTAAAGTGAGATGAGCACTGCAACCCCAGAGTCGGTCACGACTGGACCTAATGGTGAGGGGCCCCTTTACCTTTACCTTTTAGCTCTAAGGCAAGTTATGTTACATACATGGGTGCCAGTGGAACCCTACTGTGCAGTTATTGGTGCTACACATTGATAAGCAATTGTAATTAGAGTTGGAAGGATCTGTTAGCTTTGGTGCTCTTGGTTTCTCGTTTCTTCAGTCTTAATGTTTTGACTGATGTGCCTATTGTTGTTGCTTTTTGCAAGCAACATCTCCTAGTACAGTGCATTTTTGTACGCTCTTTTCACTGATAGATTCATTTCAATGCACTCTTTTATCTAATATATTCATTTCCTTTAAACCCCAGTTGGAAAACTGCACTGCAAAATTCAGATAAGTGCAAATTTCAAAGGATGATTGCGTTTCAGTTTCCGTGCTGTTTCAGAAATTTGATAGATTTTAGTGCACTTGCACATGGCTGTTAATGAGTGAGGGAAAAGGCCCCAAATGATATTCCAACCAGTATATGGTTAACTGGAATTGATGAATCTGCCTACTCTCTTTCTAAAGTCAGAATAGCCACCGGTGAAGTCTTTTTCCCCATCTGAGAGAGGAATCAGCCCTGCCCCAGCCTAGCCCTAAACACTGGAGCAGAGCTATATCTCCATCTATCTTTCAGATTAGCGCTTTGTTACACTTTGAAGAGAAGGCCTTTCACAAAAGCTCAGGCATTTCGAAGCTTAGATACGGTCAGTGTGCCTGCGCTCGGCTGCCCTGTAGACTATTTGTTAATGAAGACCTTGGATTACTGAGCCTATTCTCGAGCCAAAATTTGCACTTTAAAGTGTGGCTTGAGGAGCGTATAAAAGCGCTGGATTCCATTATTGCAAAATGTATCAGAAAAGTGTTGAGCTAGGTAATTACCTTAATCCAACTGAAATAGTTGGTCACAGTGTACATTAGATGAGCATCCAGACTTGAACAAGCAGTCAACCTGAACAAAATAAGCTCAGCCATGGAGGGGCAGATTTCTTAATTAGTTCTCAGTGGCGAGAACAGTTTAATGTTTCCCAAAGTCGAGTGCAAATTCTACAAGTGACACAATTCAAGAGGGCTCTGCCAGGTTGAATTAAACCCGGCCTGGTCCCCCACTGTCACATGCAGAGTCCAAAGCTAACTTCATTTATTCCTCACTGTTTGCGTTCCAGCGAACATCCATAGACTGAACCATAATAAAAGAGAGAGAGCGAGAGAGAGAACAGTATGATTAACTTCAATAATACGAAGCCCTTGCTCTCAGAATACTCGTTCGCCTCTCATTTTCACAAAGCAAGTCATCGTATCGCCTCGTCGGTGGAGCCATATATTGCAGTACAGTCTAATTGGTTACACTGGCATGTACGCCATTAATAAAATGAGGAAGCTCAGTGGTCAGTTAGTGATTGTTTTCTTTCTCGTGTTATTGTTTCAAGGTTAGCAAATCTCTTTGGTTTCGTGTTGCTAAATATTTATTAGTCACAGTGGGAAGTGTTCTGCGTAGGATGTACTCGAGCTAAACAACTAAACTTCAATAAAATCAAGCAAAGTCAATGGAGGGGTTGGGAGGGGTTTCCGTGACACAGGGCCACTGAATGCAAAGAAGGCTCTGAAGATGTGCGTCATAATCCACTTAAAAGTCACACCAGTTCATTATTTAATAAGATCATAAAACTGAAAGAGACCACAAGGGCTGCTGCTTTTCCTTATATCATATGTACGATCATTTTCACATTCAATCCCAGTGTTTCCCCCCTTCCCCCTTAATAATATGTAGTGGAACTTTTGTAGTAACTTCCTGTCCTATCCAGTGACTTCTGGTTGACTCCCCCCCCGCCCAATATTGTTCTTCCAATATAGAAGAAGAGGAGGAGTTTGGATTTTATATCCCGCTTTATCACTACCGAAAGGAGTCTCAAAGCAGCTAACATTCTCCTTTCCCCCCCCCCCAACAAACACTCTGTGAGGTGAGCGGGGCTGAGAGACTTCAGAGAAGTGTGACTAGCCCAAGGTCACCCAGCAGCTGCATGTGGAGGAGCGGAGACGCGAACCCGGTTCACCAGGTTACGAGTCTACCACTCTTAACCACTACACCATACACCAATATCCAGATTTGTGGCCTCTGTTTGTGGTCAAATTGATATATATGCTCTTTAGACTGTGGTATACCACTTTGTTGAGGGTTGCATCTAAAAGAAAGAAAATGTAAGAGGCTCATCTAGTCCATCATAGGAGTCATCTCCTAGGGGCCAGGTCCCTTCGCCCCCCCCAATAAAATATTTGAGGGGGCTGCCCCCCCCCAAGTTGAGGTACATTGCCATTCAAATGGTGTGCGTGTGCCGCATCTTGTGATTGATTATGTCAGGTGGGGTTTAGCTGCCCCCCAATATTTTATTCAAGTTGGTACCCCTATAGTCCAGCATTCCCTTCTCATGGTTTAAATGCCCATTGGAAGCCCACAACCACATCCTGAGTGCAACGGCACACTCCCCACCTGTAATTCCTAACAACTAGTATTCTGAGGTGGACTGAGTCCAACAGTGGAGGTAGAACATAGCCGCTGTGACAGATAGGCATTGATACTGGCAAAATTCTTCATTTTTCAATTGCCTGGAATGGATATACTTTTAGAACCACTTAAAAAAATATATTTGAGGGGGAAAGAGAAGTGATCTGGGGTGGTAGTCGTACAAACACCTAATACACGTGTGTGTGTGTGTGTGTGTGTGTGTGTGTTTATATAGAATCACTTGCTTTAAAATCTTCCTGAATGTGGAAGACTAACACTTAAGTGAGAGGAATGCTTGCAAAATGTACCTATACTGGACAGAGTGATCAGGCAAGAAATCTATGTGGACAATATTACGTTCAGCTGAATGGGGTCTACCAAGTAGAAAAAGCTGACATGTAATGTATATCCCTAAAGAAAAGCATATTCTCTTGAAAGCACAGGGTCCGGGAGAATGTTCTTTTGTAGCCAAAAATACCGTAACAAGTGGATTACTATGCTTATTTGCATTGGTATAGAACACATGGTATTGAAAACTGGTTGTAGGACTTAAATTTGTTAGGTCCGAATTGCAAGGTAGGCTAGATTATTCTTAATAAACTTAATTTTTTTTAAAAAATAACATTCAATCAGGGCAAAGAGAGCAGCAAGGTATTCCCCGCCCACTACTTTCTTCATGGGAGACTGACCAACTGAGTAGCAGGGAGATCTTAGGGACATTCAAATGACCCAGATCTTGTTTTCACAAAAAACAAGAAGTGATGCCATATTGAGTGAAAGGGGGAGGGAGAGGGAGGCATAGATCTAAGAAACACGTGCAAGAGACATACAGATATGAACTTCCAGTAACACATTGAAATGCTGTACTGAAGGCCCGTTGGAATTTGGGACTCTGCGTGACAAAGTGGGAAGCTGTGATGGCGTACGGGTTTTTGTGACAGTCCCAGCATTTTTGGAGCTGTTGGAGTTTATGTCATCAGGAGGGGGCCATGACTTCCCCTTTCCTGTTTTAGAGATACAATCCCCTCAGGGAAATATGTTCTGTTCATGTTTATTGGAGAAGCTCCCTGTGCTGGTGGAAAGCTCGGCCCTTCAGCATGCTACTTTAATACTTTTTTTTAGTTTGGTTTGGTGTAGTGGTTAAGAGCGGTGGACTCGTAATCTGGGGAACTGGGTTCGCATCTCCGCTCCTCCACCTGCAGCTGGTGGGTGACCTTGGGCTAGTCACACTTCTCTGAAGTCTCTCAGCCCCACTCACCTCACAGAGTGTTTGTTGTGGGGGGAAAAGTAAAGGGAGATTGTTAGCCGCTTTGAGACTCCTTAGGGTAGTGATAAAGCGGGATATCAAATCCAAACTCCTGTATTTATGTCGACGCTGCTTGTCTTGTGTTATTAGCCACTTTGAGCAACTTGGGTGGAAAGGTGGGATGCAAATTTCTTAAAACAACAAATGCATAGATTCAACAAGTGGTGCGGCGATGGAAAGCTTCGTGGGTTGAATTTCTGCAGGAGTGCTGGCAGAGAAAACACAAATGCCAAGCAGAAGCGGAAGTTCTTTGAGTTGCATCTCCAAATTGACCCCAACAGAAGAAAACCCATGCATTATTTCTACATTCTAACTTGTACATAGCTATCATCTTAACTTGGGTAACTCTGGCACAAGCCAAAAAGTGATGTAAAATGATGAAGCCTTGGTAGGTGAAGTTTGGAGGGCACCTGGCTTCAGAGCAGCAAGACTATTTCCCCCTAACCATTTCCAATATATAGATAAAAATTATAGTGTTGCATTGTAATATGAACAGTCCCTCAGTGTGATCCTGCCGTAATGAAATAACGCTTCTGTCTTATTTTCATTTCTTCCCTCCATGAATGAAGAGGCACATATATGTGTGTTCATTGAGACAATTGTCTACCCGACAATTGTCACCTGGTAGCAGCCATGCTAGCAGGCTGCCTCAGTGGGAGAGATGTGAAGCAGAGCTCATTATATCAGATCAGCTGAAAGACCAGTTTTCTATGTTTTGGCCCTGATTCTAAGATCCTTGAGAGTAGCAAGCAGGTTATTAAAACGGTATCTGTTCAGAATTGATGCCTGCCTCGCTTGCTTTGTACCAGTGGAAATGACCAGTGATGGTACACAGCAGTGAAGAATCAAAGCAGACCTATTGTAAGCCATTAAAAACATGTAGCAGAAATGTAAATAATTATAAGTGAATTAGCCGCATAAACAAAGTCAAATTCCCTGTCCACACAATCACTCCAAAAAGGTCATTTTCATGGTCCAAATTGTATCTTTAGGTCAAAGATTAAGTCTTTCCACTCAAAATGAGTCCAGTGTTCTGAAATGGTGGCATTTCATAGACCACTTCTGCAAACATTTAAGTTGCATAAAATCTTCGAATTCGTGGCCACTCTTTTATTGAGCAATGGACTCTAAGTGATGGCATCTATTGTCACAGACCTCTCTTTTTTTAAAAAAAGGAACCATTTCTGAAAAGGAAATTATTGTCTTTTAAAGTAATGTAAGAGTTGTGCAATTTTCTCCATTTTGACCCCTTTTTTATTGCCTCTGGGTTTTAAGCACAGGCCTCCAATTTAAAACCTATTATTCCAAAGAAACAGCTTTTCATCTCCTCCCCCAGCCACACACCTTCCTCAAATCTTTTATTTTCAAGCCCAGGACTGCTTCGTACCACAGATACCATTTCTCTCTCTCTCTCTACATTTGTGTCAAGCATTTTAAAAATTAAATTTGTAGCCCATCTGATGCCAAAAACTCAAAATACCATATAGAGTTGTGATTTGCTTCTTCTTTTTTTAAATGAAAAGATATAAAGCTCCAATCAGCAGCTATAACAATGCAATTTTTAACAGCTCCAGGGATGATCAGTAAAACAGTGAAAACTTACATACCACCGAGGTCCTGAGTAAATGTGCCATTTTGCAATATTTCCTCTTAGAGCTCGGCTTCATTAACTCCTATCTTTTCCTAATTTGTTCAGCATTGTCATATTTGTGTATATTTCATGACATAGCAGCCCACAGCTGCTTGATAACATGTTTCTGGTACAATCACACCCAGAGAATTGGCAGAGAAAGGGGTTGGGCCACGCTGAGATTAGACCTACTTCTGCCTAACTTCAGTTCCATTGCTGTCAGTTGGTCTACTCTAAACATGGCTCAGTCTGAATCCAGGCCACAGTCAGAAACAGTCTCCCTGCACAGTTTACATATCATCATCCCACTCCCAGGGCACAGTGTGAGAGGGACAAAAATGCTTTCTCACATATATGAATGTTTATTGAAACTCTTCAACATACAATACAATAAAAAACCAAATTAATCTCAATAAAGATAAAGAAGAAAAGAGAAAACAAAACAAGGAAGGAAGGAAGGAAGAAAAGGTAAAATAAAATAAAATGTTGTATTGGCCTGCACATAAACCTCACTTTCCCCCCAAATTCCCTCTGTGAAAAGTTAAAAGTGTGGCTCAACTTTGTGACCTTACAAAAACTGGCTTTTACGATATCGCTGGTGAAACAGACATACGGTAAAACGGAACGGGTGTTAGTGCCTGCGGAATTTTAAGGGAGCGGCTTATATTCGGGTATTCTCCCCCCCCCCCCCCAATTTTAAAGGTGCGGATTATATTCAGGTGCGGCTTATATTTGGGCCAATATGGTAATATGCTTTGTGACAGCTGCCCCATATAGTTTATGGAAAGGGTGGGGAACCTGTGGCCCCCAGGTATTGCTGAATGACAGCTCCCATAATCCCTGAGAACTGGCCATACAGGCTGGGGGCAAAGGCACATCTCAGTCCCCAGACCTAAATTAAGTGAAATTCCATGGGACTTGCTTTATAAATTCACATTGTGTGGCTTTTTTAACTCTTCAAATAAAGCCAATGACTAATACTTTACTTGTTATTTATACCCACCTTTTAATTTTTTTTATTTTTAAAAAACCCAAGGGGGCTTACAACCAAAATTAAAATAAATAAGCAATCATAAGCACATATATTTCCATTGCGGCCAGTTCAATAGGTAGCCTCATCTGTTGCCAAAAACGTTATCTCTGTGTTTTAATGAAAAACACTCTGTTATAATAGTTCTCTAAAAGTCAAAAGTGGAATTGTAGATCCTGACATTACAATTCCAGAAACTGCATCTGCAGCCTGTAATTTTGATACAGCGGAATAAATGAAAAAATAAAACTGAAATAAATATGCCAATGAAGCAACATCCTTGGGAGTTAATTAAAAATACTCTCTCTTTGTTTATCTCCTCCCCCCCCCCAGCATAGTTGAAGATGGAAAAACCTTCATCCAAATTAAACTCTTTCTTTGTTGCTTTCTAGTAGAAAGGCACCAAGTTTCGAAATCAGTCACTAACAGGATAAGTCAGGCCAAGAGTAGAAAGGAAAAAAGGGACTTGTGCGATTTGTGACTGCCCCACACTACAGAGAGCTGACCAGTCATCCCTACTAGGAAACTGACAAATCTCTTGTTTTTGCACCCTCCAGCAAAATTAGGAGATTTATTAAACATATATGGCTGTTGAAGTATGATTGGCTTAAAGTCAACACTACCTGTGCCTATTCCATGCTCTGAATCTGAATTCCGGTGCCCTTTGAATGGCACACTCCTGTAAGCTCAATATAGCCTTCCCAAAAGTTGTGAATAAAGACCTTGGGATGCTGTGTTTGAGCTCCTGTGACATAAACTCATGCACTAGGAGTAGCAAACATGACACCCTCTAGATGTTGGTCTCTTAAGATCTTATTGGCCAGCATCTTGTGCTCTGACTGTTCGCCCTACGCTGAGAGTCCTTTTCTTTTCACCTTTTGGCTCACAGCTCATGTCCTTGTCACAGTACCTAGGGCAGTGGGCGAGGGGGAGGGGAGAGGAATCTTGAATTTCCTTAAATGAACAAGGTTTTTTTTAACGTAAATTATTTTAGTAATGTTATATTTTTATTTATATACTGCTTCATGTACCGTACTTTTCTGTGTCTAAGACTAGGTTTTTTTACTTCAAAATTATGTGAAAAACTGTGGGTCATCTTATACATGGATAGTGAATGGTGGGGATATCTTAAATTGGAGTCCCTAAAAATAGGGGGTGTCATATATGGGGGCGTGTTATACATGGAAAAATACGGTATATATTTTAAAACACCCCTAATCAGCTTCTCTGCAGAAGAGGCTTTCCTTTTTTCCTCTTACATAGCAGGAAATGCCTCTTCTGAAACCAGAGAAGGTAATTCTTACTTCTTCCAAACTTGTTGTTTTATATGTAAATTGATTAAAACTCCTATGATTAATCAGCGAAGATTTATCTAATTGGGTGACATCCCTAATAAAAGTACTGACTGACTGATTGATTGATTGATTGATTGATTAATTGATTGAATAAATGATTCAATTTCTGTGCTGTTTTCTCCAAACGAGGCTTGAGGCAGCTTATAACATTTATTAAACAAATAAAACAAATAAATCCTAATAAAAACAATAATTTCCAAGGTCTTGCCTGCATTTATCATACATGTGTTTGCCTGTGTTGATATCATTGCAAACCTGCTACTATAGATTGTGCTTATCACATTTTAAAGAAAATTATCTGATCCTTAATGCAGAACTTATGATCCCTATAGTTGGCCATATGGGGTGCTACTGAGTCTTGTCACAACTGAGAAGTATCAGAACTATAGTGTGAGTTTGGATCAATGGCTCCAGCAAGAGTGCAGAAGTGATGGGATTCAATAAGACCATTTTATGTGTCCACACAGCTGATGTGATGTTGCTATCACATATTCATGGATTGATGTTATCAGCTGTTAAGTTGTGGGTGAACATATCAGACAACACAGTGATTCTTCAAACAGCTCTTGTTTATTCACAGGCCTAGAACAGAACTGGGCTGAAGGGTTCAGCCAACCAGCTTATATAGAGCTCAACTACAAAGCAACAGTAACAACTTTCTGTAACTATCCAATCACTGAACGTCACTTTCAACTCCTTATTTGCATATGTGGACCTGAGTGAAAACTATCTACAGTATCCCCCTGCTGGCCCAGGGCGAGAACTTCAGTACATAACATCACTTGGACCAGGCTTCAGTCGAGGCCTACAGAGGACCATTCTGCCCTACCAGGAAGGAGCTGCTCAAAGCAAGCACTTATGAATACATATGGCACACACAACATGGACGCCCTTCTGGTGGTGGCGTCATAAGGCGAACCTGGCCAAAGGATTTCTACGAAAAGAGTCTTTTACAAACCTACTCCTCCAGCACCATTGCCAAAACCAGCTCTCTTGTAAAAGACATGTGTCCCCTAGGCAATGCCACTGAGAAGACCCATTTAGCTGGTCATTTTTAAGAGGAAGATTGCTAGACCGCAACAGCACCAAATTAACACACATTTTTATTATAGTTTTAAATGAATGGAGCAATCAATTTACAGCAACAGTGTAATTATTTACAATAGCAGAAGAAATAAGTGGGGGGGGGAGGAGTTTAGGGCGCCTCAAATGTGTCTGGGACATCAGAGGAGGGAGTAGGGGAGGGCAGAATCTTGTAGCGAAAAAAGAGGGAAATTGGGGGGGGGTGTTTGCTCTCAGTTGAGTCACTTTCCACTCCCATATTATGAAAATCAGAGGCCGTAGGCTAGGGTCTTGTTAACCTCTTTGATAATCCAGCCCTGCTTGAAACTGCCGCAATAATGTGTGGGCCCAGGTTACGGATATTGTCAACTGTTCTGCAACCATATTTCTTCAGAGCACCTGAGTGGTTCGCAGACCAGCAGTGGTCCATGGACCACAGTCTGAGAGTTTTTGCTGTAGTCTATTGAGTTTAACTGGCAGCTCAAGATGTAGTCAAACTGATCGTTCTCCCAAATACCATTCCCTGTAAAGGCTCCAAAGTGTGTGTGTGAGACCTCTCTGAACTAGCTTTCTCCCCATTAATGTTAATGTCAGAGGAACCTCTGCACTCACAAAGGGTGTTGGGCCTATACTTCCTATCACTGACCAGGAGAAGACACTGCATGCCCAATTCCTGGCCGCCTGCATCTGATTTGCTGTATGTGCAATGAATGACTGAATACAGGAACTTGGCTGCAAGCCTATTCCTAACTGCTTCTGTATCATTTCCATTGAAATCATAAGTGATATCAAGGTTTTATGCTACGATTCACCCTCTTTATGCACTGGGATCTGTGCAATATATAATTAATTCACTTATTTCTAATTTCCTAAGCCCGCCCTCTGCTTCCACCCCCCTTTCTTTCTTTCTTTTTTCTTTTTGCTGAATGGTTAACTTGACTGCTTGGAAAGATATAACCTTTTCATCAAGTAAACTGGATTATTATGGTGCGAAATGTCTGCCTTTATAGACATCTCTTGACAGTTGGTTTACAATTGCCTGCCGCTTTGACCCCTCTTTCTGTCTCTTACCATATGCATCAGAGTTCCTTGTCAAGGAAACACTGGTAAACTGGGAGATCCATACCACTTTCGTACAGTGAGGAGAATTCCCCCTTCTCATCACTCCCTGTCATTCCAGAATTAGTCTGCGAAAGATTTGATGGGATTATTTCTGAGTGCACATTTATATCTGCATCTGATGCTCTAGAGAATTACCTCGGAAATCAGAAATGATGTTGTCAACTAAATTAAGAAATTTTCATCCCCCCACTTTCTAGTTGACTGTTTGACCCAATTTGAATGAAACCCATTATGTGTGTACACACACACACGGGATATTTGCTAACCTTTTACATGCAATGATATAAGGGCAGGAGGATCATTACCTTGCCTCTGACTGTTCATTTACCTTAATAGTTGGGCTATCAGCTGATTAAGGAACTTTTGGTTGATTAATCATCTGCCTTTTAACTGACTTAAGTGATCCAATTAAATTAAAATAAAATTTGCATATTAGTGAACCTTCTCTATAGGGCTGCAGTCCTGTACATCTGTACCTGGAAATCAGCTCCATTGATCACAGTGGGACATAGTTCTGAGTGCACATGCATATGGGATTGTGTTGTAAGTGCCTTTTTGAGAACTTGAAGGAAGGCTGCAGGCACGCATGAGTGTGCTTAAACTGATTTGAGTATAGTATTTTTTACTTGGTGATAACTCATCCATGGTAAAGGGTGGGAAAACAGCAACAGCAGCATGAGAAATTGCAACAGAATAATTAAAAAGCTATCTTTAGCGTATTCTGTTTTCATGCCTTACTAGAATAACCAACCAAAACCAACAGGGAAATTGTATGCACACTTACCTGGGAGCAAGACAAAGTGAGACTAGCCTCTGAGGACCTATGCCTACAAGAGACTCATGCGTTGCTTGCTTTTCACTTGAACCCTCCAGCTTGATCCATCTATTGTAGCTACTGGGTTGAATCCAATTCTGTCCGTGCATGAGCAGAGCAGACTTGTACAATGGGACTTCCATCTCTTCCTGCTCCCCATGGCGCAACCTCCAAAGCTGCTCTGAAGGAGCAGGAGAAATAGTCCACTCGCATCATGTTGCCTTCCACCCAATGAGTTGCACCCAACTAAGGTCATACTCAGGTTTGATCCATTAAAATCAGTGGGCACGACTAACTTAAGACCATTCATTTCAATGAGTCTGCTCAGGTATGGATACAACCTTTATCTACTGGGTGAACTTTGTAGTCTTAATCAATAAGAAGTGAGAATTTTAAAGAGACTCTTACACATCAAAATAGTCATGCCTCCTGATGCAGCCTACAGTGATCTGTTTCTGACTGCACTTTACAGGACATAGCAGCAATTCAAGGGCACAATTCAAGGTGTAGTTTTTCATTTATCGCTTTATACATTTGTTCGTTCTGCTACATTCTGTAATGAGCTCCCGAGAAGGTCCCGTTGTGCCATTCTGACCAATTCTTTCATGTGGAAACCATAGATTTGGTGGGTGAGTGTTGACAAATTGAACCAGATAGCCACTCCACATCGATCACCATATTTATTAAACCACTGAGGAGAGAAATCAAGAGGAGAAAAATGTGACTGCTTAAGATTCCCCTAAAAACAACAACCCCCCAACCCAAATAACCCCCTCAAAACTGGCCAGTGCTCCCAGTTTCCTATGGCATTTTGGCTGTGTGCACTTCTGTAAGATGGTATTGTGCTCAGTATCTCTTTTAAAAGCACACATGCTGTACCATTTGGTGTGACAGCTGCTAAGGTAATGATGGATTTCTAGTGAACAGTGCCATAAATAAACATATCAAATTAAAAAAAACACCCCCCAAAACCAAGGAATCCTTTCCAAGGAAGAAATACAATTTGGCAACAAAGCACATCACTTTAAAAATAAATCTCTCATATCTCATCTGCGGGCCATCAGTCCAGGCTACTGAAATCCAGTCAAGAGAGTTTAGGTTGACAATGTTCCTTATTCCCACAAGGCAAGCCTTTATCGGTGGTAGGGCTGTGCATCAGATTTGGCTGGATCCCAACCCTCAAGCCCAAGTGGGATGCTTTGGAGGGATTTTTGGCTTGTCAGAGGCAAAGTGGAATCTGTACGAGGCGGCGTGAGTCAAAAGCCCTAAACGGCCTCAGTCCAGTATACCTGAAGGAGCGTCTCCACCCCCATCATTCTGCCCGTACACTGAGGTCCAGTGCCGAGGGCCTTCTGGTGGTTCCCTCGCTGCGAGAAGCCAGGTTACAGGGAACTAGGCAGAGGGCCTTCACGGTAGTGGCACCCGCCCTGTGGAATGCCCTCCCACCAGATATCAAAGAGAAAAACAACTACCAGAGTGTTTAGGGAAGCTTTTAATGTTTAATAGACTATTATATTTTAATATTCTGTTGGAAGCGGCCCAGAGTGGCTGGGGAAACGCAGCCAGATGGGCGGGGTATAAATAATAAATACAAACTTTTTAAAAATGCTGGAAATAAGTGTCTGTTAAAAGTGAAAGCAACGTCTCTAAGCTTACCATACAAGAACTGGTGCCAGGGTGGGAAAGCAAATACCAGAGAGGGCAGAGGGAGAGCTCTGTTGTGACTGAAGGGTCTGGCTTGCCCCCCTCCATCAACTTTAGCTGTGTACTAAACCCCTGGGCCTATTTCCTGCAATTTGGCAGCCTTCTTACCTAAGGGCACCTCACTCATACATGCAATTTTCAGAGCAATTGTCCACAAAACACTAGGGGAGATTAAATTATGCATTATCTATCTAGCCCCAAACTGTAATGGCTGCTTGTGAGGAAAACATTGTAACTATCCTTCTGGAATTTGACATGACTTATTCCACCACAAGGGGCACCTTTGCCCGAAAATTTCAATTTTGCCCCCCAATAAGAGTCATAGATGTTTCCTTTAAACACAAAAACAACTTTAAGTGTTCCCAGCACACACAAAAACTCCTCAATTTATTTGTTTGTAATTTGGCAGGCTTTATTCCCTCGGGGGGAAGTGGGGGCTAATATGCCGGAACATGTCCACTCTTCTGTCAAAAGAAAGCTATAGCAATGTTTTGATTTCCCAATTGTGAAGGGGCGGGGGGGGGGGGCGGAGAAGGAAGGGGACTCAGAAAGATCCTGAATTGGTCAGCCTACAAAGGACCTTGGACCTAGTTGGGCTGTTTTCTGAAGTGCCAAGCAGGAATCTGAACTGAATCTTATAGTTGGTAAGGTAAAGGTAAAAGGACCCCTGACCATTAGGTCCAGTCATGGCCGACTCTGGGGTTGCGGCATTCATCTTGCTTTATTGGCTGAGGGAGCTGGCGTACAGCTTCCGGGTCATGTGGCCAGCATGACTAAGCTGCTTTCTGGCGAACCAGAGCAGCACACGGAAACGCCGTTTACCTTCCCGCCAGAGCAGTACCTATTTTTTTTTTTTAATATATATTTATTCAAGTTTTTCAATACATAAACATATTTAAACAAATAACATTGATTATTTGACATCTTTTCATCATTACTTTGGACTCCCCCACGCCTCCCGCACACACTTACATCGTTAAAGAATTATTTCCAAACAAATTATCATTTTGTTCATAATCTTGGATTTGATCATTAGTGTATAGTTTAAACTTAAGTCTAATTTAGTGGTAGACAATTACTTCTCAGAGCAGTACCTATTTATCTACTTGCACCTTGGACGTGCTTTCGAACTGCTAGGTTGGCAGGAGCAGGGATCGAGCAACGGGAGCTCACCCCGTCGCAGGGATTCGAACCACCAACCTTCTGATCAGCAAGTCCTAGGCTCTGATTTAATCCACAGCACACCCATAATTTATACACACTCTTATTTTAAGCTCTGTTGCCCATTTCATTAGGCAGGAACTGATAAGAACCTCCCTTTTCCCCATTCCCCATTCCCAATGACAGGGAAACATGTCATTTCTGCATGTAGATTTGAGTTTTACATAATTTCTGTTCCCTGCTCCTGAGGTATATGGGACCATTCCATATAATGGTCTGAAGGCCATCCATCGGAAAGCATAAATTCTATTGCTCACACTAAATAGGTCTGTTTGTGCATGCTCCCTGGATGGAAGACTAAGTGGACTCCATGTATTAGCTACTCTGAGGAAAAGGAGGGACTTAATCATAATCAAGTAAATGATCCTTCCTTTCCTCTTAAAAGTGTTGGGGGATCTTGAAGACTCGCCTTGAGACTAGCTTGCCTTCCCATGGTGAAGCAAACGTGACAAGCCCATTGAATTTGCCCCTGTGATTCTAAATGTGCCGTACGGTACTGGTGCCCCTGCCTTTAGTTTGTGAAGTCCTTGGATTTCCCAATGTCAGGCGTGTGCATCCTCTACTCTGAAATAAACTTGGTGCAGCAACAGCTGTGATTCTTACCCTCAGGGTTCATCTTTTCTTTCCCTGGGTCTACTTGATAATCTATTCATTATTGCTCAAACTTTAAGCTCTATGCTACGGAAGATCATTAATCATAGATATAATTTAATGACAGCAGGGTCATGTTCCACTAACTAAGTACACCTTGTTTGCCTCAAAATGCTAATCGTTTCTCTGTAACATTAATGAGGGACAATTGATATTAAGCCTAATAATCACGTGTCGTCTATTTAACAGTTTTTATTCATATAAACTGGGTACTTGGCTTATGGCTGAAATCTAATTATGTAAAACTCACATCTAGGTAGCCTTCTAGCAAAACATCTCTGAGATATTTGCGAAGTTAGGAAAGATGTAACGAAGTTGGTTCTTGAGAGGAAAATAGCATTAGCATAGACTTCTTCAAGTGTGTGAGTTGACTTCTGCTCTACCAGCAGAGAGACCCAGTAGCACAACAGGGATGTTACCACTGGTCTAGATACCACTTCATCTGCAGCCCATCCACAGGCCTAGCTCCTGGCTTGTGCTGGAATGTCTGCAAACAAACACTGTGTCATGTGACACCATCACATAAATCTTTTACGACTTATGGTGGAATTGTTCTGAGAGGAAGTGGAATGACCCAGATCCTTTTGTATTTAACTTTTTCAAAAAGCTATTTCTGTTGTCTCAAACACTCGTAACCTCCTTCTGAATCCCTCGAAGTCCATAGCATAATTCTGATGAACTTCATTCGCAAAAAGGATGTGAATTGAATCTGTTCTTCACAGATCCGTTGTTGTGAAGTTTCCACCGGAGACAGGTGTTATTCTGTTTTGTTTTGTTTAAAAAACAGAATGATGGCAGTGTTTAAAGGCGCCTTTCCCCACCAAGATAAGACCATCTTTTGAACTCAGCAGGACACCACTGTTAACTGCTATTGAAAAACTGTTTGAAAGCATCAGATCAATCTGGTGTTTTTGGAGAGCCGCTTTGAACAAAGCTCTTAATTTCAATATAGTATTCTTTTTGCCTCGAAAAATAGAACATACTGGCCTACAGGACCCAATATTTCTTCTGATAGGTATTTAAAAGGACAATTACCCATCTTTCAGAAATAAATTGTGGGGTAACTTATTTTTTCCTCACAGCTACACACATTTCAAAATAACCAAATGAGCAAATGTGATCCTTTGAGTATTGGCCATGATTGTTGGGGCTGATGGAAGTTGGGGTCCAACACTGTATGGGAGGCAACAGGTTCCCCATCCCTGCTCTAGAGGAAGCTCAGCTGATTCCGCAAGGCAGCTCTTACACTCTTATCTACAGCCCCCGAGCAGCCAAATCTGTTGCAAAGTGAGAGACAGCCTGGCTACTTCAGCACAGAGAGGGAAGCCACTGTCCCGGATGGCAGTAGCCTCATTCAGAAGCTCCTGCTGCTCGACAAGCAGTGATGACCTCACTTCCCCTCTGTGGATGGGCCCTGGTGCCACACTCAAGCATGTAATATCTGTGTATTTGCTAAGGGCCCAGCTAATCCCACCCGTCTCCTGCAGGAGATATATAATAGAAATATTACCAAGTCTTAACTTCCTAACTCCCAGACTTTAAAGATGAGAAACTGGGGACCGTTGTATTTATTTGCTAAACTGTTGCGTCCATGTTTAACTTTCGCTCCCCAGTCAAATGGTTGGATATATAAACCTTTCACCCGCACAAACAGTATTATCAACTGTCTCTCATATCAGCACCATGCAGACTTGCAACACAACAGATTTATTTAACGACTGAATGGGTACCTCAAACAATGGGAGGGAAAAACAAAGGTCCCAGACCTCCTTGGGGAGGTGTTCTTGGTGACGGCCCAGCTGATATTGCTATTCAGAGGGCACTGGATGGCCTGATAGAGGGAACTCTCCCCTTCTTGTCAAGTCTGCACAGAGATGATGACTCAGGACAGCTGTTACTACTGGGACAGTAGCGACTGCCAGTCTTCTTGGCACGATCCCCTTTGCTAATTTCAGACATTATCCCCAATGATGTATTTTCACTGATGGTGTAAATCTCATCAGTTCCCATTGTACTGCACAATGCCATCATATTTACATTTTGTAATGTCAGGGGACAAGTCTAGCAACTTCCAGCTGACTTTTCCAGAGTTCTGTTTTATCTCTCCCACACCCTCCCACAAAAAACACACACCTTTGTTTAGTAAAAGGATATCTTCTGTGAGTTTGGATCTGTGTTGGTCATTAGAAAACAAAACCAAAAAAGGGGGGGGAGGAAGGAGTTCAAGGTGTCCCTGAGTCCAGTTCCCATTAGTTACCGTAATCATTAAGGTGTTATATAAAGGCCAAAGCTACAAGACCATAGAGTGGTTCTGACACAAACGTTTTCCTCCACATGTGGAAATGCTATGTAAGAAGGACACTCAAATCTAGAGGCATACTAGATTCCTGCTGGCTTCTGCTTGTGGAATTTTTCTGTAAAATCCATGAGGATTTCTCACTAAATAATCATGCAAGCAAAACAAGTTGCACTAGTGCAAGGGGTCTTCATCCCTCCCCCCCCCCCCGGTGCACCCTACCACCTCCAAATCAATTTTTGCAAGTTTGGGAAACCCCCAAGACAGAGTCAATGGATGCATGAGGGAAGAGAGACAGAGAATGATTTGTTGGAATGTTGCTCACTGCATTACCCCTTATTCCTATATAATATTTCCACATGTATCCTTCTATGGAGCCGCAAACAATTTTGCACCAAATCTGGGGAGCAGAAGAGGGCGGTGGGAATGTGAAAAGAGAATGACTTTGTACACACCCCAGTTTGGCAACATTCAATCCACTGCTCAGCGGTATCTTGCCACACGTTGGCTTGCACGGACCCAACAAATGACCATCACACCAGGCTCACTGGAAACAGAATCTGGTAATTATTTATTTTGTGGTGCTTCTCCAGTACGTTGACTTATATTGGAAGTGGAAGAATTAGAATCCTTCCATTTTGTATATCTTGCTCTTCTCTGGTGGAATCACCCCTCCCCGCAGACAAATAGAGAAAAGGTGACAGAATGGTATGATATCTAACATGAGATAGATTAATTAGGAAAACAGAATGTTTTCATCGCAGCATTTTGCACCCACACTCCATTTGTATGCAGTGGTTTTGTTTCTGAGGGCATCTTTTTGTGTCTACCACTGATTTGTTAATGATATGCCATCTGAAATGTGTTCAGCTACACACCACTGGTTTCAGTTTTGCACACAGAAGCAAAAACCTGGGACTTCAGCAATGATTGCAATCTTCTGCTCAGTGAAGAAAGCCCTGGTAGCGCAGATTTAGATGTCAAAAAGGACGGTGGTAATCTTATTAACCTTGAGTTTTTCATCTCCTTTGAGCCTTTAGATTATAAAGTATGAAACCTAGCAGGTGGCCGTTGGATTTCAATGTTTATGCTCATTTAATACCCACCTAGGATTATTTTCTTCCCAAAGAATGAAGAAAAAAGCAACTAGAAAGGAACCTCCGGCTTAGGAAACGAGTGAAATAAACATTCTCCTTTGGATCAAAATAAATGGGTGAGAATGTAACACATCTGGGGGGCACTTAGAGAACCTTGATCAGGATGCACATCTCCATTCACATTAAAATATGAATTTGGTGAGTTCAGTGGGGGCAGATGAGTAACGGTAGGAGGCTATAACTCAGTGGTAGAACGCCTGCTATACGCAAGGTCCCAGGATCAATCCTTGCTATCTCTAGTTTAAAGAGGATCAGGTGGCAGGTGATGGAAAAGACCTCTGTCTGAGACCCTGGTGAGTCACCCTAGACTAGTGGTTCCCAATTGGTGGTCTGTGTAACTCACCCAAGGGGTCCATGGCATCATTCACATAACAAAAACTACCATAGAGATATCAATATTTTCAAATGTCCATGGCTTAGCTTTTGAGAAATGGGGTCCGCAATACTTAGTTAATTGGGAACCACTGCCCTAGACAATAGTGGACTAGGCAGAAAATTGTCTGATCAGGTGCATGGGAGCTTTCCAATTTCCTATTTCAATATGAGTGGAGATACACAAACACAGATAATCAGCCGCCTCAGCTGCTCATGTGGAAAGCGGCTTCTGCTGCATCAAGACAATGATCTATCTATCTATCATCTATCTATCTATCTATCTATCTATCTATCTATCTATTAATCTGTATTGGTCTGAGTCCCTTTGAGATAGTGGGTAATTTCCCCAACTCTCTGTTCGTGGAGTCCTGGTTTAAGCCATTACAGGCATAGCCTGAGCTGAAAACCAGTGTTAGAAACTGAGATATAAAAGCTAGGAGCTAAATGGCACCTAGGTTATGGGCACAACAATGGAATGTCTAGGCATTTTTTATATAACAAGAATACAAAACTGAAATGAATGAACTGCAGCTAAAATATTATGCTCATTTTTCAAATGGTCTAGTCCTTCCCCTGCCCACTCCCCTCATATTCTTAAGAGGGTATCTTCTCCAGAGGGTAGCTGGAAGTGGGGAGGCAGAAAAAGGTTCTCCTTTCCTTCTGCTCTGCAGCTTTAATCTGAAATCTTAGGTGCAGTACTTTGTCCAGAGCTCAGAAACTGCTCGCGCTAATGAAATTCCCTGTCACAAAATACGCCTAGAACAATGGGAGTTTCAAACACTGCTAAAAACAAATAAGAGTATTTGTTTTCTGTTGAAGAGGAGCTAATATCCACATTCTTTCCACTGAGAAATATTAATTTATAAATAATAATAATAATAATAATAATAATAATAATAATAATTTATTATTTGTACCCCGCCCATCTGGCTGGGTTTCCCCAGCCACTCTGGGCGGCTTCCATAGAAACAAAAAATACAGTGAAATATCACAGATTAAAAGCTTCCCTGAACAGGGAATAATAATAATTTATTTATACCCCAGCCACTCTGGGTGGCTGCCAACAGACTATTAAAAGCACAACAAAATATCAAACATTTAAAACTTCCCTAAACAGGGCTGCCTTCTGATGTCTTCTATACATCAGATAGTTGTTTATTTCCTTGACATCTGCTGGGAGGGCATTCCACAGGGCGGGCGCCACTACCGAGAAGGCCCTCTGACTGGTTCCCTGTAACCTCACTTCTCGCAGTGAGGGAACCACCAGAAGGCCCTCGGCGCTGGACCTCAGTGTCTGGGCTGAACGATGGGGATGGAGACGCTTCTTCAGGTATACTGGGCTGAAGCCATTTAGAACTTTAAAGGTCAGCACCAACACTTTGAATTGTGCTTGGAAACGTACTGCAAAATGTAGGTGTTTTGGGACCAGTGGCCAATGGGTAGGGATGATGGAACTTCAGTGATCTAATGATATCTGGGGAGCCACAGGTTCTCAACACTCAGTTGCCTTGCCAACTGAAAAGAAGGATTATGCAAAGCTTTTAAGAGATACTGTTTCACAAGGAACTTAGGGCTATTGACAGTTTCTCCCTTTTTTTGTTTTAACAGTTACATACTTTCTCATTACATACTTGTACACAGAAGCACGGGGACGCGGGTGGCACTGTGGGTTAAATCACAGAGCCTAGGACTTGCTGATCAGAAGGTCGGCGGTTCGAATCCCCACGATGGGATGAGCTCCCATTGCTCAGTCCCTGCTCCTGCCAACCTAGCAGTTCAAAAGCACGTCAAAGTGCAAGTAGATAAATAGGTACCGCTCCGGCAGGAAGGTAAATGGCGTTTCCGTGTGCTGCTCTGGTTCGCCAGAAGTGGCTTAGTCATGCTGGCCACATGACCCAGAAGCTATACGCCGGCTCCCTTGGCCAGTAAAGCGAGATGAGCGCCGCAACCCCAGAGTAGGTCACGACTGGACCTAATGGTCAGGGGTCTCTTTACCTTTACACAGAAGCACACACCGAACTATAAATCTTACGATCTAACATCAAATTTACCAATTCTACTTTGGTGACATGGAACCTATGAATGCAACAATGCTAAAAGTTCACCCCATACTATGGCTCAGTCAGTAGAGCATAAGACTCTAAATCTCAGGGTCGTGGGTTCGAACCCTACATCAGGCAAAAGACTCCTCCATTGCAGGGGTTGGACTAGATGACCATCGTGGTCCGTTCCCATTCTACAATATTCTGTGATTCTCTGTTAGTTAGGCAGCTTGGAGGGTGAGTTCCTCCCACCTTTTCCATCACGCCCCTGTTCCATAGCAGAGAGTACACTAGCTCAAACAGAACAAGACATAACTGCAATTTCAAAGAAAGGTGGAGGAGGGGAATCAAATGGAGTTATAAAACAAATATTCCTTTTGTGAATAGGTGTGGGTTGCCCCATTGCAATTGGCTGCCCTCTTTCTTGGTGTTTGATTATACCTTGCTTTTGGCCTCTGCTTCTCAGGAGGTGACAGATTGGCTAAATTAATGTTGAGTAAAATCAGTGAAAGGGAAAATAATGGACGCCACATGATTTATTGCCTTTCGCAGAAATCTGCTAAGCAAATTCTGGGTCTGCCTTTGTATAGTGTGCAAAAAAGAAAAGTCTCAGGAACCTGACCTGCAAATTGTTTGCTTAGAGCCCTGTTTCCTTACAGGCGATGGGAGGAGTGTGTGTGTGTGTGTGTGTGTGGAGAGAGAGAGAGAGAGAGAGAGAGAGAGAGAGAGGGAGAGATTGTAATGGTTGTTGTTGTTTAAAGTATGCAAATGGAAAGTTACTGAGTAACATTGCTTCATTAGACCAGTCAGTGCTGACCCAATAAATTATTGGGAGAATATATATTTTACAGGAAATTGATTTAATTGAAGCTTTGGTTAGTCACTACAAAATGTGTCTGGTTCATGCCACAGTAGCCAGGAATTTATAAATGAGTTCAGAATGTTGTTCAGGCACCAGAAAATAAACCTCCAAGCTATTTACTACCTCTATGATATATAAAGTTTGCAGTTTTGATTTTGTGTGATTATGTTCAGCAATGGTGACCTTTAGAGGCAACAATATTGAAGTGTAATGAGGAGATGTTTGATCACTGGTCTACAATGAAGACTTGGCACGACTTCTCCAGTCCTTCCTGGAATTTGTGAAATTCAACTGACAGGCTTTAACCTTTAGACTGCTGAAGTTTCAAAACGTAGAGGGTTTTGTCCTCTTCATATATAACCTGTAAGGTATAGGGGTTTGGGGTTTGTTTGTTTGTTTGTTTGTAAGTTCTAGTGGCCTTTTAATCATCTTGTTAAATTAATACTGTGCACTAAGTGACATAAATAATAACAATAATAATAATAATAATTACTGGCCAGTCACTTGATGTAAACCTAGTCTTAAACTAGTATTCATGCAAAAACCTAATCTCTAAACATTGCAATATGGCCGCTAGTAAGCCAGGTTGGGTTGGTAGATATGGGGTTTATAAATTGTGACTGAATCCCATTGGAAGCAATGGAATGGGACATGTATTCCATTCTTATCCATTAGGATAAATCCTAATAATTTCACTGGGGCATAGTAAATGCCCCCAGAATTGCAGCCATAATCATGACAAACTGTTTTTGGATTGTGCCTTCTTACTGTGTGCCGGGGTTGGTATGACGGCAAGATTTTGTATCTTCAGTTAATATCATGGTGTGCAAGTAAGGAATTTGTTTTGTTTGGAATTGCAAGAGATAATTGATTGGTTATTGGGTTGGATTCAGACATGGAAGGGGGTTAGCTGAAGCTCTTTTAGAATTCCCAATTTGCCCTAAGCATGGCAGAAATTCCTGCTTCATCACAAAGAAATGGAGAGCTTGTTCACAGCACAGTGCAGCAATTAGAGTGTTGGACTAGGGCCCGGGAGACCAGGGTTCAAATCCCCACTCAACAATGAAGCTCACTGGGTAACCTTGGGCCAGTCACTGCCTCTCAGCCCAACCAACCTTGCAGCATTGTTGTAAGGATAAAATGGGGAGAGAGGGAGGAAGTTCCATTCCACATATAGATATCCCTGCACTAATGGAAATGCTTGCTGTATACTGCCCATGATCTTTAATTCAGCATTGCAGACAGTGCCAGATTAAAGCCTGTGGAGGCTCCTAGGCAGTCGATATCTCGAGGATTGGGGCTCGCAAATGATCTCTTAATAGGTTTTTGATTTTACCAACCAACGATTTTAATAAACGTATTTTGATCCGTTGTTGCAGGGCCCCTAAAAGGTGTGAGGCCCATAGGCCGGTGCCAGCTTTGCCTATTTGATAATCCGGCACTGATTGTAGAAAGAGCCTTGTCAATTTTAAGTAAAAATAGCAGGACAGAAACATTAACCAAGAAAACACAAGTGAAAATCTCACGAGCCAAACAGAGCAAATGATTGATAACTTCTCTTTCTGTAGATAATTGTACATGCTTGACATACCACAATATGCAGTTGTTTAAGGGGTAGCAGAAAAGGTTCAGCCCCTTCTAATTAACCAGTGGATGCCAGGCTCATGGTGTCTCTTTTTGTGAAGATAACCGAGTCCTCACACAACTAGCTCTGAAGCATTTGGTCGCATTTCCATCAAAAGTTTTGTATGTCTTTACTGGAGCAAAATTATGTGCAGTAGTGTGATGAAAATACTATCGCAGTCTGAAAGAATTTATGAAAAGATAATTAAATATAAACTACGTGGAATGGAGAAAGCAACTTTTTATATATAATAGCTATTATTGATTTTCTGGCTGGATGGGCATAGAGAATTTAACCATCAGGGCTCCTACACTTTCACAAAGAGGGGATATTACAATTTATGTACAATTCTTAGAGGGAAAGCTAGAGACAGTGAGACAAAAGAGGCTTTGGAGAAAGCTGTGACTGCTGCTGAAGAGGTGGGGGGTATGTATTCGGCCACCGTTCATTCAAACGACAATTTCATAGTCAAAAATGACTCTCAGATTGAACTGGTATCGGTTGGTGTGTTGTTCTTCCCACACACTCTTCACCCGCTGCAAGAGCTGAGAGTTGGTGGCTGAATGCCCATCACCTTAAACTGTATAGCACTGGGTGATTTTTCTAAGCTAAGAGAATCCTTGAAAAACAGCCTCAGATTGCTCCAAGACTTCTGAGAAACTGCAGAAAAATCAAATGTGGAGGAGATTGATTCCAGCCCTCCTTGCCAACTCTCCCTTTCCAAGAAAACGTTGCTGGTGCCAGGAGACTTGCAGCCCTTGGCTTCACTTCACATGATGCTTCTAAACTGCCGCTTCCTTTGGAATACATGGGATTTGTAGTACTCCACAGTCCTCACACGATTACTGGAAAGTGTGGCTGCGCTGCTGGCCCCACCACTCAAAGTCACAAAGCTTCTTCGGGCATCAAGGGGAAAACCTACATGCATAGATACCGATGTATATATGTTTCCCTGGGAAATGGAATCCTACATGATCAGGATTCAAAATCTTGGGGAAGCTTATACCTATAGAGATCGATGTATGTACTGTAGGTGTTATCCTTGCAGATGTCCACACCTAAAGCATGGGATAGAGGGGCAGGACCTGGAGAAGTTGAATAACAACAACAATAATAATTTATATGCTGCTCATTCGACAGGGTTGCCCCAGCCACTCTGGATGGCTTCCAACAAATTATAAAACCACAATAAAATGCCATACATTAAAAACTTCCCTATACAGGGCTGCCTTCAGATGTCTTCTAAAACATGTACAGAAATGTGGAGAGAGTCAGAGTAAAATGCTGGTGAATTTTCATGAGGATTCTTATTATTATTATTATTATTATTATTTACAGATAATTCATAAACCAATAGGGGGAACTGTACATAAGACTGGAAAAATGGGAAACAGAGGGAAACTAACATGGATAGATTCAAATGTTGTTGGACTACAGTTCCCATGAGCCTCAGTCAGCATGGCAAATGGTCGGGGTTAAGGGAACTGTAGTCCAGCAACATCTGGTGGGCAGCAGGTTCTCTATTCTGGACAAAAGGATGCACCATATTGTTGCTAAAAGCTCATTGCAGGTTTTAATTTACTTTTTAAAAATAACATTTCCCATGCTCTTTGTTATACCTGGGTGTGCACACCCACCCACATATGGAATATTTGTCTGCATTGCACCCAACCCTTTGAGCAGTGGATGCAGTGCAGCTTAAAAATACAGTGGTATCTCAGTTTATGAACTTAATCCGTTACAGAAGTCCGTTCTTAAAGCAAAACCGTTCTTAAACTGAGGTGTGCTTTCCCTAATGAGGCCTCCTACCACCGGTGCCCTTCCACCGTTCGGATTCCGTTCTTAGACCGAGGTAAAGTTCTCAAACCGGGACACTATTTCTGGTTTTGCAGAGTTTGTAAACCGAATCATTCTTAAACAGGACTGTTCTTAAACCGAGGTACCACTGTATAATAGATAAATGAACGAATGTTCAAAGAGCAGAAACAAGATGACCACCTGCTTCCGAATAGAGAAGGTGCCATGCTCTGCTAATATTTGTTGCACCTCTTATAGAAGCGTTTAAAAACAGACTTAATAACACAAAAGCAGATCTGGGGATAGCCCGCTACCAGGCAGACCCCCATTTCACAACTAGCTCCTCCACCGGCCTGCCAGCTTCTTTCCAGAACAGCAATTAATTCTCCCTTGGCCTCTTGTCCCACCACTGCTCTTCCCTCGAGTCCCCGATGTGAAGTTTTGTGCTGCCCATTTTGGCGCAGTCTCAGCCCTGTCTCCCTTTCTTCTCCTTTCAAGAATGTTGTGACTTGAGGCATCAATCTGGACCTCCAGCCGAGGCTTTTAACTCTTGAAAAGAAAAGGGAAAAGTTAAATTGGAGGCAATACATTTCCCTCATTAATCTGTTACTTTTGAGGAAAGTTTTTTTAAAAATTATTATTAAAGCAGACAGAAATGCTCGATTGGAACTTTTCAGCGAATGGTGAAACCCTTTTCTTTCTGCCGTGCATTCGGCTATCTTATAGCTATTAATTTTTTTAAAGATTGTTTTT
>NC_138028.1:106698619-106853619 GCF_964106645.2 Podarcis pityusensis
CTCAGATGACTTTACAGTTTTCTTTTCTGAGATCAACCCCTCGAGGTCTTTATAGTCAGTGAATGGCAGCACTCCTACTGGAAAGTTCATGCATCAAGTATGAGCCATTTCACATTTGAGCTCTTCATCTCAGGTATATCCCATCTGGACCTGGCGACTGGTGTATTTGCCTATTTGCCCTTGTCTCTGCTATTTGATTTTGTTCATTAGATGACCTTCCCTCCAAAAGTGACCTGGACATGGGCATCTTATGTCCAATAGATTCCTAAGTGAAGACTAATGCAAAGCACTCACTCAGTTTTCCCAGTATTCCCAGTATTCTCACCATTATCTTTCCACATTTACTGTCTAAGTGTGACTACCTCTCTGGGTGGATTCCTGTTTCTGATGTATTTAAAGAAATGCTGTTTGTCTTGCTGTTTTTATCAATGAGTTCCTCGTCTTCTTTTTTTCACCTGTCTTACTATCAACTTACATTTGGTTTTGTCAGAGTCTTATTTTAATTGTCCTCCATTGGGTAATCTTAATTAGCCACATTGGCACCCCCTGTTTACACTTTTCATTTCCTTAGATATACTGTCCATCTGAGCTTTTGTGCCTATGATTTCAAATAACCCCAAAGCACCCTGAACAGATCTGACCCTCTTGATTTTCCATTTCAACTTCCTACAAGTAATCTCTTTTCCAGTGTGCCTGTGCTAGACTTTATGGGCAATTGTCCACTTATACATCTCTTGGATTCGCTAGCACCGCGGTCACTGTTCCAGATCAATTCAGAAACATCTGCATCTCACTCTATATCCTGGGTATCACTCAGGATTAAATCCAGAGGCACCTTCCTTTCAGTTGGTTCTGTGATGAAGTCTGCAATCCCTACACCTACTTACCTGGGAGTAAGGTCCTGCGATTCAGTGGGATTTACTTCTGGGTAGACATGCATAGGATTGCACTGTAAATGTCCAGTCACCTATTGAATCTAGATCTTTTACCTCTTTGTCAGAATTTGAACATACATTTGCCTAGTTACTGTTGAGGTACTTGAAAGACACACATAATTATAACATGTTGTTCTTGGGTTGAGAACTGATCAGCAAAGTGGCCAATAAATAACGAAACAGGGGGCCCCAATCTCAGCCATGGTTGAGCAATTCCAAGTCCCACTGACTCCAATAGAAGAGAGTGGAACATATGCTAACTATCCCATTTATACCAATGGCAATGTGTTTCACTTTGCTGTGAATTATTCACATTTGGTTTTTTTCCTTACTTCTATTCCTAGTAAGACATCTTTATCTTGCAGGGTGGGGGGAGAATGATTACATAAACAAGATTTAAACTGTGATCTAAAAGATGGTAGTGTTAGAAAGAAGAAGGGTTGAAAATAGCAATCCTATCCAATGGAGCACATTGTCTACTGGCAACGTAATATATGCCTGAGAAGCACAGATTGTAAATGCAGGATGTTTAATTTCCCAGACGTCTGTAGGTGTCACGTAACATTTCTTTTTGCATATATGCACCTAGCAATAATCACTATAATTCACTCTGTTGCTATAATTCATCTGTCTTCTTCCGGCTTTATTTCACCTTTTAAACTGCAGGGTCTTTGATGGGAAATTTGAAGCAGATATAACACTCCGGTGTATAGGTGTTTCCTACTAAAGCTCGCTTGGATGTGATTTCTTTTTTTTTTAAAGCGACATTTTGGGCTATATATTTTTGATTAAAGGAGGAGGGCAGTTTGAAGTTTGAAGGTGAAATACAGGGAAATGCCTTCACTGTTCCCTGCAGCTTAACTGTTCCTTAACTCTTCCTCCCCTACCCTGTTTTTACAGGCATATGATAAATTTCTAAGACTTACTGTAAGAGCTGTATCTTTTTATTTTAATAACTGTCACCTGGTTTAAAATTATGCTTGGTTCGGGGGGAAAACTGCAAACAATACTACAACTTCTAAATATATTTTGTTTAACGAAGCCGCTCTATAAATTTTGCACTATTTTTAGTTATTAATTACTAAGTCTGAAAAGGGCTAAATTCAGAGCAACTCTCTGTTCCAAGGAAGATCTAATTGCCAAGGACCGAGCCTTAATATTAACTAGGATAATTATTATGCAAAGCATACCCACCCAGAATGTTTGCATAGCTATCACAAGCGCTTTCATAAATGATGCTTTAATTAGTCTTAATTAGAATTTGTTTAAGTCAGCAGGGAATGCAGAGCCCGTGAAATGATGTATGTAATAAGCATCAGGCTCACTTTTTACTTGGGGAATAGAGCTGACAAAATCACATCACGTTAAATTGATTCAGTCAGAATTAAAATTCTTATGGTATTAATTAAATGGGGGATCTCATTAGCAGGCTGCAGGGTGACGGAACGACTCTTTGGCGACCAGATGTGAAGGAAGCAGCACTGAACAAGAGCACCATTAGAGCTAAAAGTCAGCCGAGCTCAGTCGCAGAAAGGCTCAATGCAAAGGGCTACAGCCATTGCAAGGTATCAGAAAAATCCAGGGCTCCTTTTAGCTAATTTGGAGCCCTTTGCCCAATTCAAGTCATAGGAAAATGACACCTTGGATTTTGCCGAGCAACCAGCTAATTTTCAGAAGGGAACTGATTGGGTAATTAAAGCAGAAGGACTCACCAGCAGTGGGATGGCCAGGGGTCCACAAGGGACTGAACTGTAAAGAAAATACATAGGGTTAGTTTTAATGGATATGAAGAGACAGGGAAAACGATTCATTTTTCACATCAGCAGATACTGGTGGGTCCACCACTACCATTTGCCCCAACTGAGCATGGCAGATGTGTGCAAGGAGTATTCGGTGCATGGTTTGTCTTGTAGGACATCCAGGTAGGGGAAGCACTGCATCCTATTTCCATTCAGAATGAGCTCATTCCATTTAGAAAAATTCTCAGAACACGACCAGGGTTTCCCCAGTAGTTTTCTTACTCCAAATACTTCCTGCCAGCCTTGGCTGAAGTCAGTTTTCATCCTACTCCCCACTTTGCAAGTTTCCCCCACTCTGTCCCCAGTACTTACCTTCCAGCTGCTTACTATATTATTATTATTATTATTATTATTATTATTATTATTATTACCATCACCACCACAATTTTCGTCATTATTGGAGCCAATTTGTTGCTCCTGCTAGTGTGTTTGCATTGCGCCACTCACCCTCCTGATGTCAGGGACTAGGCAGAGGAGAAATGGTGGAGACCACCTCCCCAGCCTGACCCTTCCAGAGAAGAAGAAGAGAGTTCAGAATTACACAGGAGTTTGAGGGAGATCACAGCTCAGAGGAAGATGAGGGGAAAAGCTGGGAAATAATGGGAAAGGAGGAGGAGGAGGAAGAAGAAGCACTGGGGGGGGGGGCAACAGCTGACTGACACAGAGTCTTTAGAACGCATTCCAGACCCTCCCTCTCCAGAACCCGGTGAGCCTTGAAAGTAGGAGAGCAAGGAGCTCAAAGACAGAGGGCACATAGCAGCACCCGTAGAAGTGATGAACGAGGAAGTGGGAGAGACGGGGGTGGTGGAGATTCACTTGGGACAATGCCATTATCCAAGAGGCTGGGTTCTATAGCCTCTCCCTGTAAATACTGAATAAAAAGAGGACAGTAAAAAACATTCTCTTGTCTTTGTACGTTCCTGAGCAATCAGCTGGGAGTTGCTGACAGCCGCCTAACACCTAGTAAAGGTAAAGGGACCCCTGACCATTAGGTCCAGTCGTGACCAACTCTGGGGTTGCGGTGCTCATCTCACTTTATTGGCCAATGGAGCCGGCGTACAGCTTCCGGGTCATGTGGCCAGCAGGACTAAGCCACTTCAGGCGAACCAAAGCAGCACACGGAAACGCCGTTTACCTTTCCGCCGGAGCGGTACCTATTTATCTACTTGCACTTTGATGTGCTTTCGAACTGCTAGGTTGGCAGGAGCTGGGACCGAGCAATGGGAGCTCACCCTGTCGCGGGGATTTGAACTGCTGACCTTCTGATCGGCATGTCCTAGGCTCTGTGGTTTAACCCACAGCGCCATCTGCGTCCTATACACCCCCTTACACCTAGTAAGCCACAGCAATGACAGGAAGTCAGGTAAATGCCACTGTCCTGCCCTGCTGATCGCTACTGAGCAATACCAATAAGTGAGCCCATTTTAATAGCTTAAACTAAACAGAAGAGATGATAATGCCAACACAAAATCAGAATGGTTGTCACCATTTTCCAGACAATGCATCTGTATCCAATCATTTGGTTCTGAAACTCCATTTCCAAGTGTCCAAGGAGCCTGTCCCAACTGTCACCTTGGTAGTGGCGACATTCCACACAGTGGCTAATAACTTTCCTTCCTTTCTCTTCCATCAAGTAGCTTCCACCACCAAGCAACCGGCAGGCGGAGAGTGAGGGGGCCAGTTAAGCCTCCCATGGAAGGGAGTTCTTCATCTGGGGCACCATCATAGAGAAGATCACTCCCAATTCATTCTGAATCACAAGGATTCCTTATTAGGTCATCTGGAGGCCACCTTCCTGACATTGACATCTTGCTGAGCTTCAAAAAGGCACCTGTCTCATTGTTGTTGGAAACACAGTGGTGGCTTATACCGTCATTAGGCTGGTCTTGCAAGGTCCTATTGCAGTAGCTGGAAAAGGAATGTGCATTAGCACATATTGCTTGTCTTATTCTTATTCTCGGGGAATGTCCCTATACTTCAGAAAGGATGGAGGTGAGTTAGCACAACCTTGCTTTAAAGAATAGCAAATTGCAGCTATTTGATCAACTGAAATCTGTAAACATAACTGACCCACTGGTGTTTCCAAGAGACAGTTAACTGTGTATATATACCCATGTCAGAAACCAGCCTGGCAGTCATCGCAGATCCAGATGTGATTGCAGCTGTTCCACCGCCACCCTGTTTTGCTGCCTTCCTGTTTATTACATGACAGGAACCATCAGCAGTTCATGATCACATATTGTTTTTCTGGCCCGCAGCATAGATGTTGCCAGATGGACTCTGGAGGAAGATTATTCTGATGTAGCTGATCAACTTGTGAGTCTGGATACTTAGGGCTAATTAGCTAACTTAGCCCTCCTGTGTCAGAAATATTATACTAGAAGCTTTAACAGCCCACATCTCATCTCCATTCTGTTTCACAGGGAAATAATGAAATGTGGGAGAGTCTTAAGATAAAGAGCTCTCAGCAGCCAATCATGATGACAAACGCTTCTGCCTCTTGGCCACAGCCAACCCCATTGTAAGTGTTTTCCTCGGCCAGATTTTCTTAATATTTGCTTTCTGTGAACAGGCACAATTTCCTTTTTCATCCATGAAAATTTGCCTCATATGGACTTACACTGGTTTAATATTTATTTCCTTTCCTCAGGGAACTATAGGGGACTGGGCTCGTGTAGGGAGCTCAGAGTATTACCCTCAGCAAGCTACAGTTTCCAGTGTTGTTTGTGGGAAGCCATGACAGGGAAACTGATATAAAAACAACAAGGTGGCTTCTGTAAGGATAAGGATACTTGGAGGGTCTGCCATGCTGGCTAGGGCTGATGGGATTTGGATGGAGTCTAACAACATGTGGAGGGCCACAGGTCCCCCAATTCTGCTATGTTCCCATTCATAGGCAGCTTTCTGGAGGCAACTGGTTACCATCATAGCGGAAGGTGCTTGCGTCCTTAGCAGTGGTGGAGGTAGAGACACAGGGCTGTTAGCAGTCTGAAGGCCTGAGGTTGCTGATTGGCTAGCTGTACTGTGGATGGGTCGTGTTGTCTGTCATTAGTGCCAGACTTTGCTAGCTGCACAGTCTCATGCTTCTGCCTTGTTGAGACACGCTGGTAAAGAGGCTGGACCATCCTTCCCCACTAGCAGCATAGGCCTAGAGGCTATGTGTAGCCTATGGGCTACTCACCTCATCCAGTAGTCCATCTTGTAAGTTGCTGCTGACCTGAACCCAACTTTTCAAATATCTTTTTTGGTGTGGAATCCCTGCCCCAAAAGGTGCGGTAATGCTGGATGAAAACATTCCCATGTGGGGAATGCAAAGGATATTGAAGAGAAAATCTCCCCACTTTTGGATTGCTACTGGAAGGAGTACAATTCCAATCTCAAACCGAGCAGTTCTTAATGAATCCTGAGAATCTGAAAATTCAGCTTTGATAAATCTAAAGGTAATTTGTTGATTTTTCAAACGAAGTTTCCATACCTCGTGTTTTGTGGTGGTGGGCAATGTGCTCACTTTCTGAAAGATGCTTGGAAACTGGGATCCACTCAGAATATTTCAGCATGGGACTTTGAAGTCACAGCCTTTATGGTGTTTAATCTGGACTGGATTGTGTCCAGTGTTTTACGGCCTGTGTTTCAGTGGGACTTATTTATTTGGGAGTCTCCGTGAAGCTGGGGGGTCTTGCTTCTGAATAATCCCACCTAGAATAGGGCTGCAAGTCTTTTTTTAGTTGTGGCCTGCATGGCTTTAGCTGATATTTTAGGACTTCAGAGAAATGATACATCTTTTTATAAAAAAAGAAACCTAGTATAAACCTTCTAAAACATTCACTATTCTTACTGCCTAATACATTTATTCATGGCCCATATATATATATTCCCCCATTATATCCTATCCTTTTTTCATGTCTTCATTTTTAATAATATTGCTTATGTGAAAATTGCTGGATAAATTATTCAATTCTCTCTATAATCTAGTATATCGGCAGTAAAACTGCTAACCCACCTCTGTAAATACATTTACAATAATTTAGATCTGTCTCCTGTTAGCTTCCTCACCTTCCCATTGTTCTGGCATTCCTAACTCCAGAGATATACACTGTTCATGAGACAGGCGACAAATAATAATATTTGGTTTCTGTTTACAGTATAATGAAGGCGGTCTGTTTCGGAGAGGCACATAAGCAGATACTCTTCGTTCCATATGAAATTTCATTAGTGCTAAGTATAGAATTCATATGGGTAGTTAATTAATTCTTAATCACAAGTCCGCAATGCCTAATCACCATGTACAAATAGCTATGTGGAATGTGTTATGTTCCATAGGAACACAGGAAGCTGTCTTATCTGACCACTGGCCCATCAACTTCACTGTTGTCTACAATGAGCCTCTCTAGGGTTTCAGACAGGTCCCAGCCCTACTTGGAAATCCTGGGGACTGAACCTGAGACCTTCTGCAGGCAAATCAGATACTCCATGACTGAGCTGTGGCCTTTCTCAATCTAGTGACATATGCTCCTGTTGAAATGACTGGGTGCTGCTGTGCAAGAGAACTATGATTGGCAGCGAACTACAGTGGTACCTCGGGTTAAGTACTTAATTCGTTCCAGAGGTCTGTTCTTAACCTGAAACTGTTCTTAACCTGAAGCACCACTTTAGCTAATGGGGCCTCCTGCTGCCATGCCGCCGCCGCTGCCGCCGCCGCCCAATTTCTGTTCTTATCCTGAAGCAAAGTTCTTAGCCTGAGGTAATAGTTCTGGGTTAGCGGAGTCTGTAACCTGAAGCGTATGTAACCTGAAGCGTATGTAACCCGAGGTATCACTGTACCCCCATCCGTTTCAACAGCACTGGAAGAGGAAAATTTCCCAGTGAGTTGTGTGCTAAGATTTCTCAGAGCCTGTGTCACACCGAAACGTAGAATCAGAATTTTAGAGTTGGAAGGGACCCTAAGGGGACTTACCAACCCCCTGCAATGCAGATATCTCAGCTAAAGCCTCCATGACAGATGGCCATCCAAGCTCTGCTTAAAAACCTCCAAGGAAGGAGAGTCCACCACCTCCCGAGGGAGACCGTTCCACTGCTGAACAGCTTTTACTGTCAAAGTTCTTCCTGATGTTCAGTTCTCCACATTTCCATATCGGTTTGTGATTTTTCTTAAATGTCCTCATTAAAGGACATTATGTGCAATTTTTTGTGGATTCTTACGTTGGCTGGAGAATGGCATTGCAAAACCCAGAAAGGTGCACGTGTTGAAGTACGGCTATTTCAGAGAGTGCAAACCAGGTAGGTTCCTCTTTAAAGATGAAATGAATTGGATTTCTCCCCAGTCCCTATGTCAGGCTAATTCAGGAAAGGAATGTCTCGGGAATGTTGTTGGTGATGCCGTGTCCTCCTTATGAGAGGGAAAGTGTAATAACTTTCACGCGTTCTGAGTTGTGTGTTTCCTGAGGTCTGCGAACTCTCAAGGGAGTTCAAGAGAGAGGAGAATCCATCAAATGCTGCAGAAGAACCACAGTACAAGTAAGACCAGGAGGTCAAAACTTTGATAGTTCAAAACACTTCATTGTCCAAATTTACTATGTGTGCCCTTCCACGTAAATGTAACTCAGTAGGATCATCAGTATTGACTTGAATGTCTAGAAGTTGTAAAATTGTCTCTATATATTACTAAGTGCTGATTTGTACATGTTTAACTGTGCCGGTAATGCTTTTGAAATTTCTGTCTGCCATGGTCAAATGTCATATCACATGAGCCTTGGTTTTTCATGTTATGGAAGAGAAGAAGGAGGAGCTCCTCCTTGCACCAAAGAAAACTAAACTGACTGGTATGGTTCTAACATCAGGACCGTGCTGTTTCAGACCACTGGAAGGGCCCCTTACTTCCTTGTACTTGCAATAGGCATAGTTAGCAGCAAAGATTATTCATTGTGGGTAGGGGCATGTGGCTTCTAGGGCTGGGCGATATATCAATATATCTAAAACCCGGTTGAAGTCCATATCATGATATCGGTTTCATAATTTTTGAACTGGCAATATATCACGAATCATAATGTGTGTTAGGGCTGGGCAATATGTCATCCAAACCCGGATTGAAGTCCATATTGTGATATCGATTTCATAATTTCCCCCCAGTTCATTATTATTATTATTATTATTATTATTATTAAAGTTTTTCTTGTTTTACAAAAGTGTTTGCAATGTCTCTCGCATTCCGCCCCCCATGTAACATTTTTACAAATCAGTTTCATTTGTTGAGACATTGGGAAGAAAAGGGGGAAAGAGGTGGGGGGGGGAGATGGGGGTTGGGCAACGGTGTTATTATTTTACTTACTATATGTAGGGTTTGGACGATTTAATAATTTTTGACCTAGTTAAAAATATAGTGAATCATGGTTTATGTGCTATGCGAAAATCACAGTATGGGAAAACTGTGAAACCAGTCAATGTATCTACATAACTCCATCCTGATTTCAGACACTGTGATATCACCCAGCCCTAGCGGCTTCCAAAACTCAAAGCATAGTACAAAAATAATCATGAGGTGCTTTGGTGCAAACAAAGGCCATAAGGCATTTACTATAAGGCAATTATTCCACAAACCTTTATTTATTGTTTTGTTTGGCACATAGGTTAAAGCCTCAGGGTGTCAGTTCTGAAATCAGGGAGATGTCTAGGGCAGGGGAACCTTTTCAGTTGGAAGAGAACCCCTTCCTGGCCAACCTTCCAGGGGCCACATGCTGTGATGCGCTGGGCCAGAAGCAAAAGTGGAACAGAGGAAGCAATGTAGATGTCACCTTTGTACAGTAGTCCATTTTCTATGCAATACCTCAGCAACCACCTCTTCCTATATGAAGCAACCTACACCCTGCACTCATCATATGAGGCCCTTCTTCATGTGCTTCACACGAAGGTCTGGAGGGTGGCAATACGAGAACAGGTCTTTTATGTGGTGGCTCCCCACTTGTGGAATGCTCTCCCCAGGGAGACTTACCAGGCACTTTCATTACATATCTTTAGGCGCCAGGAGGAAACATTCTTCTTCACCCAGGCCTTTGGCTGATGAAACAACTTATGGTCTTTTAAATGGGTCTGTGGGGTGTGGGTGTTCTTGTTACAGTGGAACCTTGGTTGTTGAACATAATCTGTTCCCTGAAGACCATTCTACTTCTGAAACGTTCGACAACCAAGGCGCAGTTGCCAGTCAGCAAAATCCATTGGAAAAAATGGAGAAATGTGCTCAGAAGTCGTTTGACTTCTGAGGTGCGTTTGAAAACAGAAGCATTCACTTCCGGGTTGTTGGCATTCGAAAGCCAAAACGTCCAACTTCCAAAGCGTTCAACAACTGAGGTTCCACTGTATTATGTTGTGTATTTTCTGTTTTTACACTTTGTGATCTTTGGATGAAGGGTGTATACAAATTTAATAAACAGTAACAATAACACACACACCTCTCTGCCCTCCATTCATATAAGCTAGAAACATTAACTGAATTCAAGGACACATTCCAGCCTGGCAAAAGTGAGGGTTTCAAAGCAGGCTTTGTGAGGGGTTTGGCCTTGGTGAGTAACCTGAGGAGACTCTCAAGGGCCAGATACAAGAGGGGGGAGGGGCTGCATTTGCTCCCCAGACCTGAGGTTCCTTATCCCTGAACTAGAGAGAGCTTGTAGGGGAGGGACCATAGCTGAATGGTAGACTACACTCCGTGAGAGCCAAATGTTCCAGGATGAATCCTTGGCATTTACACATACAAGGAGCAGGTGGCGGCAGCTTCCATGTTGCTCAGATAATGTAGGAATTATCCATAAGAAGAGGTGGATTTAGGGGAGTGTGACCAGTTATTCTGCACTGGCTGCCGCAGGGCTGCAACTATGATGTTACAAACGCTTAGAAAGGATGGCGAGCGGTTGCAAGGTGCCAAATTTTGGCCTCAAACAAGGCGCCACTGAAATTTAAAGGCCAAATTCTGCCCTTGCCATAAGTCAGGGGTCAGCAACCTTTTTCCACCATCCCTCAGACCATGTGGTAGGCCAGACTATATTTTGGGAAAAAAAATATGAACCAATTCCTATGCCCCACAAATAACCCAGAGATGCATTTTAAATAAAAGCACACATTCTACTCATGTAAAAACACACTGATTCCCAGACCGTCCATGGGCTGGATTAAGAAGGCAATTGGGCCGCATTCGGCCCACGGGCCTTAGATTGCCTACCCCTGAACTAGAGCATGCACCTCTCTGGTGAGACAGTCAATGGGCAGCCTGTGTACCAGATGGAGCTGGTAGACAGATGCATCCGGGTCCCGGGCCTTAGGTTGCCTACCCCTGCCATAAGTAGTTTAATTTAATTCAGTAGCCCATCAGCATTCAGAAGCAGGCAATGTGACTATAAGCAGGGGTTGACTGACATTTTGTGCATGCAATAATATTGTCCGCTGAACGTATCTTTTAGTGGGAAGTGCAAAGGCCGGGCTACCTTGACCCTTCCAAAATTAATGGGGAAACAATGCAAAACGAAATCGGTTATTATATGAAAGGGTTTGTTCTGTGATTTACGAACAGCAAACTGCCAAGGAATGTAAAGACCATGGTGGATCTCATACCCATATTTTACGCTAATGAAAATGGAACCAGTAGGGAGCATAGTCGGTTTGGGTACTCTGAGATATTAAAACATTTGGAATAGATTTGCTCTGCGGAAAAGTTTGCTCTCTCCCTTATTGCACATTGCACAAATTAAAAGTGGAATGAATGGTTTCCACTCATTACCAAACAAAATGTTTGATGGCTTCTGGTGGCGAATGCGCAAGCCAATCTCCTGCCTGTCCAGTCAACTGTTTCACCCTCTTTCCTAGGCATCCTTTTGTCATTTCAAAATGCCCATGCAGAGCAAGTCAAGCCATTTTTGAAAAAATAAATAATAATAAAAGAAAACCCCGGCCAAATGGAATGCCGAGATTAGGTTTGATCTAACTCAACCTTTTCAAATTACTACACTAATTTTCGACATATGAATTTAACTGTGTGTTTGCCCCTCTATAAACAGGACGAATAAACACTATATCATTTTTACACTTGAACTGTATTATGACTTTAATGCAGGCTTAGGTGAGATGAGGTCAGAGGATACAATTAAATGGATCTGGTACCATCTGGATATTAGGGTCTCTTTAACCATGCTTGGGTGATTTATCCATCAGCAACTCATGTACTGCTCCATAAAAATTGATATCTTGTGTTTTTTTTATAAAGGTATTAAAATACAGTGTACTTTTAAAATTAAAGGCTAAAATATTGCAGGGTTGCCAGCAGGTAGTTTTATTCCTTCTTCAGTGAAACAGAAATTCCCTAATGTAAGACTTCAACTGCTACAGGACATGTAGTTATGGAAAGAGATACAGAAAGAGAAACACGCGCTCTTTTAAAGGCAGGCCTATTGCAGCAAAAACTTCCAGATCACATTAGAATCTCTGTGCGAAAATAGTTTAATATGATTAGCACCCTTGTTAAAGAGCTATATATCTGTTACACCTCTTAGCACAATTAGATTCCTCCGTGCAGAGCTCTTAAGGAAATGTCACACAAACCCCTTTTATAAGAAAAGAACACAAAGCCGTGAGGGTTGCTCCACAATTTTATTATTATTATTATTACAAGTTTGCAACTAATAGTGTATGGCATTATCCTGAACATATTCTGTAATCAAACTAAATTGATGCAGAATCAAATATTTCAGCTGTCAAGGGTAAAGGCAAATGAATAGGAGGGGTGTGGAAAACACAGGGGGAGAATAATTCATCAATATGCCTACCCACCCACCCAAAAGCAAAAAAAGCAAAATTAAACAACTGGAACTGCGTTTTTTGTATTGTTGGTTTTTTTTAAAAAGTAACACTTGATTACACATTGCCCAAATAAATAAAAAAAAGACATAGAAATAGCCAACAAAAAGTCAACAATACTTCTGGACAGTAATTTATATAGTTTAGTAATTTGGCTGTCAATAGGATACAAATAGCACTAATATATTACTATAATGCTTCATTTTCATTAAGACATCTGCCAAGTTCTCAAAACCCCTTTTCCATTTGGGACTTGACTTATAATTGCATAATCCCTTGGGGGAATGTCAATATTATTTTAATCAATTTTAACCACAATACACTATGGATGATTACATTGCAATGTCATTTCCAAAGTTACCTCCTCCTATTAGTCATTTGCAAAAGGGAGAGAACACTATGAATGTTGGTAAAGCGTGTTTCAGAAAGGAAACCAACTGCAGCTGGCTTCTGTTTCATTCTGAACTGTCATGGGAAAATATAGATATATTATGTATTCGCCCTCCCATCAATGGTCAAAATAATTTATTTTTAAAAGTGGCTCTTCTTGTTCTGCACTTTCACAGTCTTTACCTGCACACAATGATTTCACAGTCCAGGCCAGCAGTCACATGCATTCACAGATTGATCATATGTGTTACTGTGGTGAGTTGTGAGTTTTTGAATGTATGGCAAAGTGACCATCTGCTTGGTTCACCAGGAATGGCGACTACAGTTGACGATGAATCCCAAAAGTGGGATGAGGTACTATTAAATGGATGTGTGGAAGAAACAATCAGATACACCCCCTTTGACTCAAATTCAATGGTCACCATATGCATGGAAGTCTGCATTTCACCACATTAAACAAGACATATGAAATATATTTAGAAGGTTATAGTAGTACCATAGGAGCCACTTTTCTGAGGGTGCGTCCAGTGGAACTTGTAAAGGCCTTCAGTAACATCAGTGGGGAAAATTACTTGTGCCCTAACAATAAAAGCATCACACACACATATCCAAAAAATCTCAGCCAAACAATATTTTTGTGTTAAAGAACCACACAACAGGCCCTGTAGATGTGGTTGCCTCAAAACAATACAGGATTGCTGTTGGGTGAACCCACATACAATTGAATCCCATATTGCGGCTGTATTTTTGAAAAAAGTATGTGTACTGCTCCTGTATTCTAGTCAGAGGTGCTATTAAGTGCTTTGATGTTGGTGATGAATATTACTGAGAAGATTTAACATCACCTGTGGTACACGGAAAGAGTACTATCTAAACAGGGCCAGCTCACCTGCCAGGCAGTGTGAGGTGAAGATCTACCTCAGGAACAAGGGGGAATAAAGATCTACCTCAGGATCCACTGCCCCTGTGGATCCTGCTACCCAAGGCACTCACCTCATGTTGCCTCATGGGTAGCCTGGCCCTGGCTGTCAGCACTGAGCCATAGGCCGCTGGGAGAAATATATGAGCCAAAGACTTGAATCAGGAAGATCTTGTTGTTTGGACAAAGCTCCATCCAAAACAGGAAGCCTTTCTAGCCCTTCCAGTCCAGGAGGCTCAAAAGCTAGTCTTGCTGGGTAGCGCCAGTCTAGAATTTAAGAGTACTTCACTACCAAGAAGATCCTCAAAGCTGCAGTGCTGATCACTCACCATACAGAGTGGTGGCTTATGGAAGTGAATGCTCCTGGTTCTAACCATCGCGATCTAACAGGCATGAGATATCAGGGCATAATTATAGGGTTGCCAGGCTTTGGTTAGTTTAGTTTTAATATTTGTGCCATTCAGATTTTCTTTCGTAGGCATCAAAATTTGGGGGGCTGGCTCTGTATCTGAAAGCAGGATCTGAGCATTCATCCTTAATGTCCTGTTGCCGCTTACATCCGGGGCGCTCCCACCATTGGCACTATCCTGGATTAAATTGTTTGAAAATGTTCTATTAAATTCTGACAATCCCACAGTTCATCGACTAGAGAGAGCGAACAGAGGGCTTGAGATTATCATAAGAAAGCAAAGATCAGAGCTTGAGGAAACGGATGTACACACCAAAAATAAGCAGTAAGATTTATTAATCAATGAAAAATTAGGGATAGTGTTTGGTTATCCAAGGTACATATTTCCTGCACATATTTAACATAGCAGCTCTTACACAGTCCCAAACGCCTTTAGACACTGACCTTGGCAATATTACAGGCGTAATATTTTCCCAGGGATGACTTCTTCCTGAACTGAGTCTCCAATATATTCTGAACAAACAAGCTTTCCTCACCAACAGGCATACAGTAGCTATCTTCTTTCTCCACCTGTTTTTTCTTGAATGAGCACATTTCTTGTGTATTTTAGGCCTTTCAAATGTGATGCGTTATGCACACACAATTCTGTTAAAGAAACGATAAACCATTTGTTAATCATTGCGGGTAAGACAGGTGCATTTTCTTTACAAATTGCAGTGTAGAAGGAGTGCAGTGTTAGCATGGAGGTAATTTAAAGCTGCATGCCTAATATGCTCAACATGCCTGGAATTATTATACGTTGTTTGTATTTTGTGCTGCAGAGACCAGGCTCTATTGGAAGGATACAATCCTGATTTTCACCGGTGAGTGGCAAAACCCTTGAAAGTCTCAGATGATGAAACTGGGTCACATTTTAAGGTACTTTAATATAGGGGTTAATGTGGATGTTAGGTTGGGATTACAAAGGCACATTTAGCTCGGTGCTGTTTCACAACTGCACCTTTGTCTCTTGAGCTCAGTTCAGTGGCCTCTGCACATTTGAGATTTAAATGGAAACTGGAGTAATTTGTGATCGATTGCCCATCCCAGAGAAATAGAGTATCTACATGCAAGTGTAAATTTGAATAAAAAATGCCTATCTTCACTTCCAAACTGTTCTTTCAGGGTCTAGCACATGGGTGGTTATTGTTTTTTGTAGGTGAGGAAAAGGCAGGGAGAATAATATCCAACTAAGTTTTACTCGAAGCTATTGAAATTAATGGACCGAACTTAGTCATGTTCATTAATTTCAATGGGTGTACTCTGAGTAAAACCTAGCTGAAACCCAACCCCACATTGCCATGCATAGACAAGTGTAAATGAGACTAACCATTGAGTTGTGACACAACCTGTGTTGAAAGAAATCACAAAGAGGACATGGTCCATTCTAGTTCCTGGTTTGCCAGCAGCCTCTTATGTCCATGAGCATGGGAAGGAATTTGCGCATGTGACACTGTTTGTGCATATAGTTCCTCCACACAAGCAGAAATCCTGATCCAATCATATGCATTGGTTTGTGCATGCAGCTCTTTCCCACATGCTCTGAACTCATGGGTGTCAGGGGCAGTCCTTGCCCATGTGGCCTCACAGTCCCCTCCACATTTATCTTTTTTTTTTTTTTTTGCAACACATGGACAGGAGGCCGTGTGAACCACCCTCTCAGCTTCTGTTTGGTTCATACTAAGCTGATAACTGCCATAACCTTTGAATATTGGGTGCTGTGGGTCTTTCCCTTGCGGTGTAATCCTGGCTTCGTAGTTTGCATTATATACATACACTAGCTAGCTGGAGCTTTGCCATCCCTTTTGAACTGCCAGTGTTTCAGGTGGGTTGTCTACTTTTAAAACACAAAAAAGCAACACTATGTTTATCTATATGTGAATTCAGCTTTCACTTGTATGTGTGTGCGCGCGCCTGTAGATAGCATTGCAAAATTGCTCCTGGTTTTAGGAAAATATGTTGGTGACATTGTAGGTACTAGTCAATGCTGTTGACTCAATAGATGCTCTCTCTCACCTCCCACCAATAGCACCTCAGTGCAAACTGAATTGGCTGAAAACTCACAGAACCCATTTCCACAGTGAGGGGATTTTCAAACGGCCCCATTGCTCTAAAAAAATGTTACAACTTATCTCAACACCCTCTTACTTCTGCTCTGTTCTTTCTGCTTCACTCAATACCTGGAATACCCTACTGTAACACAGATAATGGAAAGCAAAATTAGAACAGCACCTTTAATAAGCTGCACATTTTCTAATAAATGAAGAAGGTTCTTGCGTGTATACTGTTGTTTTTAAAAGCAGCAATAGCCTGGGGTGATTGCTAGGGAATTAATGATGAAAGAGAACTATTGGCCTAAAGAGAAGCCAAGGGCTATCAGCTTTTCCAGCCCAACGAAATTTCTTAAACCTCGAGAGCTTAATTGAGACATCACTAAAAGGGTTAAAGAAATCCCGACAATTTTACTACATGAATCCTGTCAGTGAGATGCATTTGGAATTCCCGTTTAAAAGACATGTAATTGCTTCAGATTCTTTATATTATCATAACTCTTCAAAATTGATTGGTTTTAGGTTTATGGAAAAATATGCAAATGTGCAGAGAAATATGACACACATTTCTCATCGTGGAAATAAAAGTAGTTTGCTGAGAATCCATTTGATTGCATTTGATTACGGAACAAAAAGTAATTATTTAAGATACACGTCTTGAGGTTTCTGGAGGGGCATACTGTACGGGTGAAGTATTTGGTATACTTGATTTTTGTTTGCCCGCATTTGAGCGGTTTATTCACATATATTTTGACAGGCCAAAATATTAGGTAAAGACTTATGCATAATTGTCATGAGGGCTGAGCCAAATGCTACCCAGTCAAGATTTTCAATGTGAAAAGGGTGTTCTCACCGAGTGGAGATGCTCTCTCCAAACATCCCTCAAAGTGTACCTTGTTGCTGCCTACAATCCTGGGACGCGAGTGGTGCTGTGGTCTAAACCACAGAGCCTAGGACTTGCTGATCAGAAGGTCGGCGGTTCGAATCCCCGCAATGGGGTGAGCTCCCGTTGCTCGGTCCCTGCTTCTGCCAACCTAGCTGTTCGAAAGCACGTCAAAAGTGCAAGTAGATAAATAGGTACCGCTCCGCCGGGAAGGGAAACAGCATTTCCATGTGCTGCTCTGGTTTGCCAGAAGCAGCTTAGTCATGCTGGCCACATGACCCGGAAGCTGTACACCGGCTCCCTCGGCCAATAAAGCAAGATGAGCGCCGCAACCCCAGAGTCGTCCGCGACTGGACCTAACGGTCAGGTGTCCCTTTACCTTTACAATCCTGACTTGGTTGCAGCTTGGTGACACTTTCTGTTTGTTTGAAAAATAGCCTTTTGAAAAGAAAAATGTTTAGATTTTTGTGGTAGCAACAATGATGTCACCGTGCGACTGGTCAAATCTGCCTATCTGATTATGTAACTGAGAGCATACCAAGTCAGCTTAGGTTGATGAGAGCACTTTTTGACAGCCGTTGCCTTGACTCCAAACTGGTTTCATTTGCTCTCAGTGAAGGAGTGGCTGCACTAGGGGGAAAATTCAGGGCAGGGCACAAAAGGGGCCAAGCAGTGCTATTTTCCTAGAAAAAGAGGTGCTGGAACTCACAATGAATGCCTCTCTTGCTCTCTTATAATGGCAACGGCGCCCACCTGAGAGGTGCCGGAACTGTGTTCTGATGAGTTCCAGCTAAAAAAAGCCCTGGGGCTAAGTATATTTCTTGACAGTTGAGGTTTCCCCCACATATTAAGATCTCTGAAAGATCTCTGAACAGTATACAGTGGTACCTCAGGTTAAGTACTTAATTCGTTCTGGAGGTCCTTTCTTAACCTGAAACTGTTCTTAACCTGAAGCACCACTTTAGCTAATGGGGCCTCCCGCTGTCACTGGGTTAGCGGAGTCTGTAACCTGAAGCGTATGTAACCTGAAATGTATGTAACCTGAGGTACCACTGTATGTTAATGACAGGAGTCCAGCAATGAGGGGCAAGATGTGGGTGGGGAGTGAGCTCCTTGTTGTTGCTGTTGTTGCTTTGCTCCTCTGGCTCCTACCATACAATGAAGTCACCTCAGGGCTGTGAAGTGGCTTTTAATGAAGCACGTGTTAAGTGTTAAGTGAATATTTTCTGGAAGTGCCACACCTTCTTTCTAAGCTGCACCATGCTGGAGAGGGACGCAGTGTTTCAGAATAGGTTCTTTTTCTTATTCCAAGGCAGGCAGACACAGCTATCAGGTTTAAAGAGGTTCCTGTACTTTAGCTGACCAGGCATGCCATGTTACAAACAGAAGCAAGCAAGCAAGCAAGCAAGCAAGGGGAAACTGCAATTAAACTCACAGCCTAGGAAAGCCTCTGTGGGTGGGTGGACACCCTGGAAGAAGAAGTTCTTTTGGAGAGCTCTACTTTGGAAATATTTTTGGAAATAAATAAATGAGTAAGTTAAGTTAATTTGGATATGCAGAAGATACTGAAAATAAATTTAAGGAACCGCAGAAAGAGGGGGAAGAAAGTCAAGATTTAAAATGTCAAAATGATTGTAAAATAAGTGAAATGTATCTGAAAAGTATAAATAATTTTTTGAAAAAAATTATTTCAGAGAATACTGTAAATCTAAGTTGTCCATCATTAAATGTGGAAGAAATTCTAATAGCAGTGATGCAGGAGCTACATATTTGTAGCACATTTTTTCCAATTTTTATTCTATTTTTTTCTATTTTTAGAAATCAGTTCTCAAAAATGTAATGAGAAGCAAGTCAATGGTCTGGCTCCGCAGCGCATATATATATATATATATATATATATATATATGAGTTTTTTAAACAGATCTTAAACAGCTTGGTGTAATTACTTAATCCGCCCTTCTCATAAACAATTATCATCCTTTCCCAATTAGCTACTCAGTTATAATCTGCAAAATCACTTGCATTAAAATAATCCACATGTTGCTCACGGTCCCTTCTCAAATGAATACTGTCTCCCACACAGGCTCTTTCATCTTCTTCAGTTGAATTTCTGCTGTAGTAACATGCCTTCTCTGGTGCTGTAAGAACAGGTTCTCGCAAGGAAACCAGTGATGTTTGTGGGGTTCTGACCCAATATGTTCAGTGAGAATCAGAACTGGGAAAAGTTGAAATGCCAGTTTATCGGAATACAGAAAAAATAATATCCTACATGCTTTTAGCTTCCTGATGCTAAAACTAAAACTAAAGAAGACTAGTAAGAAAATGCTATTCCATTAGGCATTATTTATTTAATAATTGTGTGTTCTAGTGGATGGCTGGACGTTGCCTTCTATTCCTGCTTCTGGCAACTCCTGCAACCAAGCGGGTGCCAAACCTATTGCCCTGCTTTCCTTTGGACCACATCAGTGAGGCTGTGAGAAGAGGTCTTGTCCTGGGCAGTCCAGGACCTCCATACAGACTGCCCAGGCTTGCACCCCAGGGAGGTCACTTCAGTGTTGCCAATGCAGCCATTTGATTTTCTCCCCAGAGGCACACTCCGTTATCTCTTGAGACAGAAGGACGCCAACAACAACAACAAGTTCTAGTGGAAGGAGAAGCAAAACATAAGTCAGGAGTAGAAAATGCGTAAATTTGCAGGTACGATCTCAGGAGTCACAAAGCCTGTCCTGGAGTTGACAGAGACTAGTTCTGGGAGAGCATAGTTCAGTATCTCTTTTGTGTCTGTTTTATCTGCTTAGATGGCTGAAATATCTTTTGGATAATTTCTTGGTTCTGCACCTAAAGGCACACATTTTGCTTCTTCTGGCTTTCAATGCCAATTCTGGCTGTGAATATTTGGGTGGTGGATTATGTCTGCAGTTTTCTATTTTATCCACCAACTCATCTTCTTGATGTGATAATAAGTCTATGTGTTAAGCTAGAATAAAAGCAATTTTCTCCCTGATGATATATTCCCCTCCCCCTTCGACTTCCCACCTGAAATGGCATTGTTGCACATACAACTTAATTTGCCTTTAAGTACAGAAGGGATTGTGTTAGTTTTTGGCAGAGGTGATTTATGTGCAAATCCTTACTAAGCTGCTGTGTTGGGTGTCTAGAATCGCAGCATCAGTGGCTGATTCCTGAAAACTAAAGGTCTAAACAAGGTAGTTTGTTATGCTATACTTTGCCCATTTTTTATCGATTTCCCCAAAGGTGAAAGAAAACGGATGGGACCCTCAGCCCAAAAGCATGGCCACCCAAACACACAATGGCTTTAGGAACTTGTGCCAAAGTGATCATTAGATTTCTCTGCCTTATGGGGAGATCAATTTTCAGAGGTGATAAGGATTATGATTCTTACACACACACACCCCTCATTACCGAAATAGAATATTGAGTTAAACACTTATCTGGCTGTATGATGCAGAGACAATTGCTTTGCCGCCCGGTTGTATGAAATGCATATTACATGATACCTGCGTATCTTGCCCTGCATGACAAATAGCAGCTCAGGGACTGGATTATAATTGCGAAAATAGCACAGGAAGAGGGTTAAACTCCATCTCCCAAACTCTCAGTCTCGATCTGAATTGCCTCCTCTCCCCAAATCTGCTAAGAATATGTTTTAAAAATAAAGTGCAGTCAGAAAATGTGTGTTATGAGAGAAAATATGCTTAGACATCCATATTTTTGAGAAAATGAATTAAAATACAAACTTAAATATGATTTTTGTGGGTTTTTTCCCCTTTTAAAATCAGTTAATGCAGAAATGGAGCAAAACAGAATTAAGAATGGGCACATTGTGAAAGTGCTACATACTGGAAATAGAGTGATCTGTCCATCCCTAGGCATGTGGAAGCTCCAGGTCTAGGGGAAGTATATCACAGATTATCAGTTGCTGTAGAGCAAGAGCAGAGGAAAGAATATGTTTCTTTTGAGCCCTTCTTTGGGGCATCCTGGAGACATCTGCTTGGCCACTATGGCAAGCAGGAACCTGGATTAGATAAAAATCTTTTATTTGATCCAACAGGGCTCTTCTTAGATGTTCATGTACTAATGGAGATCAAACATGAATTGTCAGCTGGATTTATCATTGCACATCCAATGTTTGGAACATATGCATTTGAAAACAGCTAACTTTTTTACCCTGTCCTAAGGATAAGTAAAAAGGGACGCGGGTGGCGCTGTGGGTTAAACCACAGAGCCTAGAACTTGCCAATCAGAAGGTCGGCAGTTCGAATCCCCGCGACGGGGTGAGCTCCCGTTGCTCTGTCCCTGCTCCTGCCCACCTAGCAGTTCAAAAGCATGTCAAAGTGCAAGTAGATAAATAGGTACCGCTCTGGTGGGAAGGTAAAAGGCGTTTCTGTGCGCTGCTCTGGTTCGCCAGAAGCGGCTTAGTCATGACCCGGAAGCTGTACGCCGGCTCCCTCGGCCAATAAAGCGAGATGAGCGCCGCAACCCCAGAGTCGGTCACGACTGGACCTAATGGTCAGGGGTCCCTTTACCTTTTTAACTCTGAGCTAGTTCGCATGGATTCAATCACTCATTGTTCATTCCTTACAAGTTTCTAACCTGGGTCAGTGTGAACTTTTAACCTATGAGTGAACTCGGCTTGCAGGGAGAGCGAGAGAGAGAGAGAACAGTTTTCCTTTGTTTTGCATTTTGGGGCATTTGGGCAAATACTTGATTACTTCCTCTTTAGTGATTAAAATAAATGCTGTTTAATTGACTACTTTACCCCCAGAAAAAAAGCACTGAAATTATGGATAAGAGTTCTGTGGCATCTGGAGGAACAACAACACTGAGGTCCAGCGCCGAGGGCCTTCTGGCGGTTCCATCGCTGCGAGAAGCCAAGCTACAGGGAACCAGGCAGAGGGCCTTCTCGGTAGTGGCACCCACCCTGTGGAACGCCCTCCCACCAGATGTCAAAGAGAAAAACAACTACCAGACTTTTAGAAGACATCTGAAGGCAGCCCTGTTCAGGGAAGCTTTTAAATGTTTAATAGACTATTGTATTTTAATATTCTGTTGGAAGCCTCCCAGATGGGCAGGGTATAAATAATAAATTATTATTATTATTATTATTATTATTATTATTATTATTAAACGGTCCCCAATTCAGCAATGGAGATCACCATATGGAAACACCTGAATTCAAAATGTATTGCACACAGAGGTCCAGCTGAATTAGTGGCATGCCTCTCTTCATATGGATTTGGTGGAGTTGCAGGCACCTCCACACCAAATCCAGCTGAAGAGCTACATTTGGGGCCTCTAATTGTTATGCACAGCTAGTTGCACATGACTAGAGTCGGATTAGTAGCTTCCTACTACTAATGAATTTCTACCAGGGTTCTCCCAAGAGAAATGGCATATATGTGAGGCAGTGCAGGGGGATGAATGCATTTGTGGGCCTGACTACCTCTTCTCAGTTTTATGCTTTTGCTTTGCAATGGTTTTGTTTTGCTTTTTGTGTGTGTGTGTGTTTTTAACTTGAAAGGTGCTCAGAAATCCTTATTTGTTATAATTCTTCCAGCCGGGATTGTATTGCCATGTATTGCCTGCAAGCTCTCCCTCCCTCTTGATGTTATGAATTGATTAAGTACTTGGGGAAAGGTACTCAGCGCTGTAAAGGATTCCGTTTGTAAGTTTGCAGCCCACAGGCAAGGCAGAGTTCCTTTCAGAGAAAGAATGGATATGCCATGCAGTTCTCCAATAAAATAAATTTTGTATCTGGCAGGCCGTAAAGTGCTCAGGCATCATGAAAGCTATTTCACAGGATTAAGAATTATTTCCTGAATAGCCTGAACAAACAACAGTAGTTCCAGTCTAAAGCACTTCATATGTTTCAGAGAGAGTTCTAAAGTATAAAAATGAGGCAGGGAAAACTGAAATCCCTGAGGTGTGATACTGGCTCTTTCAGCCAAAGGCAAAGCATCAAACTATCCCCAACCCCCATGCCCAGCCTTCCCCTTTGCAAACTGTGAAGGGTTAATATGCTTCCTTCACAGTTTATATAGTCTCTGGCTTTGTGTTAGGTTGAAATAGGTATTTAGGTATTAGAGCTGTTAATCGCTTTTCCACACACAAAAGCGTCTGGCAAAGCAATTGACAGCGTAAAAGACATTAAAGCCACATATAAAACAATAATAAAACACAATATACCTCAACATGCTCACCCAAGGATATTGGTTAGAAGGCAAATCTCGCTCACCTCACTAGAAGATGAGCACTGAAAGAAAAGTCCTCCCACCAAATGCATAATTCACTGCCCTCCAAATTAACAGTCAAAAACCCTGGGTGAACAGAATCCTGGTGCCTAAAAGCAGACAATGATGGAGCCAAGGTGTTTACCGTTCCACAAATGGGGAGCCACCACCGAAAAGGCCCATCCTAGTGTCACCATCTTCCTCACTTTGCTTAGAGGAGACACAAGGGTCTCTGAAATAGGCTTTCACCAGGCTCATATGGCAACTTAGTCTACTTCCCACTTCATTTGCTTCTTTGGCACAGTCCCTTCATTGGCACAGGGTAAAGGGTCCAGTCGTGACCGACTCTGGGGTTGCGGCACTCATCTCGCTTTATTGGCCGAGGGAGCCAGCGTACAGCTTCTGGGTCATGTGGCCAGCATGACCAAGCCGCTTCTGGCGAACCAGAGCAGCGCACGGAAACGCCGTTTACCTTCCCGCCAGAGCGGTACCTATTTATCTACTTGCACTTTGACCTGCTTTTGAACTGCTAGGTTGGCAGGAGCAGGGACCGAGGAACGGGAGCTCACCCCATTGCGGGGATTCGAACCGCTGACCTTCTGATCGGCAAGTCCTAGGCTCTGTGGTTTAGAACACAGCGCTGTGGTAACCAATTGACGGAAACCAGCCGTCATTTTGGGGTGCAAGGCAAAGAAAAACACACACAAAGGCAATATTTCCATGGACGGAGGGTAAAAAGCTCCTTCCTCTCTCTCCTCCGATTTTATTATCCTTTGTTCTCTCCAGCCGCATGGCTGCATTCCAATGTCTCACGTTACCTACATCCGGTCAAGGCTTTTACCCACCCACAAACGATATAGGGTTACACTGCCCAGAGGGGGGGGGACATAACTCCATATGAGGTCATGCATTCCAATACATTGTAAAGCTCAGAGTGCTGGTCAGCCGAGGTCAGGGGGCACCCTGCAATATTACAAGCCTTTACCATGGCTATGACTCCCACATGCCCTCTTTCTTTATTTAATTAATCAGTACCAATACGGTTATATCGAGTGTGATAGACGACTCATGTGAGACCGGAAGCGGGCCGCGGACTGGAGAACCATGCAGTACATACAGAAATTAAAGAAGGAATACATTGTATACAGCAACACAAAATAATGCAAATAACTACTATAATGATCACTAAAATCAATAAATGTCGAAGCCAACTTCCATCTGGAAGCCAAGAATATAAGAATTCTGATTCCAAGCTGCATGGTAGCTTCTTTTCTAGTTTATTAGCCATGCACTGGTGTCACTTCTATAGCACTGAAATTGGTCACTGTATGTTCCTGTAAGAGAACAAGAGCTATTAAAAGTGAAATTCAATGTATATTGACAGTTTGGATATATGCCCCATGATTCTTTCCCCTCCTTAATTTGAAAATAAATGGGTGCAGGCTCATGGAGGGTGAAGTGTACTGGGGGCCAAAAAGTTTGCTTAGGGGATATAATATTAGTAAATCGAAAAGATCCATTGACAGGCACATCATGAAGCATTATGCCTGAATGACTGGCAAAGGGCGGCATGTGCATACATAACCAACATTTAGAAGCATGCAATAAACTGGTAAACTTAATCATATCTTGTACAAAAATATTATTCCTCCATATCTTATGATAATTTTCTACCCTAAAAGTCTTATTCAACAACGCTGTCCTTATAGTTCGAAAGTGGCTGAGCCGTAGATGCTGCCAGCCAGAGTAGGGTTCAGGCGACAGCTGCTTGCCAGCCGATAAGGTGAAATATGGTGGTTTCAACTGGACTGGGTCGTCTGCTTCTCTTCCTTGTATAATGATGCAGCAAAAGATGGCAAGGCAAATGGTTAGGAAGGCGCATCCGCGGTTAAAGACTCGCCATGGCCGCACGCATCGAGCTGGAACCCACAAAGGCTTGTCCTCGACGTCCACTGCCGCTTACCCTCGTCCCCACGTGATCAGCGGGACAGGTCCATGCCATGTGGGATCGGGCAAGCGTCGGTACACCACCAAGGGGCAGGGGAGTGCCTCCTCCTTCCTAAAATGCAATTAAGCGGGGGTATGGGTCCTAAGATGTGGACATAAAAATATGGTTAAGTACAAAAAGAACTTGGTGAACAGCCGAAGGGATATCTGCTGTTGGTATGCTTCGGCCACCAAGCTGTTTAAACAATAGTGTTTTGAACGTCAGGTGTGCTCTTTCCACTATAGCTTGACCTGTGGAGTTAAAGGGTATGCCATGAGTTAATTTCACATTCCACAACATACAAAATTCTGAAAATGTTTTAGAAATATATGCTGGACCATTATCAGTTTTGATACGCGCAGGTTTACCCATGACTGAGAAACAGCGGATAGTGTGCTGAATGACATGCCGAGCTGTTTCCCCCCTCATGGGCGTAGCCCATATGAATCCAGAGTGGGTGTCCACCGTGAGGTGAACCTTGGAGAGTGGAGCCAACACAGGTGTGTGTGTGACATCCATCTGCCAACACGCCAATGCAGACGTGCCCCTAGGATTGACAGCATCAAAAGGAATGGCCAGCTGAGAAGCACATTGGGAAACTATATCCCTTGCTTGGGCCAAGGGAATAGAAAAATGATTTGCCAATGCTTTCGCAGGAAGGTGAAAGGTGTTATGACCTAGTATAGGATCAGAAAAGAGAGAAAAGGCAGAAATGTCCCTCAAAGCCGCATCTGCTCTTGCATTGCCTCTGCTAAATACCCTGGGTGCGATGTGTGGGAGCGAAGATGTGCAACATAATAAAGGAACTCTCTGTGCTGAAGTAAGCTTGCAGGGAAAGAAACAAGGAAAACAAGTCAGAATCCAAGGAAGGAGTTATATAAGATATTGGTAAAATAGCAAAAAGGCGATATACATACTGAGTATCCACAATAAGATTGAAAGGTTGGGTAGAAAAGGATTGAAAGGCAAGAATCACAGCCGCTAGCTCTGCTCGCTGGGCAGAAGACTGTGAAGGGGTAAATAACCATTTCCATTTTCCTCCCTCCTCCCACGTCACTACTCCCCTACTTCTTGTTCCATCCGTGAAAAGGGGTCAATGCAGAGGGGAGAGGTGTGAGAGATGAGGGGGTAGCCAAACATAGGTGACCTGTGTCAGAAATGTCAAACGGTCATCCTTTGGAGGGTTAAAAATGATGACACCTATAAAATCATCTAAAGCAATTTGCATGGCAGCATTTGTTATCAATAAATGCTGCTGTTCAGTCTGTGAGAAAAGTAAATAAATTGAGGTAACATCATAACCGCTTAAAGTTATCGCTTGTGAATGTCCTTTGATAACAGTGTCTGATGTGGATTCAATTACTGAATAAATGTTCTTCGATGGGATGTGCGGTAAATGTAACCATTCTATAATGCAGATAGTCTTCTTCTTGTTCCGCCTGAGCATATAAAATTCCTGTTGGCACAATGGTGTAGCAAACACTGCCAGATGCAGCTTGTGTGCAGCACCTCTAGGTGGCACATGCAGAAAGGTTTCAATGCTTCACTCACAAAATGTTGACAAAGTGTAGGGGAGTTCCGCATGCCTTGAGGCAGGACAATCCACTGATATCGCTGGTTGGGCTGCGAATTGTGATATACTGGCAATGTAAAAGCAAACTGTTCCTTGTCTGCTGGAGCCAGTGGGATGAAGATGGTTCAATGTGGCCGAAAGTCAATTGTTCAGAAATAAGCTGTTCAGAAACAAGATGGTGTCATTGCTGTGGATTTTCCTTTTGGTGGAGGCCACCGTTCTACCCACACTGAGGTATCGGTGATCCTGGTTTGCCACGCTGGAAACGTTGTATCGGTGGCTACAGGCTGGTTTTTATTTTGCGCTGCCACCAGCAGATGAGCTGCTGTACCTACAGACTGACAAATGCGAAGCATGGCTGCTGTGTCTGTGGCAGGATTGTGTATTATCGGTTGTAACGCAACCTTACAATCCTCATTGGCATTTCCAAAGGCCAATTGTTTGATAATTATTTGTTTGGCTTCAGGATTTTCAATTTGGCTGCTCACTGCTGTAATCAGCCTGTCCATAAAGGAAGAATATGATTCTCTTGCCTCTTGCCTGATTGAACTCCACCTTGACTGAATACTGGGTTCTGGGATTTTTCTCATTGCTTGTTTAGCAGCAAGAGCAGTATCCCTCAATAAGATCTGCAGCAGTGTGGCTTGTACTGAAGCCTGAGCAAAGGCCCCACGCCCCATCATAGCATCCATCACATCTGCGAGGGTAAGATTAGGATTATTCCCTCTTGCTTGTTGCAGTAAGGCAGGAGCATAACCACGACAGGCGATTTCCCATTCATGAGCAAATAATACACCAGCTGATGGGGGTAAAACTGTACGTGCCAAAAGCTTGATGTCATCTGGCACCAACAGCTGGGCTAATGTGGCTTCCAAAAGCGCCTGTGTGAATGGTGCTTGAAGTCCATTTGTCCTGACTGACAATTGGAGCTCTTTCAAGATTTTAAAGTCAAAAGGTTGGTGCTGGGCTTGAGTTCCTGCTGGAGCACCAGCAGGGGGCACAATAACAGGGAATGCCACAGTATCCTGAATTAAGGAACAGGCAAGGACTGCACGTTGAAAAGTGGTAGCTGGTCCTGCCTCTGAAAGATTTGGATTATTGCCAGCCAGACCACGGTATTTTTGCAGGATTGGGTCCTCTGGTGAGGAACTGTAATCTGGAGGCTTGGGGTCTGGAGCTGCTGGCAGGGCAAGGATTGGAACAAACTCTAACACAGCAGGCTGGATTAAGGAAGCTGGAGGTTGTGTTGGCAATGCAGCCAGGGAGATATTTTTTGGTGATAAAGAACCCATAGCATATCGAACCTTGCACCAAGCATTTAAAATCCGAACACTTATGTTGGGGAGCTCATGAAAATGTTCACCAATCTTGTCCCAATGTTTTAATTCGCATGTTCCATTCAAAGGGAACCAGGGATAATGTTCATCAATGCACAGAATGAGCTGTATCAAATCACCCTCAGGAACTTCCAATTTGTTGGAGGAGAGGAGAAATTTTAAGTCTTTTAAAAATTTCTGTTGGGGAGTAGTCAAAGAGCTGCCCATTTTTCAAAAATCAATATAATAGAAGGGATCGAACTCACCGGGATCTTTTTAAGATGATTAGCGCTTGCAATCCTTGCCGGACGTAGTGAGCTGATGATAACCACTGCTTGGATCGAAAATCCTCTCACAGTTTCTTTTAAAATCCTCTTAGTCTGCCTCAGACTGTTTGCTTCAAGTTGCTTCTTTTTTCTCTTTTAAAAACCTCAGCCGTATCCTTTTATTCAGCCTCACACGGGGCACCACTTGTGGTAACCAATTGACGGAAACCAGCCGTCATTTTGGGGTGCAAGGCAAAGAAAAACACACACAAAGGCAATATTTCCATGGACGGAGGGTAAAAAGCTCCTTCCTCTCTCTCCTCCGATTTTATTATCCTTTGTTCTCTCCAGCCGCATGGCTGCATTCCAATGTCTCACGTTACCTACATCCGGTCAAGGCTTTTACCCACCCACAAACGATATAGGGTTACACTGCCCAGAGGGGGGGGGGACATAACTCCATATGAGGTCATGCATTCCAATACATTGTAAAGCTCAGAGTGCTGGTCAGCCGAGGTCAGGGGGCACCCTGCAATATTACAAGCCTTTACCATGGCTATGACTCCCACACAGCGCCACCCGTGTCAGCTGAAAACTATTTGCTGGCAAAACTAAACGCCATTCTATTTGGTTTTTAAATCAAATTTGGTGCCAGTACTGTTAACATGACCACACAGGGCTACATTTCTGATAGGTCACCAGCTTTTCTATGCCCATCTATTAAGCAGCATAGTGAATTGGGGACCCAGTTCCTTCTGGTGCAAACTGCATGTTCTATCCACTGCATACCCCACACAGGCTCTGTGTTGCACCAGGCAACTCTAATGTCAAATGTTAGTGTGTCACCAAGGAGCGGACCCAGGAGGACTGCCAAGTTAAGCAGTGAAACCAGATCTATCTCCAACATATATTTTTTCTTTAAATCAAACTGCTAAAAGTAGAACATTGAGGCATTTCTGCAGGCCACTGAGCGCAAAAAATATTTGTGAAAGACGGCATCATGCCTCTGGGGGCTGAAGTTTAGGTATAAAACAATACACTGTATCAGCTCTGTACCCCGTGTACGTTTTGGACTACCACTCCCATCCGCCCAAGCAGCGTGACAGCTGGGGCTAATGGGAAGTGGAGTCCAAAACATTTGCAGGTTATCTAGTTGGCGGGGCTGCTGTACAGTTCTTTCCCAGCTTTTCAGTCCCGCTTCTGCCTGTGCTCACTCCCATATGCTTTAACGGCTCAGGACTGCAACATCTCAAGGACCGCCTCTCTTCATAGGAGCCTACCTGGACCCTGAGATCATCTTCTGAGGCCCTCCTTCGTGTGCCACCTCCTCGAGAGGTCCAGAGGGTGGCAACACAAGAACGGGCCTTCTCTGCAGCGGCTCCCCATCTGTGGAATGTTCTCCCCAGGGAGGTTAGGCTGGCGCCTTCATTATACACCTTTAGGCACCAGGCAATAACATTCCTCTTTAACCCAGCTGACTGACATCCAATGCCCTTTAAAATGTTTTGGAGAGGGCGGGGGGATTATTGCCTTCTTCTTTTTAGGTCTATTACGAGTTTTGTGTTTTTATTTTGTGTTTTTTATCTTGTGGACCAACTTGCAGGTATAGGGTGTTATACAAAGTTTAATCATCATAATCTCGCTTTTGAAGGATTATCAAAATTAACCCAAATTCCCTGTTGCTGTCATAGCGATATTATTTATGGTGTCCATTTATGCAGCAAAGGATTGCTGTTGTTTTTTAAAGGACCTGATACTCTCTGTCCCACTTAAACAGGTTTGATTCCCTCTTCTTCTGTGATTTACCGGCCTGGTAAAACTCCGGGTTCCGCTATTGTTTCCTCCTGCAGGCACTTCAGCAAACCCGACGAATAGCTCGCTGGAGAAAAGTTGTCACATCCGCCGATTCATCAACACTTTCCCCCTGCAACTGCGCTACCTGTGCCATCTGTGTTTAGCACTTACAAAGGAACCTCTTTGCAACTGCCATACAAATCAGGGGCACGCTGAAGGTCACGCTGAAGGGAATTTCAGGACACCAAGAAGATGTTCAGCTGCACAGTGCTAAGCAATAACAGCATCCCTACACAAGTTCTCTAAACTCCCAAGCTGCTCCTCCCCAGCCTGGAGCTGCCGAGGGTCCACTGGGAAATGTGTATTATGCCTGGGTTAATTTACTGATTAATCTCTAGTCAGTGGTTTGTGCTTTCCCCAGATGGCCAATTAAAATTTACAACTGGCAGAACAGTGCCCTGTTGGCAGACTGCTGTGGGGGCCGAAGCTAGAGGCAGTGACAGAAGGCGTGGGCCTAATTTCTGCCTTAAAAGAGAGAGAGAGAGAGTGAGGAAACAAGCAGGCGATGGGCTTTAATCAGAAGTAGTATATAAGCCAGGTTTACGCAGGGAGTGTGGTATGCATGGTGCAGTTTACAACTCTGGTGCTATTTACTCTGCAACACTCCCAGGACTGCTCCAGTATTCCAGGCATCATCGGTTTTACCAACAGCAAATATAACTGACAAAATCAGCCAGGGGGCACAACTGATTTAACAGCTTTTGAAATGTAATAGCCTCCCCCTCCCGCCCACCCCATCCCCGATTTGCAGTCCCCATGGATTGATAGTCTAATATCATTCACTTCCTCACAAATATATAAAACATTCACAGTTGTTTGCGTAAATCAAAGACAAAGTGCTGCGTGTGAAGCTGATAATAAGTAATGCTCTGATACATATAAAAGATAACATACTTTTATAGCAACAGCAGTTGGGGGGGGGGAGAGAAATCACCCTTTTTTGTCACTCTTCTCAAATTGCACCGGCGCATGGATCGGAATAAAATATGGCAATGGACTATTTCAGATAAATTTCAGTAAAGACCGACAATTTTAATCTGATTTACGTATGTGTTTTTAAAGTATTTCTGAGAAGTAAAACAAACAAACAAACATGCAAACGAAAAAACCAAGCACGTACTGGTTATTGGGCACGGGGAAATCCAGAGTAAAAAATAAATAAATCTTGCATTTAATACATTTATGTAATTTTAGGGTACTTGATAGATTACGGAGAAATAATGTATCAAACCAAAATAACTATACAAATGTATAGACTGCCATCATATTGTGCAGTGAAGCCACAACGGGGTGTGTGTGTGTGTGTGTGTGTGTGTGTGTATATATATAGTTGGCTTCATGAATATTGATGGTAAACTTAATAACAACAAACCCCAGGAGCATAGTCAACCATTGCTGCACAGTATGCATAATGCCCATTAATAATAGCAGGAATTAGATGCATGGGCTGGGGTGGGGGGAGAGACCAGGCATGCCATAGAACTGATGCTGAAATCTCCTACTCTCAGTAACACGTCGGTCTCACAACAATAATCCTAGGGCTTTACTATAGTGTTTTAAAAAACAATGCACACAGTACAGCTGGTAAAGACAAGGCGGCTCGCCAGAAAGTGAACTCATGGGGCCGTGGAAGCACCACTGTGCTTTTGGAGCATCCACCGGCAGGCAGGCAGGCGGGTCCATGTCTCGTTGGACCAGTGAATAAACACTCTGAAAGAGCATCTCCACCCCCAGCATTCAGCCTTTCTGGCCGCCTAGAGCAGCCCTGCACTTCTGCCTGCACCTCAGAGCTGGGTCTCTCCTCCTCCTCACCTGCTCTTCAGCAGCCACTATGAGCTGCCCAAAGGAGGAGGCCGGGAGCGACAGCCATGGAGAGGCAAAAAGATGTTCCCTTGCCACCACTGCCTCTTGGGACAAGCGCTGGCTCATCCTCTTCTCTGAGCTCAGCAGCGGCAGCAGCGGCAGGAGAAATGGGGACATTCTGGGATCAGATCAGAAGCCGGGATGGCTTTCATAATTCTGGGGCTGTCCCTGGAAAATAGGGACACTTGGAGGGTATCAGGCAATGAAATCTTGGCTGTTCATGAACTTTTTATTGATTTATATTATATCGTGGTACCTCGGGTTAAGAACTTAATTCATTCCGGAGGTCTGTTCTTAACCTGAAACTGTTCTTAACATGAGGTACCCTTTTAGCTAATGGGGCCTCCTGCTGCCGCCACACGATTTCTGTTCTCATCCTGAGGTAAAATTCTTAACTTGAGGTACTACTTCCGGGTTAGCGGAGACTGTAACCTGAAGCGCCTGTAACCTGAAGCATCTGTAACCCAAGGTACCACTGTAGACCAAATCGGCTTCCAAGAGGTTTGCAACAGTAGAATCAATTGATAATTAGCATACAAAATAACATCAAAATTAAAATACACAATAAAATCAATTAAAATATACAATAAAGCAAGCCATTAAAAAGCATAACACTCAAGTACATAGAATCACAAGCTCAGTTCGGGGGAATGCTTGCCTAAACAGGGGTAGCTTCAGGAGCTGGCAGAATACAAATACCCCACAACATCAGTGTCACCAGCGAAAAAGGCGACTGTGTTACTACTGCATGTTACTGCAAGCTGATAATCATCAGGCCATGGCAAAACAAACTGGGTTTCATTAGCTGATTGTAGCTGAACTTACAGGGCCATGAAGAGAAAGATTTGGTTTCCCCCCGCCTCCCAAGAAATCTGGTCTAGAGTTAGTTAGAGCTTTGTATGTAATCAGCAGAACCTTAAGACCTTAAAACGAGAGACAGTACTTGGACTTCTGATACAATCCCCATTGTTTTGAGTGGGCAAGAAATAAAGCCATTTCCATTTGCCATCTTTCTGATTGGCAGGTGTCCTACTTGTCTCCTCTCAGAAGAACCAGCTGGGAGGCACCCTGCCTGTTATTTTCTCCCCAGCAGCCGCCACTTCCTGTCTTGCAGATACCACCCAAGTGTGGGCGAGGAAGGAATCCAAACCATGGAGTGCTTGTGAAATCCAGATGGAGGGGGGCAGCACTCCTGGCAAACTCTCACCTCCTTCTAGGCAGCCAGGGATCAAGCTGTGATCTCCCCAGAACCACCCCTTACAAGATTTAAAGCATGGATGCGTGGTTAGGCAAGAGAGGACGAGAGTGTCTGAGTAACACCAAGCACTTCCAACAGCTTCAATTAAAGTATATTAATTAAAAGAGGGAAGAGCTAAAGAAATGAGACACTGCTTTTGAAAGCAAAATATAGCACATATAATTGAACAGAGATCATAAAGCAGGGCATTGACTAACGCAGCAGAGCAGCCTTTGCAGGCTAGGCCTGTGGGAGAGCACAGAAAGAGTTCCCCTGGGTCATCAAGGACAGAAGCTATTCTGAAAATCACCCTATTTTTATGGGGTGACTCCAGATAGGACTATGACTGCATCAGGTTTTGAATATACAAGCTGATTGCAATACTCAGCCCAAAGTTGAATTACTGGAAGTGATTTAAAAGGTATAAGCTGAGATCATCTCTTCCTAGGCTCCCAGAAGCTTTCTTCTATATTGTGGCAAATAACAACAAGGCTAAGGGCAGGGTGGAAACAGGGGAGAGACATTTTATTCAGTTCACATTTAAATACAAACCTAACTAATTTGCCCTTTCTAAAACAGTATGTGATCTGAAACACAGCCATCCTGCAAAATTGCCATTTCTCCAACTTTTGTCGTGCAGTTCTCCAATATATTCCTGGGGAAATTGTTCATAAAATGCATACGTTACTGGGGGAAAACATACAAAAAGGCATTACATTGTGGGAAAATGCTTTATACAAATGGGTATGTTAGGTAAAATTGCATCCAAAAATGGGTATATTGGGAGAAATTTGCTCTAAAATGCAGATGAATTTTCACATAGACCTTTTTGATGCAAACAGACGTGGAAATGTCGAGAACTGAGCATCAGGTTGGAAAAATGAGAAACTGAGAAAATCCAAAATGCTTGGATTCACCCATCCCTACTCAGTGAGTAGGCATTGACTTGTTGGTGGTTTATGGCTGCAGAGTATCAGGAGCGAGCCAGCAGTAAATCACATGAAGCAAGTGGAGTTAACTCTTTATTAGAAAAAAAAAAAAAACCAGTATTGCCCAGGATTGTCAAGCCTAATGAGCACAGCAAATCTTCTTTGCTAGGACTTGCCCCTATGAGGCAGTTGCGGAGGCTGAAGGCCTTCTCACAGCTGCCTAAGTTAGTGCCCTCCTCTCCAGGGTTTTCCCCAAGCAATCTGAGACTGCACCTGCATAACTGTCTTTGCTCCTCCCGCTTAATGCCTCTCGTGGTTCTGGGAGACCAAGCAGGAGGAAAACTTGTTGCAGCAGGAGGGAGAGACGCCTGTGGCTCTTCACCAGACTGACTCATCTTTGCTTCTTGGCCTCCTGCATCCAGCTTTCCTGATGCAGTTTCTAGTTCTGATTCTGGATTACTCTTTTCCCTAGACTCCCCCTGCCCCCGCTCACTAAGCCCTGTTACCTCTTCAGCTTTCAACACCTCCTCCCAGTCTTTTACTTCTCCCTCTGACCACCAATCCCCTGGCTCTAACTGGGGGTTTCCCAGTTGGTTTCTCCCACCGTTCCTCTGTGTCCAACCAGTCTGTGGCACAGAGGGTCTTTGGGCAGAGGTGTGGAATTGTGTGTGTGTGTGTGTGTGTGTGTGTGTGTGTGTGTGTCTAGAGGAGAAATTTGTATTTGCATCAGAGTTGCACTCTTGGATAAAAACTGGTTGTGGGAGGCCTTCTTTCTCATTTCCATCCGTAGTCTGTTGTTCAAGGATAAATCCGTTGGTGTTTCCTCTTCAGTAATAAAACCATTTATGTTGTCAAGAGAGTGTGCTGGCAAGAAGCTTGAGGGAAATGGTGAGATGCATTGGAAAATGCATTCATTATTATTATTCCCTCTCTTATGTCTCACAGACAGGTTATGGGAAGACACAAATGTGCAACATAACACCCAGGACTGTCTGACTAGAAACATAATGCCATGTTCCATTTATCATAGAGTTCTTGTGTGGGAAATCTTTCTCAGGCTGTGGAGTATTCTAATTCTTACCTTTCTCCAGAACATAACACACCTGACAAAGACAAAGTAGAAGAAAATGGTATGTATGAGACTTTCAGCCGAAAGGTCAGTCTGCATAATTTGAAGCCCTGCTGCATGCCTTTGCCACAACTTTCACTGTGGTTGCAAGAGTTAAAATAGTTAATCTGATTCCACCTCCTTCCCTCCCCCCCTGCCTTTATTCCAGCGGTCGGTGAAAAATAAAAGTGTGAAATGCATACATTTTGATATGCTATAACCTGGGTGTTTTTAACATTTTTGCACTTGGCTCATGGTGTCAAGACGAAATATGGATACACAAAAGCAGCGCTTGGTTTCAGTGCTTTGTGTCCCATGATACACCACAGACATAGGCAAGGATGAGACTCGCTCTTCATCTGATTTACACAGCTGAGCCCCCTCCCAAATGTACTGCTTCATGAGGAGGTGATGAATTAAGATGAGGGGTGCAGGGCATTTGAGGGGGTACATGGCTCATCAGGAAAAGTGGTACATCTTTCTTTCTTTCTTTCTTTCTTTCTTTCTTTCTTTCTTTCTTTCTTATTCAATATATACCCAAGCCTTCCTCCCCAAGGAGCCCAAGGTGGCAAACACCCAAGTGAGAAAACGGTCTAAAAATAATTCCATTACAGATGCAGACTGGGAAAGATATCTACCGTATTTTTCTGTGTATAAGACGCCCCCATGTATAAGACGACCCCTATTTTTTGAGCCCAAAATTAAGAAATAAATAATTGTAACATTCTGTGTATGAGACTACCCCCAATTATAAACTTAATTTTTTGGGGGGGAAATATAGTCTTCTACATGGAAAAATACAAAGGCTTGTTTGTAAGGTGTTTAGTAGGTGCTGAAAAACCAATTGAGATGGCACCTATCTGGCCAATGAGTCACACACTGGTCAGATGTTTGGAAGCTGTGGCTGGATGGCTACGTGGGAGCCGGTTGAAGTTAAATCCTTCGAAGATAGAGGTCCTTTGGCTGGGTCGGGACGATATGGGGTTGGGGGGCCAACTCCCATCCCTTGCGGGAGCGCAATTAGTACCAGCGCCTTCCGTCAAGAGTTTGGGTGTAATCTTCGATGCCTCCCTTTCTATGGAGGCTCAGGTTAAGGTGCTGGTTTTAACCTTTAAAGCCCTATATGGCCTAGGACCCTCATACCTACGGGACTGCCTCTTCTGGTATGCCCCAGGGAGGACCTTACAGTCTGCTAACAACAACACCTTGAAAATCCCATGCCCCAGGGAAATTAGACTGGCCTTGACTAGAGCCAGGGCCTTTTCGGACGTGGCCCCGGCCTCTTCCACAAGAGACCAGGGCCCTGCGGGATTTGACATCTTTCGGCTGGGCCTGCAGGACGGAGCTGTTCCACCAGGCCTTTAGGCAGGATACAGTTTGACTTACTTTCCTTTGTATAAAACAAGCCTGAAGGAGGCCCTCAACCTGCTCACAGGTCTTTGTATGATCAGTGGAAACAGTTGGTCCTGGCAAGTATTAACCACTCTCAGTTCCAACCTGATAATTGCCACCTGCCCAGATTTTAACTTGTTTGAATTAATTTAAAGATGTATTTTAATTAATTGATGTCTGCTTTTATTCATATTGTGTTGTTTTTATGATGTTAGCCACTCTGAGCCCCGCCTCAGCCAGGGAGGGCAGGATACAAATAAATTTGTTGTTGTTGTTGTTTGATGGGAGGCAACTCCAAGGTGTAGGTGCCACCACACTAAAGGCCCCATTCCTGTATTGTGTGGAAGGGACTTCCTGATAAGTTGGTGCCTGCAGGAGGTATCCTCTTGCATAGTGCAGTGACTGATTGGGTATCAAATGGATGAGGTGATCTTTTAGGTATCTCTAATGTAGCATTTCTGCTGCCACAAGTAGTAGTGGAGCTCCTACTAGCAACCAGTTTGTGTGTGGTTTCTTCTCTGGCCACAAGAGTTTGTCTGGCCCAGAGGCAAAATCAGAGGGATAGGAGGCATTACCTGGGGAGCCTTGCCTTCCCCACCCCAGAATATCCAGGCCATTGCATGTGGCCTTACTAAACTCCTCCAGCTTGCAGGAAATCCTTACAGTCATTCCTCATTGTGACCGCGCCATAGGAGCTAGTGGTCACAGAATAGGGCAATTACAATCTGAGGGAGGATAGAATGAGATAAAATTGGATAAAAATATTGTAAATGTTTCTAATGTCTTTGGTTTTAAACCAGGCATAGGCAAACTCAGCCCTCCAGATGTTTTGGGACTACAACTCCCATCATCCCTAGCTAACAGGACCAGTGGTCAGGGATGATGGGAGTTGTAGTCCCAAAACATCTGGCGGGCCGAGTACTGGAGTATTTTAATTGGTGGGTTAGTTGATTGTATAAACTGATTTCTATGGTGAAGAGCGCTCGATAAATATTGGAAATAAAATAAATATCAAGGTGAATCTACATGGAATCAAGCTGTGTTTTGGACAAAGGCTGATACAGACATGGCAAACTCATGAACCTTGATCCAGTGCTGATATTTGGGCTATCCATCCTGTTAGTGGCAATAGGAGTATGGACAGAGCTGGAGAGTCCTCATTTCAGAGAGCTCAGAAGTGCTGAAAGCAGAAAATTGTAGGGTGGTTGTGTGTCCTGTTTTACAAAGAACAAACCTCTGTCTGAAGGCATCCTTTAAAAGACTGTCCAAGTTTCTTTTAAAGATATACAACCAGAAGGAGGGGGAGCAGGGGAGGCCTTGAAGTTGCCCATCAGACTGAATAGGGATACAGATCACCCAGTGAGCTGTACTATATTTCTATTTAAATTACAGCCATTAGTTTTAAATTCGCATTGTACCCATATATATTATCACATGGACATTTTATATAAAACTGTGTCCTCTTTTGCTCTCTTTCTTTGGTCATTTGTTTCCTCTTTTTTTTGGTGATATAGATGTGGCCACCCTAGAAAATTCTCTTAGCACAATTAGAAAATGTTACCCAGCATTGTATTCTTTCCATGTCTAATTTTTGGATGTGTTACCTAGTTAGCAAAATACAAGAATCCCTCCCCCCCGGTAACTTGTCTTTCTCAAGTTAGTGGCCTCCTCTCTTTTACTGAGAGCAATATGCCCTCAATTAACATTTTTAATTTCATCACAGTGGGTCACAAGCTGACCTGCTACCGTTGAACCAGAAAGAACTTTTCACCCACATGGTTAATGAGAGAGAAATCTCAGAGCATAGCAGTCATCCACATTCTCTCTCTCTCTCTCGTTGGACAGTGGGTGGGTGGAAATCTCTCAGACACAGTATAACAAAACCACAAAATGATATTTTAAAATTTATAAACCCTCAATAGAGCATGTCATGGATGCAAATCCCTAATGTTTGCAAATAATGGAAAAGCATCACTACAAAGCCTTGAACATTGTATTTAATGAAAATGCTGCCTTTTCAACATGTGTCTTTGTCCATAAACACTATTGTGCACATTGAAATCTGGAGTTATGTATCCATATGGGAAGATCTAACTTGCCCTGAACTCTCCCATTCTACAGGGGAAGTGTGGTCTGTAGGTGGAAGCTTTTACCTTATAGCCTGAAGATAAGCTCAGTGGTTTCCCTTTTTCTGCTAACCATGTCTGCTGACCCTCCTGGCCTTCAGCTTACCCTTTATTTATTTATAAAAATATTTATATACAGCCACTCCCAATTCAAGTGTTATGGAGAAATAGACTTGTGTGTCATCAGCGTACTGATGACATCATTCTCCCAAACGCCTAATGATCACTCGTAGTGACTTCATATAGATGTTAAATAGCATTGAGGACAAAATGGTGCTCTCTGGAACCTGACAGATCAAGTGCCAGAGGGTTGAAAAACACTTCTCCAATGCTGATCCCTGACCATGGAAGTAGGAACAGAACCACTGTAATACACGGCCTCTGATACTCATCCTACCCAATTGATCCAGGACGATATCATGGTCAATGGTATAAAAGGCCACTGAGAGAACTAGGACTCAGCTACATTAGTCAAAATACAGTGTTATAAATGTGTTATAACACTGTGACACCAGATGGTGATGTAGAGCGGAAACCGCAACTCAATGATATTTTCAATTGTGAGCTTTACAATGTTTTTTGCAGAGTATTTCCAGAGCATTTTTTTTACAGCTGTGTAGATTTAGCCAGTGCTTTTTTTCGGGGGGGGGGGGGTGCGCAGGGGTGCGCATACCCTTAAACATTTTGTGAATCTAAGTTTGGCCTCATTGAGGGGCAGTATTTCAATATGAGTAGGAAAATGAGAGTACCCCTAAACATTTTTTTAGGAGGGGAAAGCAACGGATTTAGCCCTTTGTAAGAATAACAGGCTCACACTTCCACTGTCCCTGTCTTGATGAAGACCACCCGTTGAGGTGATCAAGACTGACTGAATCCTGAAACCAGGCCTGAACCCTAATTGAATTGCCAGTAGTCTACCTTGTCTGTGTAAGACTAGGCATGATCACTGGAAAGGTAAAGTTAAAAGGTAAAGGACCCCTGAGTGGTTAAGTCCAGTCAAAGACAACTATGGGGTTGCGGCGCTCATCTCGCTTTCAGGCCTAGGGAGCCAGTGTTTATCCACAGACAGCTTTCCAGGTCATGTGGCCAGCAAGACTAAACGGCTTCTGGCGCAACGGGACACCGAGACGGAAGCCAGAGCACACGGAAACACCATTTACCTTCCCGCCGCAGCAGTATCTATTTATCTACTTGCACTTTGTGCTTTCGAACTGCTAGGTTGGCGGGAGCTGGGGCAGAACAACGGGAGCTCACTCCGTCGCGGGGATTCGAACCACTGACCTTCTGATTGGCAAGCCCAAGAGGCTCAGTGATTTAGACCACAGCACTACCCACTGTGTACTTTTGCATCCATATTACAAATGGGTCCCAGTTCAGGTGACATGGCCTGCTTGACTCTGCTATCGTTACCACCTGCACCAGCCTACCCACACTTTCAAACACCTGCCTGCTAACCGTGTGCTTCTTAATTCTAATTCTTATGATTAGTTTAGTACTATGGAAAAAGCATAGCCTGTGTCAATTTCCAATTGTACCTAGTGCTCCCTGAGCTAATTATGGGAACCACATGACTGGCTTGTCATGGTATTAGGCTGAATTCATGGGAACCTGTTGCCATTAAAAACAAGCTCATTCTTTCCTGGGAGTGGCTCAAAGACAATATGGGTTATCTATTTTTTTGTAGATACCATGTTGAATATAAAAATCTGTTAGTTAGTGGTTTAGAATAATGGTGATGTGGTGGACCTCCAGGCATGAGCAAACACAGGCAAGGACAAAAACAAGCATTACTTGCATGCATACTGAAAATTTGGGGTGGTATCCAGTGCTACTCAGAGAAGACCCATTGAAGTTAATAAACATGGCTAATTTCAATTGGGTCGACTTTGGGTAGGGCTTAGTTGGCTCCAACCCTAATCTTTCAAAATGATAATTGTTAGATAATCCCACGACAGCTTTCATTTCTATGGCTATGATTTAACTTGGTTTGAGCTTTCAGGCCTGTCAAGAGATATTGCTTTTTCGAGGCACTAAAGATCATTACTGCATTTCTTCTAATTCCTTGACTGTGTGATGCAGACTAGTTACAACTTGGAAATTATTAACCACAGTTTTACACCAGAATCAAGGTGGTTATTGACTGGTAAAAGAATGCATTAGATTTATGGATAAAAATGGGATTCTAATCCACACTCAGACTCCAAGTGTGGAAACAAGGGAAGTAATTACTTTGGATTAACTAATCTGGAGTAAATGGTGGTGGTTGCAAATGACTGTAAAGGATAAATTGATATATAGACTGTGAGTGGAATACTGATAGAGACTGATCATGGAAATTGAGGATGGCCTATTGTATTGGCTGTATTTTAAGGGGAGCTGTCATCAGCTTTCTACCTTTTTGTTTATGCAGTGATTATACAACAATGAGCAAGTGTCTTAAATTCATTCTGATTTGCCTGCACTGTGGTTCTAAGTCTTCCTGTTAATCGTTCCTCCATTCCATGTTTCCATTGTATTTCCCCATCCCTTTCCTAACTGCAAAAAAACCACCTGTTTCTTTTTTGAAGTGGATTTGTTGTGCCAGGGTGATGGAGCACTTTGATCCATTCTAATTGTGCAAACCTAAATTTCTGGTGGGTACCTGAATGCCTCCCACACAATACTGACAGTGTGGAGGCGATCTGTTCCAGGTATGGGTGGAGGGCTGCAACCAAAGAAAATTGATGACTCCCCATCCTGCAGGGATGAGGGGTGGAGATTTTTTAGATCAAGCCCTGCAGCTTTTGAAATGTGTAATAAGTGCACAGATGTAAAAGTAAACACTTTCCTTCCCCTCTTTTCTGTTTGCAAGAGAGTTTTTATCCAGTATGTTGTCTAGTGTATTACCGTATATGAATGAATAAATGCTTATTCAAGAGTAAAAAAAAAAACAGCAACAAAACGTTAGACTGGCCACTCTAGGGAACTGGGGGGGAGCCCCATAACACACACACGCAGTGCAAACTTGTTCCCTATCACTTCCAGTATATATCAGTTCTATCAGCTGTATGAAGCTGAAAGATAGCTTTGTACATCCATCAGAATGGGGAAATATCATAGGACACAGAAACTGCACTGAATATTTTTTTTAATGACTCAAAGAAGAAAAAAAGGGGGGGAGAAAACAACCCCAACCAGCCGGCAAACCATATTTATTCAATGAAAAAAGAAATCTGGATTCGGTGCAGAAATATTGAAGGTGCTTGCCCCTTCCACCACTGAGCCCAAATGTCTTTATCAGCCATGTAAATGCAATAAAAGGACAAATGCGTAACATTTTAGGCTTTATAGGCAAGAAACAGAGAAAACCATATAAAATAGCATTCCTGACTTTAAAACAATTTCCTTTCCTCTCGGCACAGGTTAGAAATGTGTGCATGCATGTTAAAGGGGGAAGCAAAAAAGAGGAAAAAAAGTATATCTGTCTTGTCTTTTCCTAACGAAGTATATCAGTGCATATTATGCTCGGCTTCCTGTGAGAACTGGACAATTTATAAATGCTATTCACGTTTAATTAGTAGTCATTTCTTCTCCATAAGCATATTTACTTGGGTCCTTTGTTCCTACGGCAACCCAGTGAGAACTCCTGCTACAAGAACAGTCTAGACTAATCTAAAAAAAAAAAAAAAGGAAAAGGAAGGAAAGGAAAGAAAAAAGGAATGTAGATTAATGAGCAACCTTGATATTAAGATTATTCTGCACAGACCAAGTACTGAGACTGGGAAGAGAAGCATTATAAAGAACCCACAGCTAGGAATCTCTTGTATCAAGAAGCCTATTTATAGCAATTATGGATTTTATTTATTCAAGTATGCCTATAGTACACAGAAGTGTGAAAGCGTACTCATTTAGTACTAAGTTCTCTTTAATTGGCCATCAGCTCAGGTAGAGGCTTCTTAAGAAGGAGAGGGGGGGAAATAATTGCAATCCATTTTCAGCCTGGTTTAAAACATTTATCAGGGGAATAGCTGAACAATATTCTCTGCATTTTTGTATTTATGGATGCTCTCCTTACAGACATAGCTGTATTTTAAAACAGGAGGAGTATCTAAATTTACTTAGAGCATTAAAACTAGTCTTGCACAAGACAGCATTGGAATTAAGAACTTGTATTACACACACACACACACACACACACACACAATTAACATTATCGGAGCCTCGGATATGAAGGACAGCATGTTGTTTAAAAGCAATCTGAAGTAAATCACACTTGCAAATAAAAGGAAACAATTAGATTTATTATTATTTTTTGTCTCACAGGTACTCATCTGCTCAGATTAATTTGGATATCTTTGGGGGAAGTGCCCTAAACTGCAAAATAAAATAAGTGTTGAGCCAATAAATGAATTCAAGGAAAAGTCTCCCATGCTGGAACCAAATCATTGTTTTATAGCAAACTAATTGCAGTGGAAGATATAGCTTGCCTTTGGCTTAATATATGCTTTAAATACAACATCATGTATAGAAACAAAATATTTGCATTTCCAACATTTGCATTTGTGATCTTTGTTACATTTTATTCTTCTTTAAGAAATTAAACACTCTTGCATCATTTAATTTGCACCATGTTAAAGTAGAAGTATGTCTATGTTGTGGTAGAGGCACTGTAAATGTTGCAGCTCATAATAGTCTAAACAGCTTCATTTAACAGGGAAAATGTTTAAAATGTTTCAAATATTGTGGTCGAACATATTATATTTTGTTCTCTGTGCTGCAAATCTCAAGCTCAAATTTGAAGATTATAGGCTTGAGTCTTTTATATCTTTAGCATTTAAAAAGCGCTCATTTTGTTTGTTTGTTTGTTTGCACATACTGAATACACCTGCTGAGCTGGTATTCTGGCTTCAATACCAAACTTCAATTTGCTCTCTTTAATCTTTATCAATATTTTTAGGCAATTTAACTAACCCTCAACCTCTTTAAGCCTCTTGCCAGCTCCATTTGTTTTTCATATCAGATCCATTATCTGAGCACGATGAGCCACTCTGTCCAATTAGAACTGATCTTATCTTTAGAACATACTTCACCTGATAAAAGTAACGCTAACTAATCGACCATTACAAATATAATGCCTAAATCAAAACATTTATTCAAGCCAATTAGAGACTCTCTCTTTTAAGACTTGACCTTTATTTCAGGATATCTACTAACTTATATATAAAAAAGCGACAATCAAGCTTTCTTTTCCTTTAAAAAAATTAACCTAGAGTAAGGGCTAAGAGCCAGTGAATTGTTACAGCCCCGGTATCTTAGATCCATATGTATATTCCTTTTCCCCACTGTGTGGTGAACTTGCAGCCATTCTGGGTGTGAGTAGATTCATGTGGAATTGTGCTGTGTGGAGAGTTGCAATATAGGGCAGTTCCATAGCCACTATTTTGTGTAGTTATTTTATCTTGTCGTGTTCATATCTCGCCTTTGTTCCATCATGAAACCCTAGGAGGCAAACATGTGGTTTCCAGACAGCAACCCATCCAACCACCAATGAGATCTAGAGATGCTTAGCTTTTTCAAGACGATAGGCTTGTTGGTCTCCTGGCCGTACTTTATGGAGTCTGTTATGTAGGATAGAGACGTTTTGGTGTTTCGTCGTATGGTGGAACTCACTAGATGTCTCATGTGTTACTTCCAGTGTCGTGGAGCGCTTCACACATTACATTTTTAGGTGTATAAAGTATGGACGTGATAAATAGCGCTGTACATGCATTATGTAGTGTGCTTTTCAAGCAAAGAAGAGTGGCGAAAATCTCCCTGTCAAAGGCACTGATTGAAAACCCAGGTTTGCCACTCAATAATGTGTGAAACATCCTTCAGTCTATGATTCTTTGAAGGAATGGGGGGGGGGGGACCAGATCGATTGCAGGCTGCATACTTTCACATGACTGCAGAAGCCTGCCACACACCAAAAAGGGGGGGGGGAATCAGTCCTTCAGATAAGCCCACTACCCTCCTTAATATATAAAAGATGGGGAATTTTAAAAAGAAAAGATCACAGTGATTTTAATGTATAGTAGTCGTGTTTCCCTCCTAAAACCCAAGGACATTTTCAGCAACTGCACACAGGAGAAATTAATGAATTTCAGCCAACATACTGCGGGGCACTTCTTTCTGGTCTATCATTTGTGACCAGAGCCTATCAGTCCTGCATGTGCTTCTGGACTTGTATGAGGTGCATTTTAATACCAAAGAACACAACAACTTAAATGCCATCCCCCTGCTTTGATGAAAAAGCAATATAGGTGAGTAAATAGGGCAAATACCAACAAGTAAGAACACACAAGTTGAGTCAAACAATAAATTCAAATAATATCACTAAATCTACCAGAGGAGGCAGTGTTTGACTGAAGCTTCCCAAGAGGATGTTATTGTGAAAAGGAGGGAGGTGCTGAGAGAAGAAAAAGAACTCTCACAAATGTAGGAATCATTATTTTTATACAGTAAATTATCAGCAATAAATAGGACCATGCCTGCTTTGATATGATTCCTGGTCTTTTTACATAGTTAATTTTACACCAGGAACGGGTTACACTGCCATTTTCCCTCTAGTAACAGAGTTATGATTCCTGTTCTTTTTAAATAATAACAATTAAATTACCCAATCTATTAGTACTTTCTTCTGCTTTTTCTATCCAGATCTCCATATTAATGGATAGGAATCAATAAAGAAACATATGGGAGATGATCAGATGAAATTCCATCTCAAGATCAGAGAGATTTGTATCCTTTTTTTTTTTTAAGGTAACCCCACAGATAATTATTTGTTGTAATTTATGACCCTCCGACAATTAAGATCTAATTTGCCTACCCTTCTGAAAACCATCATAGTGGTGCATTCTGTAACCTTCATCACCGTGTAAATAACAATGCAAGTGATTTGCGTCGAGTCTGTTTAAACCTGATGCACACAGACTCACTCTCTCACAAACTGCAGCCTCAAAGTGCTGAAACCAAGGCTCTGCTCTTAAAACAGAAGGCATGGCATGAAAAAAAAGGAAAGGGGGAAAAAAGGAATTGAGATTTGCAGATCTGATAATGAGCCAGTTAATGACATAAATGATACCTCAAGAACCTCACTAAACCATCCAGGTCCTACAATTTAATCTGTAATAAATACTCCTGCATCATTGCGAGATGGCTGCTCATAATGGCAAATGAAATATGCTGGTATGATAGGTACAATAAATCTGGATTTTCCTATGGTTCCCTCAGGCTAGAACAATATGTAACCAGAGTGCGCACTGTCAGGATGAGCAGATCTCAAAGCCATCATAAAATCTAAATGGGGACTAATTAGGAGGCCCTTCCCTTCTAGAGTTACTATTTCTATTGACATTTTCCATGCATGAGCCCCTCCATAACATCATAAGTCACCAAGATAAGAACTCCCTAGATTATAGGGGAAAAGCTTTAATGGAGAAGTTGAACTCAAAGGCGATGCATAAATTTCCCTTTTGATACTACAGGAAGTCTGTGATCAGGACTTTCTTTACAAACTTTCATTCCCTGCACTGAATACTTCTTCATCTTTGGAGTGCTCTGGCCGATAGCATCTCCTCTTTCCCCCAGGTCTGCATTTTAGATACTAACTGCTGTGGGGAACTTTGGCAAGGTTCAGCTATTGTCTCTGAGGGGGAGCTGTTCATAATTTTTACTTCTTCTTCTTGTTTTATTTTGTTTTTGTAGAGGAAAAATTCCTGAGCCATGTGAGTAAATTTGGAGTTGGCCACGGCAGGATGAAAATTTAAAGCAACAGCAGCCCGTTTGGCAGTTATTTCATATGCACTGTAGCTCTTAGAATAATGTCAGATGCCAAATTATTTGTTTTTCCTGAAGCTAGTCAAACAAATATGCTGAACTCCTCATATTTTTATACCAGAGCGAAAATCACAAGGCCCCTAAGGTTTTCCATTTTGGAGCAATTGATGTTCTGGCAGCCATCAGCACCCATGTCAAGAGTTTTTGAGAGTTAAACCCTTTCAGTTTATCATGCCACAGATTTCATGAACAAATCTGTGGTGGTGTTGGAATGGGATATTTGAGCATTTTGGTCATTTCTTGACAAACGATTGTCCCAAATTTAAAGACCTGTGGGCTGTCCCACCATAGGTGGAGAAGGGTGCCTCTTTTTCCACAGTCCCCGCAACAACTCCGAAAAGCTTGTGATATCAAATGGGCAATTTGCGCTCCACCCCTGATTCATACCTCCTATTCTTAAAAATGGGACTGCCATAATACTTCACTAGAGGTAATATTTACCCAGCATTTGCTGGAACACTGAGATCACTTGATTTTCCCCACGCACAAAAATTGGTCCCTCTTCCCTTCCACACAGATAGGAGGCTGCAGTGCTTCATGCTACAGAAGTAGGGATGTCAGAGAATTCCAACAAAAAATGGAAACAGAAGTGGGAATTGTTGGTGTTATTTATCCCATGTCCAGAATCAAAATTAATCCGGCAAATACCTATCTGTATTCACTGTTGGTGATTTCCCTGCCCCTGTCCTCAAGCAATATCTTTTTGATGAGTCCCTCTGCCATGTAAATTGCATTTCCTTTGTATTGAAATGAATAGTGTGGAAATCATTACATCATTAAGTATGTTGGATTAGTAAACTAATATAAATTATGTAAATAATTATTTTAAATAGGGGACAGTGAGACAGATAGCATTGTATTTGGCAGCATCTGAACTGCAGCAGAAGGGAAACAGTGCTGATTGAGGTGAAAACAGGATGGAATGGAAATCACTGCCTTCTTCCATCCCTCTATAGCCATGATGTATAGTTTCTGCCACACCGTCAGCTTCCATTAAAAGGGATAATAAAAATAAAAATAAACTGGCTGCATTACAGATAAGTCTATGCTAACAACCAAGAGATGGAAGAGCAACTTCATGATTCATTCATTCCCTTCCCAGCCCACTTTCCCTTTCACACGAATGCAGCATTTCCTAATACAGCCCTTTCCTCGGAGCTATCCTAATTCATTTTAGGCTGTTTAGATTTGAGAGACACAAAGTGATGGGGAAATGGGAGCAATTAATCAAACGGAACGATAATTGACAAAGCAAAAACTGTTATGATGTATGATAAATTGTAAATTGAATGCACAATAAATAATGAGAAGTGAACGGAGTCACCTCCCCACTTTATAAACGAGAAGATGGTGCAATTTGTGTTTGGGGTGGGGGAAAGAGCAGGCAATGTAAGGTTTGGCAGCCACCACCGAACATGGAGTTTAAGTATTTGCTTTCTGGTGTTGCTTCTAGGGATCCAGAGGAGAGGGCAGCAACCTGAAGGCATGGTCTGTCTGAACAGCATTTTCAGAGATGCCTTTCTGACAGCTCTTCAAAAGGCATATAATACAAATGGAAAATTAAGAAACTAGAGCGTGTGACATCTCAAGAAGAATGGATTCCGGGGAGAATGGCTTCTTGGGGCAATGTTGCTGAGCTCATGTCTTGCTAGTGGGCTTCCCAGGGGCATCTGGAGGACCACTGGGAGAACAGGACACTGGACTAGATGGGCTTTTGGCCCGATCCTGCAGGGCTCTCTTTATGTTCTGTTCTTATGAATTCCAGAAGAACCAGGACCTGACTAAATTTAAAAAATAAGCTGTCAGCTTCCTATGCAGTAGTAGAAGTAATAATAACAACAACAACTATGGTGATGTTGGTTATCATTTTAAAATGCACATTATATTCTTGAAAACTACTGACTTGGGTAAACAAGCATTTTCTGAAAAGCAGCATTCCTGGAGGATGAGTCTAAATACCCTTCTCTCAACTTTGTGTTTACATAGAGTTATACAGGGGAAATAAGCCTTCTGAGTATTATTAGAGGGCAAACCAGAAGCAGCTGAGTTTATGAAAAAATATCACAAAAATGACTGAGAGGATAGAGATCTATATCCTAAGTCAACTTCAGCTCCATTTCATATTTTTTTTTAAGGAAAAAAATCATTGGCAGGTGCAATTTACCTTTATTTTGCTGAAGACAGAAAGCTGTTCTTTTGATGCCTGAGAAATAAAAATAAAAGAAAATGCAATCCTCTCAAAGCAGATACCTTGAATGGCTGGCTGGGTGGGGAGTTTTGCTAGACTGGGACATAGGACTTTTAGAAATATATGGAATATATGTGCCTTTAAATGTAAAACACCTATCAGCATACTCTGTCTCTGTCTGTCTCTGTTTTAGGGGGACAGGAATGGTACAAATTCTCTTCTTGAAGTCCTGATAAAGTTTCCCATGATGTCTATGAAAGATGTTTATTCTGCAGAACACGGCTGCAAAGTTCAACTACACTGAATGGAACACCCCCTCGGTACTGAATGTGCTCAGAGCCACAGCTCCAAAGAAAGTTACGTTTCTGTGGGAAAAATCAGGATTATTACTAGACTGGGTTGGCAAACCTGTGGCCCACAGATCACATCTGGCCCCTGAAATTCTTACACAATCATAAGTAAGTTGAAAACAAGAAGCTTGCCCACCATTTTGCATGTAAAAGAATACATTTTCCAATTGCACAGCCTCAAGTTATTTTGCCATTTAATGTCAAAACTCATTGTTAGGTTCTCCCTGCAGTTGCTTCAGCTATGCAGGGTTGCATGTTCTCCATAGCTGTGGTTGTGCCCACGTCTCACCCATTTTTTTCTCATCTGTCCCGTAGTAGTGCATCGAAAAACACAAACCCAATTGGCCAAATCAACCAAAGCAGGGTAGAAGATGTATTTGTTTACTGCATGTATATCCCGCTTTTTTATCCAAGGTGTGTAAGGCCATAGACGTGGTTCTCTGCCTCCTCATTTAATCTCCACAACAATCCTGTGAGGTTGTTCGGCTGAGTGGCAGGGACCGACCCAAGATCACACAGTGAGCTTCATGCAAACTGGAGATTAGGCCCCCAGTTTCCCAGGTGATAGTCCGGCACCCTAACCACAATATCACATTGGCTGTACTATGCTAGCTTCCTAGTAGGAGGGTCCCTGTTGCTTTCTGGGAGCAAGAGAGATGAGGCAGTGGGGTGGTCAGCGTGGTGTAAACGCACCAGCAGAGCCAATCTGGCACTTCTGCTGGCACGTTTGCACTGCCCCAACTTCCCCACTGCTTCCACTGCCATTTCTCTGTACAGTGGTACCTCTGGTTAAGAACTTAATTCGTTCTGGAGGTCCGTTCTTAACCTGAAACTGTTCTTAACCTGAGGTACCACTTTAGCTAATGGGGCCTCCTACTGCCGCCACGCGATTTCTGTTCTCATCCTGAAGCAAAGTTCTTAACCTGAGGTACTATTTTTGGGTTAGCAGAGTCTGTAACCTGAAGTGTCTGTAACCTGAAGCATCTGTAACCCGAGGTACCACTGTACGCAACAGCAACCCATGTGCCAGGGAACCTATGTGCCATCCCCACCTCACCTGCCAAGCAAGTTCTGAATGTGCAACCTAGACAGTGATGGCTCTAATGTATCTCCCAGTCTATGAAAGCTATTTATATAAATGACATCTTGCACTTCAACCTCAACTAGTTTTGAGCTGCTTTGGCTGTCACATGGAAGTAGGAACAAGCCTTTTTTTGCCTGCTCTGGAGGGTAGGACCCGAACCAATGGCTTCATGTGACAAGAAAGGAGATTCCGACTAAACATCAGGAAGAACTTTCTGACAGTAAGAACTCTTCGACAGTGGAGCAGGACTCCCTTGGAAAGTGGTGGACTCTCCTTCCTGGGAAGTTTTGGATGGCCATCTGTCATGGATGCTTGAATTCAGATTCCTGCATTGCAGGGGGTTAGACTAGATGACCCTGGGGACCCTTCCAACTCTAAAAATATCTGATTTTACTACATTCAGGAGTCTGTTGAAGCATGAACTTCACATCCTGAAGCATTCCAAACATGAAACATGCACATTCCCCAAATCCTGTGGTACAATATGGAAGAGTCCAAAATTCTAACACTTCTGCCTGTTATTTCATTATAAAGGTGCAGAATAACTCTATAAATCATTGAGTTCTGGATGTGAGGACATGGCAGTTAAGCCATCTGAAGTGGTAGGTAAACATGACCCCAGTCTAATAGGAGTTCCCTCTCACAGATTTCAGCTGTGCTGTACATAGAACTTTTCCTTGATATTGAATGCCCTCAGGGGCATGGCTTATATGGAAAATGATGTCTTGATCTAATAGCCAGTCTGCATCCAATTATTATTGTTATTATCTGCACATTCTGCCAGAATTGTTGATGTTACCAAATATACTTCTCTTTTTCACTGGCCAGTTGTTATAATGTCCGCATACAGCAAAAGTCGACGTGTTTTTTCATTATCAAATTGTCTTGGAGTTAGGTAATTAACAAATTCATACTCATTCCATATGATGCTCTCTTTAATAGAGTATTATTTTTTACAGTTCATCTCATTTTACACACAGGATTATAGTTAGCAGATTAGTTTAATTAATGTGAGGCAGTCATATTAGTGCTTATCACTTCAACTGTTGTCCAATAGATCTGTCGTTGCATAGGGGATCTAACCACCTGCAACAATTTGGGTACAGGTGTGTGTGTGTGTGTGTGTCTATATCTTCGTGCCAATAAATGATATATTGGACATAGAGGCAAGTTTCTCTTAATAGTGCAATCTCCCTTATTCTAGAGTTTGAGACTGAAATCCCATTGACCCTGGCAGGATTGTAGAAACTTGGGGCTAATTGTGTTGTATGTGGGTTTTTTAATGCAAAAAGTAAAAAATGGTAAGATGACGCTGCATATGATGACAAATGGAAGCAGATGAATTAAAAAATACACCAAATATCAACATAGAATTCTAGCTGTATAGCCCAAAATGAAGCTACACTTTCACATTTCATGCCATGTGCATTCCATTGTTGCACAATGTTTGCTGTGCAAAAAAGTAAGTTCAGTACCCAGTATCTCCAGTTAAAAGAATTTGGTGATAGGAGATTTAGAGCAGAAGAATTTGGTGATAGGAGATTTAGAGCAGAAGGCCAGGGTGATGGCTTGCATCTCCTTGTGGTGCTCTTTTAACCAAGTTGAGAGGCTAAATCTCACTCAGCCATTAGTTCTATGGCATACATTTCTTGATTCTTTGGATGGATTCATATTCTTCACAATGATGTGGTTGCTCCTGTCAAAAAACTCCTTTGCATAGTTTAGGTTCTACACAGTTGTCGAAGCTACTAGGCATGCTACCAGTCAGTTGGAATTTCCAGGTACAGTGGTGCCCCGCAAGACGAATGCCTCGCAAGACAAAAAACTCGCTAGACGAAAGGGTTTTGCGTTTTTTTAGTCGTTCCGCAAGACGAATTTCCCTATGGGCTTGCTTCGCAAGACGAAACGTCTTGCGAGTTCTTGCGAGTTTGTTTCCTTTTTCTTAAAGCCGCTAAGCCGTTAATAGCCGCTAAGCCGCTAATAGCCGTGCTTCGCAAGACGAAAAAACCGCAAGACGAAGAGACTCGCGGAACGGATTAATTTCGTCTTGCGAGGCACCACTGTACTTAGGATGTTCATTTAAATGTCTACAAAAACCCTATTGTGTTCCATTTTGCTTACTCCCTAGTAAGTGTGTTTAGGATTGCGGCCTAAATAATGGACTTAGCAAAAATGTTAATAGTGTAGCATTCATGTAGAAGTTAATCGTATTTTCCATTTTTTCACTATCATTTTCTTTTGGGGGAAAAAAAGTTATTTGGCAAAAAACTATAAATTAACAACTTTCTGGTTTTCCTTTCTTTCTAAAGCTATCCTCTTGTTGTATGACTCCCCGAGTTTGTCAATTTAATATTTTTTTTAAATAAACGATGTGAATTGGAAGTGGGTTTCCGATGCATAGCCAAATGGTGCCATCCACAGGGAGCTGGCTGAAGTCCTCTCCTTCTCCTTTCTCCACCACAGGAAGTAGATGGAGCAGCAGGGAACCCATTGCAACGTCTGCCGCCTAAGCCAGCTCAGTAAAGGAGCTCATGGCAGTGGAGAATTAGGCACCAGTCTTGGTTCCCTCTGGAAACAATTGCTGTTGAGGTTTTGCAACATGAGAAGATGCAAAATGTCTTAAGCAGACTCTGTCTCTCTCGAGTCTCAAGAAGAATTTAGCTATTCTTAAGGATTCACCTTAGAGGGATGCGGGTGGCGCTGTGGGTTAAACCACAGAGCCTAGGACTTGCCGATCAGAAGGTCGGCGGTTCGAATCCCCGCGACGGGGTGAGCTCCCGTTGCTCGGTCCCAGCTCCTGCCAACCTAGCAGTTCGAAAGCACGTCAAAAGTGCAAGTCGATAAATAGGTACCGCTCCGGTGGGAAGGTAAACGGCATTTCCGTGCGCTGCTCTGGTCCGCCAGAAGCGGCTTAGTCATCCTGGCCACATGACCCGGAAGCTGTAATCCGGCTCCCTTGGCCAGTAAAGCGAGATGAGCGCCACAACCCGAGTCGGTCACGACTGGACTGGGGTCCCTTTACCTTTACCTTTAAGGATTCACCTTAGGTTGTGTAACCAGACTCGTATTGAGTAAGTGCCACTTTTCACCTTTCCATTTTGGGATCCTATATGTAGGGTGGGTGATCGGGCATGTGTGCGTTCCTCCGCCCACAGATTTCATGAATAGGCTGTATGGCATGTGCACATAGGGCATCAACAGTGTACAGTATCCTGTTTATGCATGTGCCTGCCTCACAGCTGCATGTGAACAAATCTTAGCCAGCAAGTGGTGGAGAGGTGGCTAACCTTCACATAGCCACATGTTTCTGGACTCCAGCTCCCACCTTCTGAGAGTTCCTAAGACTATGGGCCACGCTGGCTGTGGTTGATGGCAGGTGAGAGTATATAATCTATACAGAAATATGTATCATATACATACTCAGAGCACATGGTTGGGATGTGTAGTGGGTGTTTGTGTGTGTGTGTGTGTGTGTGTGTGTGTGTGTGAGAGAGAGAGAGACAGACAGGCAGACAGGCAGACAGACAGACAGACAGGGTCTGACCTCAGCTGATGGCAATTATTGCTTCTTCCAAGTTGCAGCACCCAAAAAAGTTATTTGTGGCTGGCAAATCAGCTGCCATTTTGTTGAATACTCCAGGGTAAATCATGAGAAAGAAGCGCTCACAGTGACTGGCATCATTGTTGCCTTGTTATTGGGTTCAGCATGAAATTTAGTAGTAAATAGCAATGCAAAATTCATAAAATTCCGTGGTAATGCAGTCAGCATTACCTGACTACACAATATTTTCCACTCAATGGAACACCAAATCCTTTATGGAATAATGAGCCAGGAACTGTGCCAGCCTCTAACTAGTAATTCTGTTATGCTCATTTCCCCTGGTGCGTGCAAGCTATAGAAATATCCAAAATACCATAAGGTGGGGTGGGGGTGGAGACTTTAATCAGATATTATTTTTTTATATAAAAAAAGCAGGGGGGAGCCAGTGTCACCTTGCAAGTTGATGAATCCAATAAGATTGTTAATGGTACCTGGTCTGCAGTAATGGGCCAGCTCCAAAAATGTATCTAGAACTTTGCAAGCAAATAAAATAAACTTTAGGTCTTTTGAGGATTGCCATTTAAATAACGAACGTGTGGCAAAACATAGCAACAAGCAGCGACAAAAAAAGCGACATAGTGAGGCAGTGGGGGGGGGGAATGTATCTTGTGCATGTGGAGGAAGGAATGACCCATTCAGAAGCATCTGCCCATGGGAATGACCTCCACAGCCTTAAGTGGCTTGGGATCTGCCAATGCATGCAAAGTCTGTTAGAGAAGTCTATTGTTTGCTGCTGATAATGATATCACGGAGCCATGTGTTTCCAACGTTCTGGATGGCAGCGGGAAAAGTCTGGTGTATGCTTATTTCTTGCAAAATTACCTACTTGTCTTTACTGTAACTAAAAAGCCCTAAACGCTGCAACTTCTCCTCAGAGGGGAGTTGTGCCAGCCCCGTGGTAACTTTTGTTGTTTCTTTCTGTATCTTTTCCAGCTGTATAATACTGTACCCCTTTCTGAGATGAGACAACCAGAACTATACACAGTATTCCAAGTGCAGTTGCTCCACAGATTTGTATAAAGATGTTTTGATATTGGCAGTTTTATTTTTGATTATTTTCCTAATGGGCCTCAGCACAGAATTCACTTTTTTTCCACAGCAGCCGTCCATAGTGTCAGTGTTTTAATCGGGCTAGCTACCAGTCACTATATGAGGAGATATGTATGAGGAGATGATATAGATATAGATATAGATATAGATATAGATATAGATATAGATATAGATATAGATCGGACACGGGTGGCGCTGTGGGTTAAACCACAGGACTTGCCAATCAGAAGGTTGGCGGTTTGAATCCCCGTGACAGGGTGAGCTCCCGCTGCTCGGTCCCTGCTCCTGCCAACCTAGCAGTTCACAAGCACCTCAAAGTGCAAGTAGATAAATCGGTACCGCTCTGGCGGGAAGGTAAACGGCGTTTCTGTGCGCTGCTCTGGTTGCCAGAAGCGGCTTAGTCATGCTGGCCATATGACCCGGAAGCTGTACACTGGCTCCCTCGGCCAATAAAGCGAGATGAGCGCCACAACCCCAGAGTCGGCCACGACTGGACCTAATGGTCAGGGGTCCCTTTACCTTTATCCCTTTATCCACATTGCCTTGTGTCACTCTGCACTTGCTTATGCTGAACTACACTTGCCATTTAAATGCAGAATTTCCCTGCTTGGAGATAGCCTTTTGAAGCTCTTGCCTACCCCTTCTCATTTTCACCACCCTAAATAAGTTGGATGTCATATGCAAACCTGGCCACTTTGTTACCTCCCCTTAATTCCACATCATCTCTGACAAGTTTAAAAGCAACGGGCCTTTGTAAATCCTTGGAAGAACACCACTGTTTGTATCCCTCCATTTCAAACAGCTATTAATTTATTCCTGTGCTCTGCTTCCTGTCCATTAGCCAGTTACCAATCCATTGCTTATATCCCTCAAAAACCAAAAACTGCTCATTTATTCCTATTCTCTGCTTCCTGATCATTAACCAGTTACCGATCCATAAGAAGACCTCTCCTCATTTCTTATGACTGCAAAGTTTGCTCAGGAGTCCTTGGTGACCGACTTTGTCAAAAGCCTTTGAAAGTCCAGGTAAACATGTCAATTGGATCATCCCATCCACATGCTTGTTGACACTCTCAAAGAACTCTAAAAGGTTAGTGAGACAGGATTTATCTTTGGAGAAGCCATGCTGATTTATTTATGTATGCCTCTCAAAGTGGCTGGGGAAGTATATCTCAAAATATACACAATAAAATACAATAACATTTAAAACACCAGTTTCCTTCAAAACACGATTAAAAACCCTCATAAACATAATAATAATAATAACAATAAGCTAGCATAATAATATTTCAGAGCCAGACTATAATACAATTACCACAGCCCAAGTCATACTTGGCCATGGTAAAAAGACAGGCATTTACAGCTTGTTCAAGAATATTCTTCTTCTGAATGACTTGCTCTCCTTTAAGCTTGATAATTTTAAAACTTTCCACCGATTTACCTGGAACAGACATTAAGCTAATTGGCCTGTAATTTTCTGGACTACCCTCCCCATTGCTTTTTAAAAATTGCCATTAGATTAACAATTTTCCAGACCTCTGGTACAGAGATCAGTCTTAGGGAAATATTACATATTTTTGTTAGAAGATCAGCAATCTGATGCTCTGCCCGTTTTCTATTGGTCCATATGGTCTAGAACTTCATCTGTTGTCAGTGCTACTTGGCTCAGTTCCTCATACTTGCTTCCTTAAAATGGCGGTTCTGACACAGTTATATGCCCTGTGTTTCCTGTGCTTATGAAGAGGGTCTCTCTATATATACAGCCATCTGTAGCCATCTGTAGTTTTTTGTAAGATAAAAGAATTTGTATCTGTTGAGCTTAAGGGAGGCTGGTCTGGGTGGTTAGACAACAGAGCAGTGGCCAATGTAAAGATTGCTTTCAAATAAGGATGGAATTTTCTGGAAATCTTAATGTCAAAACCTTACAGGCTTTTTCCAGAAAGCAACGCACAAACGCACACCAGTTACACTAAAATACTTTCACGTTATACACATTATTATATGCAACCTACTACAGTGGTACCTCGAGTTAAGAACTTAATTCGTTCTGGAGGTCCGTTCTTAACCTGAAACTATTCTTAACCTGAAGCACCACTTTAGCTAATGGGGCCTCCTGCTGCCGCCGCACGATTTCTGTTCTCATCCTGAAGCAAAGTTCTTAACCCGAGGTACTATTTCTGGGTTAGCGGAGTCTGTAAGCTGAAGCATCTGTAACCTGAAGCGTCTGTAACCAGAGGTACTACTGTATTAATTATTATACACAGAACATTATATGCATGCTGTATGCCTATATATGACTTGCACTGGTGGCAACAAGCACTGAAATACGAGCTGCCCCAATCTGTATTGGCATTCTGCTGGCTTTTGAAGATGCCCCTGTTTGCACAGATTTTTGCTTGATCACTTGACCTGAAGCTTCTGTTTTAATTGCTGTTTGATGAGATCATTTTATTTTATATTTTGATCACGGACATTTATATTTTAATTGTGGTGTATCTTTAAATTATTCCATCTTTTAACAATGTTGCACAATTTGTGTTGTTTTGTTTTGTTTTGTAAACTGCTTTCAAACCATCTGGGCATTAAGTAGCATCTAAATTAATCCGTTAACATAACAATAATAAATACCTCAGTTTTCCTAAAGTTAGGAGAACATAAACAAATGCTTATCAAAATGCACTTGACTGTATAAAATAGGTATTACTATAAGATTATGCTCCAGAAATATAGTGCAGCACAGGGCTTGACTCTTTTATATGTATTTACCTTTACCTTTTACTGCTACTATAGCAGTAAATCTGGTGATCCTTCTAGTTAACTGAGCTTGTACTTTGGAAGCTCCTATATGATGCCCATACACAGTTATTGTCACATGATCTGCCGAACCTCCCTGCTGTTGTTGGCCCTGTTCATTCTGTCATGGGATAACTGGGATAAGCTTTTTTTAAAAGAAATGAGCATGCTTATTGTAGCTCTTTACAATACAAAGATGATAACAGGGCAGCACTGACTCCTAGCTGTGTAATGGATTGGAAAATACCATATTTTTCAATGATTTCTCTAGTTCACCTTGATCAACAGAGAGAATATCTGTCTTTTAAAGAGAGCAGTGGACGCAATTTACTGATCACTGTATCGGCACAAGGAAGGATGGGCTTCATTAGTTTTGTAGGCATGGTGTTTTAGTTTTATACAGATGTAGAAAAGTTGCAGTAGCAAGCTAATTGTTTCATGTGTCTCTTGTAGCCCAGATATGCTATACTGAGATTGTGGGGGTGGAGGGTTTGCAGCTGAGTTCTATGGCATCTTAAAGCTGTGCAGGTTTATTGGATACAATCTCTCCACCCACCCCCTTGTTTTCTGCCTTTCGCAAGGAAGGACTGTAGATCAAGGGCAAAGCATCTACTTTGCATTCAAAAGGTTCCTGGTTTAATCTCTGGTATCTTCAGACAGAGCTCAGAAATACTTCCTGCCCAAGAACCTGGAGAGCTGCTACCAGTCAGTGTTGACAGTATTGAGTTAGATGGATGAATAATAGCCTGTCTTGGTATATGAGGCAGTTTCCTAAGTTCCTATAGGGAGAGACGTGATGTGATGAGAGCAGCATACTCCACTTGGGAGCTCTCCACGGAAACCCACCACCGCCACCTAGAAGTACTGTTTCCCTCTTTCTTGATAGCTCAGTCAGTAGAGCATGGGGCACTTAATCTCAGAGTTTTGAGTTCAAGCCCCACGTTGGGCAAAAGATCCCTGCATTGCAGGGGATTGCAGTAGATGGCCTTTGTGGTCCCTTCCACCTCTACAATTCTACGATTCTTTGACTTCATATTAGAAGATAGGACCAGGGCAAGATAAAGGCCCACCTTGCAGAAAAGTGAGATCTGTTGTGAACTTCCCAGGTACTGAAAACAAATACAGGAAATGACCATTTTGTGCATGTTCAAAGCACGCACGTGCCGTTTTCGCACCCAGAAGAGGGTGGAATAGGGGCAGAACAGGGTCAGGGTCAGGAAGGAGTGAAACAGGCTTTTGCATACTCTGCTGACACATGCAATGACTCAGAATGCAACCCCACACACAGCCCCTACCTTTAAGGTTTTGAGATTGAATAAGATCAATCTCAGTTGAATATACCCCCCCCACCCAAAATAGAAATGATTCTGCCTACATCCCAATGGCACTTAAAAAAACTTTATTTATAAAGAATGGCTTTTTATAATATTGTAGGACTATTACACAGCGAGAAGCGACTGAACAATATTGGAGATTCGCTGGTAAGTGTGCGTTAATAGGGTACGTGTTCCACAAATGCAGTATTTAGGAGCCCATATCTGCACCTTTTATTCTAATTCTGCTGAAATGCTGCTCCAGAGGAAATAATTTAGCATACATGTGATTGATGGTTATATGATGAAATATTTTAAATGAGCAATAAAATAGTCAATAAGAAGTAATGTCCAAATTAGAAACTGGCTGAATTATTAGCAATAAATAATTTCTTTCTTGGAATTCATATTTCCCCCTTCTGCAGAATGCTTGCATGCGTTATCACTCAGCTTATTGATTAGTACCGGGGGTGGGGGGTGGGTCTGGCCTTTCAACCCAAACCCCCACCCAACACGTTTCCCTCTGATATCTGTGCACATACCAGCTGTACCACCTTGTACGGCAACCTTCTGCCCATGGTAGGCTCCATTTTTATGGGCTGAGCCTTGAAGAACAAGGCAATGAATCAATTTCTGACACCTTTGCTGTTGCTTGAAGGTAGGTGGTTCTGCTGGAAGTGAAGGGGTAATTGTTATCCTCTCCACTCCCTCTCTTCAGAGGTTCTCCATGAGCAGGAGAATTTCTTGATCATTTAGGATTCTCTTCCCAACCCCCCAACCCCGTGTGCCATTTTGTGGAGAATCTCTACATGAAACCAATGGGAGAGGTTATCTGGAGATGTACACTGAGGTGGCCCCAATATTTGGCCGACACACAGCTCCAGCTCTCCTCATCAAATCTTTTAAAACATAAATTTTATTGGACGTGAAACCGCCTACAGAGGTATAATCTCGAACCACAAAACCTCAACCCACCGGGGTGTACATTTACGAACTCAAAGCTTTGTTGTAAATCATTGCCAGGGCACCCAGGAAAGTGACGTATTCCTTGAAGTTCACCACTTGGTCCCTATTGCGGTCCAGATCTTTCATTAATGCCTGTATCTCTGAGTCCTGCAGTTTCAGTCCAATGGTGAGCTCCTTCTGGATCAGCTCCTTCAATTCCTTCTTGCTTAGGGTGTTCTTATCGCCATCCTTGCCGGCGTATTTGTGGAAGGTGACAACCAGCAGGCCAATAGCTTGGTCAAGAGATGCTGCCATGGTGAGAGATCAGAAGCGAGATGGTCCAGTACTGAGTGGCAGGAAACGATGGGGAAAGTGGTCTCTCCTCATCAAATCTAAGTGAGGCACTTGGTGCTCTGAATCAGTGCCTGGCCACAGAAATGGACTGGGTGAAGGCCAATAAGCTGAGATTCAGTCCAGACAAGTGGTTGGTTGCCTGTTCAGCTGAATGGGGGTTGACCTGTCTTTGAGGAAGTTGCACTCCTCCTAAAACATTGGGTTAGCACGCTGTGTGTTTTGGATCCAGACATGGATGCCTCAGTGGATCAGACCTCCTTCTACCAACTTATATCACCCAAGACCACATATGGACAGAGATAGCCGAGCTACAATTATCTACACTCTGCTAACTTCTGGTTTGCTTTACTGTGGGAGTGTCTTTGAAAATGGTCCAAAACAGGGGTAGCAGAAGTTACAGGTAGGTAGCCGTGTAAGGGGCTTCCAGTAGCACCTTAGAGACCAACTAAGTTTGTTCTTGGTATGAGCTTTCATGTGCATGCACACTTCTTCAGATACACTGAAACAGAAGTCACCAGACCCTTATATATAGGGAGAGGGTAGGGAGAGGTATTACTCAGAAGGGTGGTGGGAATGGGTGATTGGCTGATAGGTGTGGTAAAGCTGTTTATGACTATTAACGACTGCAATTGGTCTTACAGGAAAAAGCAAGGGGTGATATGGCTAAAAATAGCTTTATCATGTATAATAATCCAATGTCTCTGTTCAGACCAGGGCTCTCCATGGTTTTAAGTTTGGTAATAAGTTGCAATTCAGCAACTTCTCTTTTCAGTCTATTTCTGAAATTCTTTTGTAATAAGACAGCTACTTTGAGATCTTGTATAGAATGTCCTGGGAGACTGAAGTGTTCTCCTACTGGTTTCTCTCTCTTGTGATTCCTGATGTCAGATTTATGTCCATTTATTCTTTGGCATAGGGTTTGGCCTGTTTGTAGCAGAAGTTTGCTGTGAGGCACTGGCTGGATCAATCATATCATGCAACTGCTTTGCCATCTGTGCTGGCTCCCGGTCCATTTGCAAGGTCAAATTTAAGTCCTGGCATTAACCTTTAAAGTCCTAAACAGTTTGTGACCAAGTTTTCTGAAGGACTGTTTCTTCTTGGGTATTCCTCCAAATATCCCTGTTAAATAATGTTCATCAGGTGGCTACCTTTTCAGTGTTGGCCCCTTTATTATGGAACCTACTCCCTAGGGCTCATCTACTGATCATTTCACCAACAGGTGATTTCCAGGCTTTTCCCTTTCAATTATTATTATTGGTAGTATATTTTAGATTTGTTGTATTGATCTCAATCCCTACTGCATTTCTCTGGATTTATTTTTCTTTTTATCCCATTCTTGATTTCATTCTGTTTTAGATCTTATGTCAGGCCTAGGCAAACTCGGCCCTCCAGATGTTTTGGGACTACAACTCCCATCATCCCTAGCTAACAGGACCAGTGGTCAGGGATGATGGGAGTTGTAGTCCCAAAACATCTGGAGGGTCGAGTTTGCCTATGCCTATCATATGTGCATGTTGTATCTTCAGGTCTTAATTTTGATGTGTGTGTGTGGTTCCTAGTGAAAAAGGCAGTTCCTAAAATATCCAGATTTTTTTGGACAGTGCACAAATTCAGAGGAAATGCAGTTGTGTAGACTTGATATCTCATGCAAGTTCCTCTCAGCTGTTTGGCAGAGGATCAGCAGGGTGACACACCCAAATGTCTGGATCAGAAAAGCAATGATCTTGTAACAGGCCTTGCGCCCCATAATGCAATAAATTGTGTGTTTGTGTGTGAATGTCATTTGGGCTGTTCTACATCATTTGCCCAAGCTATACGCTCCACACATACAACTGAGTCTCTGAGGGCGTCCTGCATTATGCTCTCTTGTGAGGAAAAGTCATTTTTCATGTGCAGAAACAGACCTTTGGAATCCAGCCATGGATGTTAAAGTTAACAGAAGAGAAAAGTGTGAGGTGAAGGGATCGGGATTAAATTAATAAGCTTTATGTATTTAAGAATTAGAATTCTTGGTTTTGCTTTGTTTTGAATAGGCGCATGTGTGTACTGCAAGCACTAGGGAAATATTAAAAAGAAGAAAAAGTCTGGACTTCCCCCCTTTTCTTAAAATAGATAAATGGAAGCCTTAAAAGGGAAATGCTTTTCCTGCAGAATGCACTGCAAAGCTGACAGGGGCTTATAAGCCAGGCCTACCCTGCTGCTTGGGGGAGCTTTATAACTGATTGTTTTAAAACCAAAGTGACACCGTAAAGGGTCAAGTAAATAAATATGCATGCCTCACCAGTTCAAAATAATAAAATTCCAATGTGTGCAAGCCTGCTTGTTGAACATATGTTTGAAGCACGGCTAAGCCATCTGGCTCAATGTCAAGCATTTACACCAACTGCAGTCTTACACTACCTGACAGCAGAAAAGCTTTATTCCCTGGGTGTTTGGGCACAAATGGAGAAATATTATTGAAATGATTATCTGCATCAAGACTCAGATTTGGTTTGACATTTAGCTGGCTCTGTTTAATCCAAAGGGTTGTCTGAATGAATAAAGAGAAGGGTTCCTCCAGAAGATGCTGCAAGGGGTGGGGTGGGGTGGGAGCGGTGGTGAAAGGGGGGGGGGCGCAGAGAGAGGGAGAGCGCCAAATGATTAATGAGACTGAAGTATGGGTGGACCCAACCCACCTCTGCCCAGACCTCAGTGCCAAGAACTGCATATAAAATTAGTCGGATGCTTTCCGCGCCTTGTCAGGGAGAGTCTCACAGCCACCTCGGGGGGCCTCTTTTATTGGGCCTTGAGGAAACAAAGGGAAAGGAAGCCCCAAGTTCTTCAACACATAAAAAGAGCTTATAAATGGGAACAGATATATCGTCCTTACTATATCATAATTCCGCTGTCATTTGCATCACACAGCAAGCTGCAAAGCGACGTAATAACCACCCAGGATTGCTGCAGATCAGAGCTTGGGTTGCCTGACTCTTTTAAATTCCTAACTGGGCTGAACAGATGTCAATGAAGTCCAAATAAGGGTGCACATAAAGGCGAGAGGGGAGAAACTGGGTACAAACTGGTGGGAAATGAATTCCCACAAGTAATTGGAGTTGGACAAATTTGTACCACTCGGCAACACAGCAGTACAAAGCTTACTTGTGGCATTTGCTGGCAGAAGAGGTGGGGACAACAACCATCTTAGATGCCTTGGCCAAGAGATGGGGACAGCCACCATTTTAGATGTCTTTAAAAGGGAATTAGATTGATTCATGGTGGATATGGCTACCAGTCATGATGGCTTTATACAACCTCCTAGGAGCTGAGGCAGTTTATCAGTTTGGGGGAGGCAACCGGAGGAAAGGGCTTTCTCCCTCTTGTAGGGATGGAGGATAAATTCAATTTGCGTTGTGTTTAAAGGTTAAGCTCCTCCGCTTGCACTTTTTGAAACAACGCGTGAACCAAAACGCAGCCATCTTTCAAAACTTCTCCAAATTTTGCAGTGCAGTTCTCCAGCTGTGCAATATGTTCAAAAATGCATCTATGGGGATAAAGTGTGCATAGAAATGAATATATATATATATATATAGTTGTTGTTTTAAAAAATGCATACACAACATCCAGAAACTGCTTTGCAAAAATGTGTCTATTAGGGAAAATTGCATGCCAAATACGTCTATCAAGAGAAATTCACACGAAAATGCTGGTGAATTTTCACGGGCCATTTAAAATAATAACAATAACAATAATCCATACTGATGTGGAAATATAAAGAAATATGGGGAGGGGAACAAAGAAACTGAGTGAAACAAAATGGTCCGATTTGCCCAGCCCTACCCATTTCTCCTGCTTGTGGGCTTCCTAAAGGAATCTCATAGGCCGCTATGGGAAACAGGATGCTAAAGTAGATAGGCCTTTGGGTCTGGGCCAGGGCTCGTCTTATGTTCTTGACATATTGGATTGTGCTTAGTATTCTACTATGTTTGTATCTATTTTCTTTGAAAGTCTGCAAGTATGAAGCCCCCACCAGGTCCCCACTCTCTGCTTTAAGGCATTTTTATTTCTCAAGACTTTTTAATTATCAAATTATTTTCTGCTAACTCTTGCATTTGTTATTATGCTGATGTGTTTTTATATGTTTAATCCCATATTGAATTGTGGGCTGTTGTTGTTTTACAAAAATGTTCATTTTTTAATGATGTAAGGCTCCTTGGGGGGGGGGATTATTTTAAAGGACAGAGTATATATGTATAAATAAGTACATACCATTTGGACAGAAGCAAGCAGCAGAGTGATCTGTAGTAGTCTCACAGTGTAATTCGTTAGTCAACTCGTTAAAGGACATCTAAATTTCGGTGTGCACATTTGCTTAAAAATTCAAGCATGGAGATCGCTGAGCACAAGAACTTCATATTCACACAGAGTAGCTTTACAAATGCATAGATATGTTACCTCCACTACGGTGAATGGAAATGGAATTATGGGATGAGTAAAGGGAGAACATGTAAGACTCTGGATAAGAAACTGACAGTGCAATCCCAATTCTACACAGAAGGAAGTCCCATTGAACTCCTAAGTACACGTGTATATATAAGATTGCAGCCCTAATGTGCTGTGGAGGTTTGTGGGCAATGGAAACGTGTGTTACGACAGTATTCATACTTGCTGCCTGAAAAAAGCAGGGTTTTAATACAACAAAGACTACCCAGAAAAGCAAATTTCAGACAACCATTTACAAAGCAAATATATTGGATTAACATGTTCCCCCCCCCTTTTTCTTTTTTTTTAAAAAATGGCAACCCTGATTGTTGATTTGGATTTGAAATAAATTTGGTGATTTGGATTTAATATGAATGTTAGACATGATTTCCTCTTCACTCTTACTTTTAATTAACTTTTTAATTGAGATTTAAATGAGTTCTAATGAACACAATTGGTAGCCTAATTGATTTGCTGCCACAGCATAGTGAGTGATCAGTATGCAGCCAGCATTTTAATATACTATTCTTGCATGTCAAACAGCCTACAGATTAATATTTTGGTAGAGGTTGGCTAAAGTGTGCTAAAAACCATGATTTACTCTTGGATAGCAAGTAAATTTTCGGCATATTCACTGTGATTTTAAAATTCGGCAATTATGTTATTGGCCTTTTAACACCTGTAGCATGATGCCTCTTTGTCTGGATAAAGACTGTTTTAAACCTGTAAACATGGATGCATGCAGACATTTTTAAAAGGTAGTGTTCACACACTAAAATGTACAACACATAAAAAACTAAAATAATTAGATATTTATAAATATCTAATTGTTTTAATGCTTAAATTATAGCTTCCCATTGAATGTTCTCTTTAAAGGAGGGTGATTAAACGAATCTCTGGAAAATTGTATTCTTTTATCATGTTAAGAACAATGAACGGGTGAGAAAATATATTATGACATAGTTAAACACAAGGCTATAATTTCTAAACTGCATAAATTACATGTTTTCCCCTATTATGATCCAGACAGACAAAATGAACATTTTTTGAAAGAAAATGACCAACGCATGATTAATTGCAAAGCTCGCAGATTTTGCAGCTTCAAGAGTAAATCAACTGCTAAGAAGTGCTAACTTGCTAAAATATAAACTAATTTTAGTCTCTGGATATTAAAATATAATCCATCTTCTTCCTCCATTGGGAAAGCTAATTAGAAATTGTGACTGGCACAAGGAGAAGCTGAGAACACTGGGATTAAGTTCACTTGCTTGAAATCTGAACTCAAGAAAATCTGAACTCAAGAAAAACTGGCCAGCTCTTTCTACATTTCACTATATACATACATACATACTATACACACACACTATATCTATCTATCTATCTATCTATCATCTGTCTATCTATCATCTATCTATCTATCTATCTATCTATCTATCTATCATCTATCTATATCTATCATCTGTCTGTTGTGTGTGTATGTAGAGCCCTGGTGCTAATACGATGCCCAAATCATACAAAAGATACAAAAATCAGTTCATAATTACAACAGTGTTGTTATATACAGAGTGGGAAGGGGGTTCAACAGGCAGCATAAAAACTAACATCCTAGGGTCACCGGCCTGAAATCCAGCTCTAGTTGTGCATCACAAACTAATTGCCTTGAATGGGAATATTGCTCTTCTATCGGCATCAAAAGATTTATCAAGCCAATTCAGTGGAATACATACGAGCATTGTGATGTGGATGCATTGCACATCCAAATGCAGATTGCATTGATATTAGCTATGCACGTGGAAGACAGCTTCCACATGTGTGTTTCTCTTACAAAACCAGGGTAAATTGATTTAAAGGACCACATCTTGAGGAATGGCTCCCAGAATTCAACGACCCATTTCACCAAAAAAATAAAATAAAAAAATCTAGTGTCAATTTCTGTGGGACTGCTTTTGGCATCACATTTCGTCATCAGGACGTCTACACGTCTCAGGCAGAACAGCCCACCCATTTAACCTTCAGTTACCCTCACATAGATTGCATCAACGCATGCTTGGAGCACAACAAAATTTCTCGAAATGATTGTCACTTAGAAGAGTTGGCCATAGAAGAAACCAGAGAGGAGGTGACCCTGGACTCAATTCTATGTAGCACCAAGGAACAGATGAGAGATGTTAAGTGTTGTCAAACTGATTAGAAGCACTGTCCATAATGCTATCAGATTCAACATAGATGCAAAAGCCCAGCAGAATCACAGTTGATGTCAATGGAGAAAAGAGCTTTTTAAAAAAGGAGAAGTTGTTTTAGAAAAGGAGACTCACGAGGATCAATTCTCTCCAGAATGCTTGGAAACTATTTTAAATGACAACAATGGAAGCTCAACTAGGATGTAAGTCCACAGATTAGGAGCCTGTCGTGTGCACTGATCCTGTGGTTTGAACCCTTTTGTAGATTTCTGCCACAGTCCTGTGTATAAGCACCTGGGCGAGCGGATTGTGGGGAATTGTGCTTGAAGGCCTGCCCTATCCAAGTCTGACCTTGGGTGTTCTTGGGCCAGTCTCTGTCTCTTAGCCTAACCTACCTCACAGGGTTGTTGTGAAGATAAAATGGAGAGGGGGAGCACCATGCCTTCCACCTTGAGCTCACTGGATGAAAAGGTAACAAAGAAATAAAAAAAGATCAAATAACTATCCATCAACAGTTATTTGTTTTATTTTTATTTATTAGATTTATATATCGACCTTCATCAAAAGATATTCAGCGCAGTTCACAAGATAAAAATACAAGATAGAAGCGCAAATATATAATTATAACAGAACCAACAAAACAACACCCCCCCTCCTACCACAAACACATTTAAAAGGCTGTATAATATTAATCAGCCAACAACCTGGTTGAAGGTTGATGTTTTTGCCTGGTGCCTCAAAATTTATGAGGAAGTTAGCACTTGGGAAGCAAATGCAGCAGGCACACAGAGAACCTACTGACAGTCTTCCCAACGATGGTCAGCAGTGATGTATATTTTATTTAAATTACAGAAAATATTTCTGTGCTTCTAAGCTACATGCGTAGACAGCTGTTGTGCAAAGTTGTGTCCTCTACTGTCCTCTTTTTTTGGGCGATGTGTGAATGGGTTAGCCTACCAAGCAAATGCCAGCATGGTGAAGGAGCAAGGAAATGGTTTTTTAAAAACCTAAGAAGTTTTGCCCAAAGGATAACAAAATCCGGCAAAGCAAATGTCAGTTTAGGAGCATATTGCTAGAACATTAAAGACCAACAATAAAAATCTTAAATATTATCTTAAGTACGGTCCCAAATACTGTGTTTCCAATAGCTGATGAAATGAAAGCTGCGATAAAAGGAGGAAATGGAGCTTTCAGAGGTACTGAACTCTTCAGGTCCAAACTCTTCTTCTTCTTCTTCTGAATGATTTGCGTTTGTATGTCTTCACTGAGAAAGACACAGGAGAGATATCCACGCCTGAAGCAACTTTTCAAAGGAGCAAGTGTGAAGAACTCAGTCAAGTGGAGGTGACATGAGAAGAAGTTCTAGGATGAAAAGCATTATTAAACTCTAAAACGATCAAGCATGAGGAGCCTTGCTCAAGAAGAATCAGCATGGCTTTGACAAAGGAAAGCTCTGTTTCACTAACCTTCTTTGAGAGTGTCAACAAGGATGTCAACAAGGGACAGGGGTGTTCTGGTAGAAATTGTATACTTGGACTTTCAAAAAGCTTGTGTCTTTCACCTAAGACACTTGAGTAAGCTTCGCAGGAGCGGGCAACAAAATGGCAACTACTGTTCAGCATAAATAAATGTAACGTGATACACATTTGAGCAAAAAAACACACCCTTAAGTTCAAAACTATACTGATGGCATCAGAGCTGGTCAGAATCAAACCAAGGGTCCATTTAGCTTAGTACTGTCTGCTCAACTGGCAGTAGTAATATTTTATAGCACTGCTGCCTGAGGGTCAAAGTTCACATAACGTGGTATATCTTCTTACTATATTTTAATTAAAAGCAGTGGAGAGGAATTCTTCCAATTTGATCACTCATGACTCTCAGGTGAGGGAGCTGTAGCCCTCTCAACTCTGACTTCCCTGATTCCCTGAAGCTGCTACAGCACCTCCTCTGTAGCTAATAGCAGTGGCAGCAGGGAGCGAAGTTGGGGAAATGGTCCAAGGGGGGGAATAAACATCCCTCTCCCAGTTCCGTTGCAAACAGGGGCCCCATGGCTGCTTTTAGTGAAAGCAACAAATGCTGGAAGAGTTCATAAAGTGTAATTTCACCATCAGATCCCTTTTTTAGCTAGAGGCCTGGGGGACTGAATCGAAGACCATCTTGAAAAATAACAACAGAAGATCAAAATCTTTGTTAATATGATTGTAAGTGACAGTAAGGGACGCGGGTGGTGAAGAAGAAGAAGAAGAGTTTGGATTTGATATCCCGCCTTTCACTCCCTTTAAGGAGTCTCAAAGCGGCTGACATTCTCCTTTCCCTTCCTCCCCCACAACAAACACTCTGTGAGGTGAGTGGGGCTGAGAGACTTCAAGGAAGTGTGACTGGCCCAAGGTCACCCAGCAGCTGCATGTGGAGGAGCGGAGACGCGAACCTGGTTCCCCAGATTACGAGACTACCGCTCTTAACCACTACACCACACTGGCTCTCGTTGCTCGGTCCCTGCTCCTGCCAACCTAGCTGTTCAAAAGCACGTCAAAGTGCAAGTAGATAAATAGGTACCACTCCGGCTGGAAGGTAAACGGCATTTCTGTGTGCTGTTCTGGTTTCACCAGAAGTGACTTAGTCATGCTTCTGACCCGGAAAAACTGTCTGCGGACAAACGTCGGCTCCCTCGGCCAGTAAAGTGAGATGAGCGCCGCAACCCCAGAGTCATTCGTGACTGGACTTAACTGTCAGGGGTCCTATACCTTTTTTCTTTTTAAGTGACAGTATCATATAAGTAATTCTGTCCAGATTCAAAAGATTCTCCCCAACAGAATTGATGTTAGATGGGCCATTGATTTTAACAGAACCCATGTTGGACTTGTGTCTAATCCCTTCTTCCAGCCCCAGTGCTGGAAATGAAAGAGCACCCTTTTACTATTAAAATTTACTACTACTATTATTTATTACTACTAAATTTCATTTCCTAGCTAAAAAGTGAATGCCAATCAAATCTCTTTCCAACTGGAAAAAAAAAATAGCAGTATGTAGAGATGACATCTTGGTTCAAAGTGAACATTAAAGCCTTTTCTAGGAGTTAAGAGCTGGATCCACTTGCAAGTAAATGTCTTCAAGACTTGGGGCAACGGGGTCATCACGTTCCTAGAATGTTGCAATGAACAGAACGGTGCCAAATTGGAATTTCGCCCCAATCTTTATGAAGAAAAAAGTATACCCCCTTTACTTTTTCAAGAGCAAGAAAAGCCTTTCAATTAACTGTATTCATCACACGAACCAAGTACAAAGTATATAAAAAAGGAGTCACAGAACCCTTAAGGATCCCTAAATACACTTATGGTAGATCCAAGAGAAGTATCATCATTGTGGGTCTTTGAAGTGTGCTTTGCTTTCTCAGGCTTTTCCCACTCCTTTGCCGGTGAATGGGCTTCACCTTGCTGGCCCTGGGCAAGGTAGGGGCCTAGCACTGTAGGGGCAAACATCACTGTTTATTATGGTTTTCAAATCCTTGATAGGATTGGGAAAGGGTGTACAATTTAATGCAGATTTTAGCCAAATGCATTCATGTGGCACTGTCATTGCAATCATCAAACACCCAGCCACCCCTGACTTACATTTCATGTTATCCTGGAACAATACATTAGGAATTTCAGTGAAAGGGAAAATGGTCATTCTGCCGTTTTCATTTCTTCTCTTCAAAGAGCACTGTTTGCAGTATAAAACACCAGGTTGAAGTTCACAATTTGTTTAAATTTGTTCCACTTATCTTTCTTTATACACTATTTACGCGAGGTTAAGAGAATGTGACTTTATAGCTTACAACATTGTTAACATGCACTTGATCATTAGAAATATAAATGATACTTAAAGCTTCATCGGTATAACCGGATTTAAATATAAAGCAAGTATGCTTTAAAACAAAGAACTGTCAAGATTTTGTCACACCTATCAAACCTGTCTTCTCTACCCCAATGCAAAGAATAGCTGGTTTTTTGTTTCAGGCTGATGAACATTTTCTGTTAAGCCTTTGGCATACATAACCCCTTAGCTCCCTGCACCTCACTGTAACTAAGGATGCAATCTTGAATACTCCTATTAAATAATAAGTCCTACTTAACTGTGACGCAGTTCTTAGTAAAAATGTTTAAGCCATGTGCTGTAAGTCAAAGCTCCTGTAACAACAATGAATACATATTATTCTATTGATCCGTACGTCCTATGTTGTCACTCTCATGTTGAATGTCTCACTTTAAGCTCCTTGGGGCAGGGACTTCTCTTCTTGTGCTTTGTAAAGCGCTATGCACATTGTAGGTACTATGTAAATACCCTAATAGTTTTTCATAATTCTCACCAGTGACAATGATCTAATCAAGCCAAAGAATCTGGCAAGTCAAACGTAGTTTATCACCAGTCTGGCTGCCCATGTCCAGCTTTTGCTGGTCAGGTGGGAATAAATACACATTTTAGAAGGTACCAAGTTGCACAGAATACTCAATTTTTGAAGCCAGGTTGAGGAACCTCAGCCACAAATCCTTATCCTGACCTGACCAAACTCTACCTTGCCGAATTTTTGTGCATGTGCAATATCAATTCCAGCTTGGGAACATGGTGAGTAACATGACATTGTATTCCAACCCCCGTACATTACAAAGTCATGCAGCGACTGGCTATTTTCACAAGCGCTTTGATTGCTACAGTCAAGTGACTTGGAGGCAGTGCAGGCAGCGGCAGCGGCTGAGGTGCAAGCAGAAGAACAGGGAGATGCAGATCAAAGCATTTTAAAATGACTGGTCCCTTTGGCAAAGAGCAATGAAAGGGTTACAGTAAAATCATTCCACTCATGGGCACTGCAGATGGGAAAGTTAAGGGTTACAGAAAGCAACACCTGAGGATGTGCAAAAAATGTTGATTTTTAGCAATGCAAGACTTGCACAGCTGCAAGAAAACCCCAACACAACAACCCTAAATTAAATTGTGAAAATATTAAAGGTTCACTGGATCAAAGTTAGGGTTTGTTATACGTTAGAGAACTACAAAACTATTTGATCTAACTTATGAACAGGCTAATTTGGAGTTTGGGTGTCATTACTAACTTTGAGAAGTTCTGCCGTCTTCCCAAGCAGGATATGGTGCATTGCGCACTGCAGAATGTAGAGGTACTTGACTCATTCGAATGCTGCCTGAGTTAGTCAACTAGACTGCCCTCAGATCTGAGACTGTCTCCAAGTTCAGTACTTGAGGTTTTCGATCGGATAGGGCAGGAAGTCAGAGCAGAACCCTCTGGGCTGAGAGATTTACCTGCGTTCCCTTCCTCCCTATACAGCAATGCCAAATAATAAATGTTATCATACCTGGGGATCCAGTCAGGTTGGTATTCCAAGACTAAATCATTGCAGCGATGGTGAGGGTGATTAAAATTAAATCCCCACTCAGCGATGCCCAGCAGTCCACACTTAAACTGAAATGTGCTTAAGGCATGGGGTTTTAAAATGTATGAAAGTGCTTTCCCTTCCAAACTGGACTTCCCATCTCTCCTCAACACAGAAGTTTGACTGAGTATATCAGCTTGCCTGTTTCCTTATGCCTGTTCCTCTTCTTCATCTCCTCTCCTACTCCTAGAACACCCGTACTGAAAAGTGTCACATGTGTACCCTGCACACTGACAGGATGGGGAACCTGAAGCTTGGGTGAATAGTTTAAGATCTTATTGTGATTTATCTGGAAATGGTTCAGTTTGGTTGTGTACGTTTTGATGCATTTTATTTATTGTTTTGTTATGTTTGTAATGATGTAAATCTTTTCATGTTGCAAGCTGCCTTGAGCATGATTTGAACCATGGAAAGGTGGTACACAAATATGATGATGGTGATGATGATGAAGAAGAAGAAGAAGAAGAAGAAGAGGAAGAAGAAGCAGTGTCAACGGGTTCATCAACTCATTTTAGCATTGTGGGGCTGGCTAGTTAAATTCATCATCATCAAACCTTTTATTGGCATCACATACAAACATCAAAAACAAATCAAGGGGAGATCCCAAGATGGCGTCGCTAGAGGAAGCATCGATTTGAGCTCCGTGTCAGTTGTACGGTTTTTATTAGTTTTTATTAGTATTATCAGCTTTTTATTAGCTTTTACCAGTTCTAGTATTTTATCACTTGGTATCTTTTCTTAATTATTATAATCACAAAGTTTAAGCTAAAAGTTTTAGAGAAAGCCCTGGAAAGTCTCGGAGAAAGCCTTAATTAGCTCCAGCTCGACTCAATCTACCAGCTACTTATCAGCAGGAGAGGAGATCAAATGCCCTAATCTTGGAAGGACACCGAGCTTCCTGATTTACGGCAAGTTAAACTGTGTCAGGATGTGGCCAGCTCTGTGGGCATCAGATGGGAGAGGCCCAACCTACCCTTCTTCACGATAGGCCACCAGAAGTGAGTGCTGGCCATGCCTTTGGGTAATTTGCAGTAGATTGACAAGGATTTCTGACTCCTGGATGCGAGGTTCAGTGGGAGGTTGGCCACAGATGCCTGACCTGATTTTTACTTACCAGTGGGTGTTTCAACTCTGCAGTTGGGCTTATTTTATGTTTGTCACATGGTTGCCACTCCTCCATCATTCCTGGCTTTCATTTTGCACTGGTAACGCCTGGAATTCCAAATGCACCAATGTATGTATTGAATTCCATTGTGCCTTGTGCTCATTGGAGGAAAGGCATGGTATAAGAGAAATGAAATACCTTGATAAATTACATCTGGTGCACTCCCTACACAAGCTTCCCTGCTCCTTGCCAAATCCCCCTTTTCCTCTTGTGTTAGTAACATGGTGGGAACTACATGTGGTAGAAAGGACTGGAAGAACTGATGTCAGAGATCTGGAAATGCCCTTTAACTTATTTTATTTCAGCTTACATTTCTGTCATAAAGAAATGAGTGGAGGTGTTTAAACTTATATTCAAAGAGGATTTGTCCATTTTGCCAGTGTAATGTTTTTGAGTGTGCAAATGTAGTATCTTTTCAAACAAGCTCTGTTAAATTGTTATGTTTTACAATACAGCATAAAAGATAATAGCCTACCTGAGGAGGAAGAGGAAATGGGAAGATAGGAAGCTTATTATTATTATTATTATTATTATTATTATTATTTTATGCCACCCATCTGACTGGGTTCCCCCAGCCACTCTGTGTGGTTTCCAACAAACTGAAACATAATACAACATCAAACATTAAAAACTTCCCTGACATCTTCAGAAACATCTTCTTCTGAAAGTCAGATAGCCTACTACTGTACTATCAAGCAGAAGTTCTTTCCAGCCCTGCCTGGAGATATCAGGATTTAATCCTGGGACCTTTTGCACACGAAGAAAGTGCTTTTCCACAGAGCTACAGCCCTTTCCCTTTGTTTGAGGATCCTTTCCCATTCCAGACCTGTCACTCCCACCCCCTCCCTCCAATTCCTCCTGCATTTCCTCCCTTTACCTTTTCTGTACGCGTTGGTGGCAAAACAAACCTTTCAAGACGTTCCGCCGCAAGAAAACGGAACCTTTTTTTGTTGTTGTTCTAATCAGGATCTCCCACTAAAGATGCAAAGGCGGGTAAGGCCTAGCTAATTGCTGAAAAGTAACAATATGGTTTCTACTGCTTTTCAGTATCTAATACACTTTTAGGAAGGAATGGTAATCAAGGGCTTAGGAAGCACAGTTGGGACCAGATTTGGTGTGTTTAAATGCATAATTACTGTAATGCTTCATTAAAAATGGCTTTTTAAAAATCATTGCAGACTAAGGTGATTTGCATAGTTACTTAGAAGCACCTGACTTTCTTCAACCATCCCATATTGCCGCCTGAAGCACTGTGCTGGATGCTGTTCCTCTCTCTCTCCGTTGCTACAACTTTCTCTCACCTGGTCACCAGCTCCACTTTTCCTGTGCTTCCCAGAAGCCACCTTTGTGGCCTACCACAACCCTTCTTCTAATCTCAGTATCTTCCTCCTGTGAAATACAAGCTCATATTCTCTCTTCATAGAAGAATCATAGAATTGTAGAGTTGGAAGGGGCCCCGAGGGTCATCTAGTCCAACCCCTGGCAATGCAGGAATGTCAACGCAAGCATCCATGACAGATGGCCATCCAACCTATGCTTTAAAACCTCCAAGGAAGGAGAGCCCACCGCCTTCAGAGGGAATCCATTCCGCTGTTAATCAGCTCTTACCATCAGAAAATTCTTCCTAATGTTTAGTCAGAATCTTCTTCCTTGTAACTTGAAGCCTTTGGTTTGGGTCCCAGACTCTGGAGTAGGAGAAAACAAGCTTGCTCCATCTTCTGTGTGACAGCTCTTTAGATATTTGATGATGGCTATCATATCCCCTCTCAATCTTCTATTCATCATGCTAAACATATCCAACTCCCCCAACCATTCCTCATAAGGCTGGTTTCCAGACCTCTGGTTGCCTTCCTCTGCACATTGCAGCTTGTCAATATCCTTCTTAAATTGTGGCACCCAGAACGTGACACAGTTTTCTAGGTGTAGTCTGACCAAGGCAGAACAGAGCAGTACAATGACTTCCCTCCATCTCAACACTATAGTTCTGTTGATGCAGCCTAGAATAGCATTCACTTTTTTTTACTGCTGCATCACACTGTTGACTCATGTTAAGCTCCTAGATACTTTTCACATGTACTACTGGCAAGTCAGGCGTGCCTCATATTTGTCCTTACTGAAATTCATTTCCTTCATTTTGACCCTGCTCTCCAATCTGTTAAGGTCATCTTGAATCCTGATTTTGTCTTTTGTGGCATTAGCTACCCCTCCCAGTTTGGTGTCATCTGCAAATTGGATGAACATCCCCTCAGTTCCTTCATCCAAGTCATTTATGAAGATGTTGAACAACAACTGGCCCAAGACAATCCTGCAACACCCCACTTTGCCAGTTTTTTGGGGGGATGACAAGGAACCATTAGTAAGCACTCTTTGGATTCAATCAGTTAACCAGCTACAAAGCCACCTAACAGTTACCTCATCCAGGCCACATTTGACCAGCTTCTCTACAAGAATATCATGGGAGAATTTGTCAAAAGCCTTACTGAAATGAAGATATACCACATCCATAACATTCCCCCGATTCTTCCCACATTTCCCCACTCATGTGCTGTTTCTTTCGCTGTACCCAGTAAGTTTGGGGGTTTACAGAACAAAGGGGAAACAGAGTTGGCCCAAAACATTTTGCTGCTTGAGACAAAAAAGCAAATGCCGTTCTCCCTCGACCTTGAGTCACAGCACCTAACATCCAAGACCAGCCAAGCTATTTCCTCCCCGCTCCCCACTTAGTCATAGCTTTAATGATAAGATTAAAGGTCCAAGTGTTCACAGCTGAGGCTGAAAATCCCAGAACCATCTTTCCCGATCCCTGGCAAAACAAATTGTTGTTGTCGTTTAGTCATTTAGTCGTGCCCGACTCTTCGTGACCCCATGGACCAGAGCACGCCAGGCACTTCTGTCTTCTACTGTCTCCCGCAGTTTGGTCAGACTCATGTTTGTAGCTTCGAGAACACTGTCCAACCATCTTGTCCTCTGTCGTCCCCTTCTCCTTGTGCCCTCAATCTTTCCCAACATCGGGGTCTTTTCCAGGGAGTCTTCTCTTCTCATGAGGTGGCCAAAGTATTGGAGCCTCAGCTTCACGATCTGTCCTTCCAGTGAGCACTCAGGGCTAATTTCCTTAAGAATGGATGCATTTGATCTTCTTGCAGTCCATGGGACTCTCAATAGTCTCCTCCAGCACCATAATTCAAAAGCATCAATTCTTCGGCGATCAGCCTTCTTTATGGTCCAGCTCTCACTTCCATACATCACTACTGGGAAAACCATGGCTTTAACTATATGGATCTTTGTTGGCAAGGTGATGTCTCTGCTTTTTAAGATGCTGTCTAGGTTTGCCATCGCCTTTCTCCCAAGGAGCAGGCGTCTTTTAATTTCGTGACTGCTGTCACCATCTGCAGTGATCATGGAGCCCAAGAAAGTAAAATCTCTCACTGCCTCCATTTCTTCCCCTTCTATTTGCCAGGAGGTGATGGGCCCAGTGGCCATGATCTTCGGTTTTTTTATGTTGAGCTTCAGACCATATTTTGCGCTCTCCTCTTTCACCCTCATTAAAAGGTTCTTTAATTCCTCCTCACTTTCTGCCATCAAGGTTGTGTCATCTGCATATCTGAGGTTGTTGATATTTCTTCCGGCAATCTTAATTCCGGCTTTGGATTCATGCAGCCCAGCCTTTCGCATGATGAATTCTGCATATAAGTTAAATAAGCAGGGAGACAATATACAGCCTTGTCGTACTCCTTTCCCAATTTTGAACCAATCAGTTGTTCCATATCCAGTTCTGTAGCTTCTTGTCCCACATAGAGATTTCTCAGGAGACAGATGAGGTGATCAGGCACTCCCATTTCTTTAAGAACTTGCCATAGTTTGCTGTGGTCGACACAGTCAAACAAATTAAATAGCTATTAAAAAAAACATGGCTGCCTTTTCCTGAAACCCCAGCTGAGCTGCTTGAGGCAGCTGCCTCATTTTGCCTAATGAAAGGGCCAGCACAGAGGGAGAGCGTGATCCTCAAAAAAGAGCATTTTGTCCAAGTGTTGTGTCATTTCTGTAGGAGAAAATAAAGTGAGAGTGAAGGAAAGGAAATTGAGTAGGGACCCCACCCCTACCCAACCTCCAAAGTCTGACTACAGAAGAAGCAAGCTTTGGCAAGATTTAGATGGGGGTGGAATATGGGAAGTTATTCTGCTCCAATGGAGTAATGGAATGAGAGGTGGATCCTGTTTCCCCCCAAATAAATTCATAAACAAGCTCTGCTTCAGCCACTGACAAGAAGCTGAAGCAAGTCAAAAATGCATGTGGGGGTGGAGGATGAAAAGGGGGCACACCCATATCCCATTTTTACATTGTTAGAGATAAAAAATCAAATCAGCTGGGATGTGAGAGTGTAGGCAAGTCATGGTGTGAGGGTAAAAGAAAGAGAGGAAAGGAATGTGAGCCAAGCACTCAGAGCCCTGTCCCCCCCCCCCCTTCTACGCCATCAGGGAGATAAATTGATGCCATGGTATTTATTTCAGATGTCCTTGATGTTATGAGCATGCCTATGTGGGGGTTTCCCCCCTGCTCTCGTATCTCTTTAAAAAGATCCTCAGTTACTATGTACATGATATCATCTGCCAGGGTCTTTGAAACCTCTGCTTTGCATTAAAGACAAAGAATTCCGTCTCAATTAACACTCTTCGAGAGTTTCCTGGCACAGGAACATAATTAACTCTTTGCTGGCCTGGCTAATTTCTGCGTTTTAAAAAAAGTAGTCCGATAATAACAAAATTGGAGCACTCAATCCACAGGGTAGCCATTAAGCCCACTCCCTTATTGTGCAGCTTGCATTCAGACCACAATTACCGTCAGAGAATTGCCCGGGAAGCGGCTCCTTGTACGCAAACAAGAATACCATTCATTAAAGACCTCCTCTTCAATAAAATACAATCTATACTTTTTTTAATGAATATTTGAGAAAGAGAAATATAATTTTGGCTTCAGGAACCTGCAATATGATTATTATTCTTTTAATAACATAGTCGTCGCGTGCCCCCCCCCATACATTTACAGACAGATGTTAGAGAAGGGAGCAGCAGAAATGAGATGGATGGTTGGAGAGCCAAGGCTTGTGGAGGGAGAGAGGGGAGAAAAGCAGAGATGATGGCAAATGAAGTCAGAGTTAAATAAGGTTTTCCCAGTTTTGCATTTTAAAAGGAAGCCCCCCCCCTTTTTTTTTAAATAACCCTGTGAGTTTTAAGGGTATTCCTTTTCCAATAGATTCTATTTAAGCCGTTTCGGACTAGTTAAACATTGAAACAGGGAATGCTAAAAACGCTGCCATCTCGGCCTTAAAACACACTACTTTTAAATCCATGGGTCTTTTATCCACTGCAGAGATGCATTTTGAATCAGGGTACAATGCTGCCAAGTATCTAGCAGTGTTCCAAGCGGCACACTTACTTCCGTCTATTTCTATATACTGTTTTCATCTTTTTAAAAAGACAATATAGCTGGTTATTGTTTTAACCCTTTCTCAAGAAGTGGGAGGGGGGAGGGAAATTAAGTAACCCCCTAACCCACCTGGTATATCAGGCTTTTTAAAAAATAAAATAAAATAGAAATCGATACTATTTTCTGTGAACTCTGAACATCGCCTCAAGGCTTGGAGGTCAAAGTTAAAAATGTGATAGTGTGTATATCTCGTTTTCAGCACATATCTGTAGCAGATATATTCGTTCAATACAACATGGGCTTATATTTATGGCCCTGTGGGTAACATTGAAAATTACAATTCTGGTAAACATGGTGCGGCTGTATCACCACCTCCATCCCAGTCCCATCTAGTCATATAGAAGTCAGCAGTTTTCTTTTGATAAATTGTGATGCATGTATAGTACAGATGATGATACAGTCTTTGGGCTCTGCAGGCTTTCTGCTTACTTTTAAGGAATACAGTGACAGGGGCTCTGTCCCTTGCAACACACTCTGATGGCTCCAAAGCAAGACTTCTAAGATCTACCTCCTAACCTTCTTCTTGGCAGGTCACTCTGATGGTGGAGAGACAGATGGCTTCGTTAACACTGAAAATAAAGGTGACAAGAAGTGTGATCAGCACCAATATTTGGCTACAGTTATGATATGCCCCCACTCCACCCCCCACTGTCCAGTTTCTTATGCAACAGGCAGTCTATAGGTCTGATGAAGGAAGGGGAAAGAGTGGAGAGTCTAACTGTTAGATTAATACATTTCATAAATTCTCACAAAACCTGGAGCCCCATTAGGGTCAGATTGCAACTGGCAAGCCACATGTTGAATATTATTCAGTAGAGAAATGCTGTAAGTGCCACCTGTTATTTGTGCAGCCAGACGTAGTGGTTTCTGCTGCATAAAGAGCTGATGAGTTGCCCTGTACTGTTATCAGATAAGCCTCTTGCTTATAAGGTGGGATTGCAAAGGAACAGAGCAGGAAATTTTTCAGTGGGAAAGAGGCACAAGAATAACTGGGCAACAGTGTTTAATTCTTAGTTTTGCATCTCAGACAAAGTTGTTTTATTTTTACTTAAAATATAGTTCTATGCCTCCTTCTGTTTGGAGGATTTCAAGGCAGTTTACAGCAAGACTATAAAACATCCACAAAAAACAACATTAAAATATCAGAACAGTGCTTTTTTTCTTTTTAAAAAAAATGTTTAGGGGTACTTTCATTTTGACTCAAGAAAATCACCATTTTATGGTTCAAATCTGGAAAAATAAAGACAGTAAATGGACAAAAGTACAAAGAACATGCATTACTCATATTGAAATACTGCCCCTCAATGAGGCCAAACTTTCATCTGTAGAACTCCACACATTCACATTGCACACTGCTTCACACATTAAACGCTCGCTTCCGTCTGAGACTCAAGAAACACTGGGAAAGGAAAAGAAGCCGCCATCGGGGGTAGCAACAGAACTGACAATTCAGTGTTAGAGAAGAAACTAAACAATTTCAAATTTTTAGTTTCTTCTCTCATTAGATTCACAAAATGTTTAGGGGTATGTGTACCCCTGCATCCCCCCAGAAAAAAAGAACTGTATCAGTATAATAACAACCAGAGTAGTCAGTGGAAACAATCAGCATGTTGTCAATGTTGAGAAAGTGCTCGGGCAAACAAATCCTTTTAACATATTCCGGAAACCTACTATAGTTGGATCTCACCTCACCTCATTAGGGAGACTATTCCTCATGGTAGGAGCCACCACAAAGAAGCCCCCGCCCCCTTCTTGGTTGCTATGAGACAGATTATTGCACTCTGTGCCACAACCAAGAGGGTCTCATCTGAATATCTTAGTGAACAGGTTGGTCTGGTTGGAAGAAGGTGTTCCCTCAAGTAGCCCGGTCCTAAGTTGTTTACAGCTTTGGAAGTCAATAATAAAAATTTCGGTCAGTAGCTAATTGCCAGCCAGTGCAGTTCCTTTAAAAAGGATGTCAACAAGGTAAATTGCTCCAGTCAGGAACCTCATCGCGTTCTGCATCAGCTGCAGCTTCTGAACCAGCCTTAAGGGCAGCCCCACAAAGAACGCAATACAGTAATCCATGCTGAGTGCAAATTATTTAGGGAAATAATAATGCTTTGTAAATTAAGTAGGGGAGGGATTATGAAATAAGAATAATAACACAATAATAATGTTATTAATTTTACTTCTGCCATTTTTCTCTTTGCACCATCTGGCTGTTATTAATATGCATCCTTCCTCCCACTCCAACATCTTTTGCCCCGCAGGCAACAGCAACAGAGAAAGGGTTCTGACACACTACCAAACCCCATCCATCCTGATGCACAGAAAACAAAAGTCTGAGCTGTATAATCCAGCTGGTTTTGCAACCTGCCTTCCTTCACTGCAGACAGTGCAAATTCTCAAACCTGCATCAGGCCATGATTTGGCCAAACTTTACAAAGACTAGCCTCCACATGCACTTCAAATTTACAAGGAACATCATAGTTTGAAAGAAAAGCGGGTGTGTTATTATTTTCTAACTGTGCCGAAATGATTTGCTAACTGAGCATTGCTGGAAGCGGATGCAGCCTGAGGTCCCTGCGACCATTTTCAACATGCAAGCCTTTCCCTCGCCTGCCTTCTGCTTTCAGGAAGAAAAATCTTCCCGAGCCAGCAATCCCTGCTTATGTGTGCCACTCATGCATGGAGTGAAATGTGTTAACCTTTAAACAATTTAGAAGTTGGTGCAGTTAATAGGCAGGACAGATAGTTACAAAGTCCTGATTAACTACAGAATACAGAGACATGTGAAAACTTGTACATAGCAAAAGAAAGAGACAGCAGCTATTACTTACCAGCCCGACACACACAGGTATGGCTCTGGTTGGAGTGGGATTCAGAACAGCAACATTGCCCTCTTTTGGCAAATCAGGGCACCATGTGTTTACTCCTTCCAGGAATTCAGGGGGCCTTTTCCCCTCGCAAGCAGGCTGCTGCGACAATGGGAAGCAGCTGAAAAGAAGAGGTTTGCAAAGGGGATTTTTAAACATATCTATTTTTAAAGAACACCCTCCACGGAATATTCTGCTTACCAATAAGGACAGCCAGCAGAAAGTTCAGAATGCACAGAAACAGCTGAAAGACGGAGCAATGCACTGCTCTGAATCACTGCAGCCCACTCTCGCTGCCTTTGCTACAGTGAGTCACACTGAATGTCTTAGTCTGTTGCTCAGAAGTTGACTTCTTTTGCAAATCTCATACTGTACGAAGAAGAAAATTCTATGGCAGGCGTTGGCGATACCTTATTGCCCACATGCTTCCGGAGGTGGGGAACCTGTGGTCCTCCAGATGTTGCCAATCCTCAACGCCCATCGCTCCTGGATGTTTCCCATGCCAGCTGGGGCTGTTTGGGGGCAGGGGCATTTGTGTAGGAATGCCACCATAGAAGCTTGAGTAGAAGCTTAGAATGGTGAAAGAGCAGCAGCAGCAAAAAAAATATCCACATCTCACTCTGTTTCATTCATAGTACTGCAACATTAAAAACTTGTCTAATATGAGATATTTTTCAGATGCCAGCTCAGCAGGCCACTGGATCTCTTCAGTGACCTCCCACAGACCTTCCAAGTGTCCCTATTCTCCAGGGACAGTCCAGGATTTACAAAAGCCGTCCCGGTTTCTGATTTGATCCTGGTATGTCCCACTTTTCCTTACAACATCCCTAGTTTTTTCAGAGAAATTTTGGAGTGTATGGAGTTATCCGACCCACAAGCCATCTGAAGTCAGATCTGTATAGGGAAGTTTTTTTAATATTAAATGTTTTATTATGTTTTTATATATGTTGGAATCCTCCCAGAGTGGCTGGGGCAACCCAGTCAGATGGGTGGGGTATAAATAGTAAAAATATTATTGTTGTTGTTATTGTTGTTGTTTAGTTGTTTAGTCGTGTCTGACTCTTCGTGACCCCATGGACCAGAGCACACCAGGTACTCCTGTCTTCCACTGCCTCCTGCAGTTTGGTCAAGCTCATGTTCGTAGCTTTGAGAACACTGTCCAACCATCTCGTCCACTGTCGTCCCCTTCTCCTTGTGCCCTCCATCTTTCCCAACATCAGGGTCTTTTCCAGGGAGTCTTCTCTTCTCATGAGGTGGCCAAAGTATTGGAGTCTCAGCTTTAGGATCTGTCCTTCCAGTGAGCACTCAGGGCTGATTTCCTTCAGAAGGGAGAGGTTTGATCTTCTTGCAGTCCATGGGACTCTCAAGAGTCTCCAGCAGCACCATAATTCAAAAGCATGGAATTCTTCAGCAATCAGCCTTCTTCTCCTTCTCCTACTCCTACTCCTTCTTCTTCTATAGGATGTCCCTATTTTCATCAGAGAAATGTTGGAGGATATGCTTCCAGGAAACTTCAGGTTAGCTTCAGCCTGCATTTTGAACAATCAGTAACAAGTGTTCAGTTCGGATTTGGGACAGTGTGGAGTAATCAGAAGACATTTTGTTCCTGGTCATCACAAACCATGTGATGTGCCCAGCAGGGCTGGGCGAGGTCAGGTTTTCAACATTGTGATATATTACCAGCCAATCACTGCGATCTGACAATACACCACAATGTTGAAACTGTAAGCTGCATTGGCCCCAGCCTGTGAGGTGCAGGATGAAACTGTCACAGCTCTCACCACGGGAGCTGAGGCACTTTCACCCCAGCACCTCAAGGGGCTGAGGACGACGCAGCTTGCTTGCCTTGCTCAGCTGGGTGGCGGGAAGGCTCCCACTCATCCCCAGCCCAGCGGGCTCTGATGTCCCTCCTGCTCCCTCTCCCCAACTGAGTGAGCCCCACGTCTCTCCAGCTCACACATGAGGCATAGGGGCTCACTCATCTGGGGGCAGGGAGCAGTTTAAAGAAGCAGAGGGAGAAATAGATTGTATCGGCCCGTCAATACAGCTTGCTTCTCCCTCTGTGGTATGAGCTTGATGGTGGCTTCACCCGGCAGTATATCACAGATGAAACCGCTGCTGCTCCTGAGTCCCTCTGCTACCAGTGGCCCAATGTTGAAAGCGGTGCTGGTAGCAGAGGGACTCAGAAGCGGTCTCAATTTCACCCCTCATACCAGTCCTGGGCGATGTATCAATACATCGCCTAGGCCTAGTACCCAGGCTTTATTGGGATACTGAAAATTGTAATCTGAGCTTCTTATTTGGGGCCCAGCTCTCAATTTTTCACACAATTGAGTTATGTATTTTGGGGCAGTGCTTGATTTACAGGTGTGGGAAGGCAGAGGGGCCTGGCCCTCTTATCTTTTCTATTCCCCATAGCTTGGGGGCGGGGTATAATTTTGCAAAAATTGTGGAGGTCAGGGGGTAGGACTTTCAAATTTCATCCAGGGAAGCTCTCCCCCAATTTTTTTTTGAACATTTATTTTGGAAGTGTTTTCCTTACCACAGCAAACTGGGATGTTGGCTAAGGTTCAGAACATCAGACAATCCCGTTGCCACCCAGTGACTGAATTCATGCTGCTTCTGCAAGTGGTTGTGTAGGTTTGGCTCTGACCTACCCCTTTCCCACCTTGTTGAAATGGTGATACGATCATCTGCCTTGAGGCAAGAGCTGTGTCTTTCAGCCATAGCCTGTTTCTCCGTTTCTCCCCAAGCTGGTGAAAACAAAAGCAAGACACACTGGCTATGCAGCAGCTGCCCTGTCGATTGTAATGAAGGTACTGCACTACAGAAACCTAATAAAAGATTTCGGGTTTCATCCAGCGACATCTATTGCTACTGCCTCGGCCTGTTTTCTTTTTCTAAACTGTGGAAACAGGCTTGGAATGATGCCTCTGGCTTCTGTTTCGTAACCTCTTTTGTAAGCAACCTGGTTCTCCAGTGAAGATTTTCGTTACTGAAGCTGCTGCAAATTTTCCATCAGCTGCCACACTTCAGCTGGAATGTTACCTACAAGTCCAGCCCCACCCTGCTGGCCGTTCTGAAAAGCCCCTGCCCCCAACAACAACTTGATGTTGACGTTAAGACACAGGCTGAAGATTTCCAAGTGAGTGAGAGAGGAAGACATCTTGCATCATTAGTTTTCCTTTTGAATTAAAAGGTGGAAGGGAGGTGTCGTGTTTTTCAGTTCTTTTTGTGCATTTACAAATCCGCATAGTTTTATATGAAAGCAACACAAATGTATGTCAAATGCTCTGCCTGTTCCTGCGGGATAAATTGAAGCAGAATCCAACCATAGGGCTTGGCTTAGGAGAGGAAAAGGCACCATAAGTCTCATTTGGATGATGGCACAGTGAAGGAGACCTGGAATCACGCTTCCATGGCACATGCTAATCTGTCCCAGTGTAATCTTACTATCAAACGTTGATGGCACAAATTACTTTAGAGCAATGTGTAATTTAACATCTGATTATTTTTTCCCAGTGAGTAACTCATATCGCTTTTTTTATGTCGCATCCAGAACTACCCAGAGACTGTATCAAATGGGAGTGCACTTTGGCTCATGTAAGGTCAGGTGCCTGATTTTTTGCTGATTCCCCCCTCCACTCCCCAGAAAAGTTGCTTCGGAGCAATAGGAGATGTTTTGTGTTTTTATACTGTGATTTTATGTTGTGAACCACCCCAAGATCTACCAGTATAGGGCGGTATACAAATTTTTATTAAAATCATAATCATAATAAATAATTGTGTGGTGGACCATGGTGGATGGGAAAGATCAGGTAAAACTGGGTGAACCACCTTACATGAACTGAAGCAATTTTGACTACCACATTAGCTACAACTTCTGGGCCTCAAGGACACCACGGTCATGCCCCAGCGGCACTGAACGCATGAAGGGAACTTGGTATGAGCAGGCACTCACAGATGCTCTTCCAAAAGAAAGGGAAATGTTTTGTGAGCAAAATGGAGAATACCCTGTTCAAAAAAGCTATATCCCCCTTCGCAGAAGGGAACAGAAAACCACTGTGTGTAGACAGTGCCCTGGTTTACAATCCAGGTGATCTCATAGCTGCGTTTCAGATGCTGCTGGACTACAACTCCCATCATCCTTGACTATTGGTCATGCTGGCTTGGGCTTATGGGTGTTGGAGTCCAGCGACATCTGGAAGCCACCACATTGGTTACCGCTGTCCTAGGTACAAGGGGGCCCTAAACACCATAGGTTTTACTTTCTGGTTTTAAGCTGCCAAGAGCCGCTTTTAAAATAAGATTATCCCTGCTTTTGCATTTAAAAAATGTGACTATTTAGGGTAGAACAATTGCCCTGAATGTAGAGAGTTCTAGGTTCAATTCCAGGCATCTCCAGGGAGGGCTGGGATTGTATTTTGCCTGAAAGCCTGGAGAGCCACTGCTAGTGGACCAAAAGTCTGACTAAGTATAAGGCAGCTTCCCACATTCATGATAGCTCAGTTGGTAGAGCATGAGACTCTTAATCTCAGGGTTGTGGGTTCAAGCCCCACGTTGGGCAAAAGATTCCTGCATTGCAAGGGGGTTGGATTCGATGAACTTCGTGATCCCTTCCAACTCTACAGTTCTATGATTCCTACTCCAGTGGATCATATATCCACCAGACAGATACCAGATCTCGTCCTCACAGCTATTTCCATATTTTCAACTATTTCAGCTGTATTCTGTATTCTGAAGACCTTACAGGGCAAGTCTACATATGTCTCCTGTTAAGCAAGTCTGATAGGGCTCAACAGACTTAACTCCTAGGTAAATGAAAACAGAATTGCTGCTGCAAATACTGGGAAATTAGAAACAAAATTGAATGCTTTTGAAGAGGAAAACATGGAAAGGTTTGTTATCTCACATTTTTCAATCATTATTGACTTCAGATAATTTAACTGGAAATAATTCAGAAACAGCTTGCCAAGGAATCTTTAACCAAAGGGTTGGCGCTATCTGCACGTAAAAGAAAACAATTTTACTGTTTAGGGTTTGTAGGGTTGGTTTTAAAACACCTTTTGAGCTCAGCAGAATTAACAAGAATGGAAAAAACCCAGTGCATTAAAAACAGCTAGTCAGCAAGATTTTAAAATGCCTGGAATACTTTAAAAGCCTGGGAGAATAAAAAGGGGTTTCTCCTGATGCCTAAATGAAAACAGCATAGGCATCGGGCAGAGGGCTTTCCATAAATGGGCACCATGGCTAAGAGGGAACGAGAGAAACTTCTCTCTTGTCACTGTCCGTCAGCTGATGAGAAGCTGCTTATTCAAACCCCTAGATCTCAAGCCCTTTAGAAATTTAAACAGAATTGACATTCGGCGAAGCTTTTTTAAACCCTGGTGTGATATTTTTGATCCAAATAGGCTGTGCCAGCCAAAATCCTGGCACTTCTGTGCCTGCTGAATTCTATGCCTACTGAAGTTTCAAAAGTATTTTCATAGGCAGCCCCACATCCATTTTTCCCCTGAGCTGTTTCCTACAGTAATGATAAACGTTGACAGAGTTTCCAGACTAATGCAGATTGATTTGTTTCATCTATGATGGGATTGTCTTAAAATTAAATTATTTTGGAGGAATGTTCTGTACGGTTGGCTTGGTGATTAAACATGCTTTGCTCCTTAATCTGTTGGTCATCTTGCTTAGATATATGAAGAGTGCTAAGAATGAGCTTGGAACTCATTGACTGCAGCAAAAAAATATTCATAGCAAGTAAATGGAGTGAGCATAAACGCCCAGCCTTGAAAGACTGAATTGCTAAAACATGGAGGATTGCTAAAATGGCTAAGCTAACTGAATATGTACACTTAAAAGATGGTAAAAAAAGAGGAAAGGATCCGAGGCAATTCAGGGATACAGTTTCCATTCATTGGTGTTGTAATCATAAAGTATAATGTGGATATTATTAAATGTAGGACATTTCACCTCATTTCTAATATAAAATAAAAGATAGTTTCTGCCTTTGTGTGACCAAGGAATGAAACCTGGGTCAGGGTCATGAAAATGAACTGACAGAATTAGCAGCCATGCACTAGCTAAATTCTCAGTGGATTGTAACCAACTGGTATACATCCGGTGACAGAAAGCTCTTGGATTCAGTAGAACCTTCTGTCAGCAGGACAGGGTTCAGGGTGATCTTCCATGATCCCCTCTCCACCCTGCAGCCCTCCATTCCACCTCCCATGCTGTTCTGAAAGGTCACCAAACAATCTGGAGCAGGTTCGAGAGGGGTGGGCCAGGAGATCCCTTCAGCCCCTGATCTACTGACAGATGGCTCCATTGGATCAGAGAGCTTTCCATCAGCAGAGAGGTCCTGATTGGATACAACCCAGTGATCCCCATGAGTTATATTGAATTAGACAAAATAAGTGGGCTCCAGTTTGAGTCACAGCTGATGAGGGAAAAATTAGTTCCAGGCATTGGAGTTCAGCCATAACCCTCCACTCATGAGTCCACTACTTTGCTTTCTTCCATGTAAGTGAATGGCTGTCATTTTGCTACCATGGGAAAAGGTAAAAACTATATACTTGGAGAACACCATTGCGAGAGCCTAAGCTTGCAAGATCACTGGGGCAGAATGTACAGAGGCTGTTCCCCTCAATAGTCTATTAACATATGAGCTTTCTCTGCCTACACTTGTGGGGAGGGGCATTTTGTGACTCATATAAAATAATGAAACACCCATGATATTTCAAGGTGGGCTGGAGAAATCTCCAGTTCTTGTCGGTCCCAATTTAAGTTATTAAATTGTTTAATATCTTTTTGCTTCAACTTCTACCTCCCCTTGGTATTCCATTTCCCAGCTTCTCCCCCTGATCACTCTGCATTTCCAGTCACTATTGGGAAAAGAGAATAATATTGGAAATAGATTGCTCCCCTGGCAATTCCACTACCAAAATTGTCATAACAAAACTTCTGCCTTTTGAAACGCTCTCGAGTGTGACAAAGGAGAATGTTGGAATGGCTGTGTGGACACCATACATTTAAAGCACATGATTTACGTCAAATAATCCTGGGAATTGTCGTTTACCCCTCTCAGAGAGCTGCAATTCCTATCATCCTTAGCATACTATAGTTCCCAGGATTTTTGGGGGGGAAGCCATATGCTTTAAATGTATGGTGTGTATGCAGTCCTAGAGAAAGAGATAGGCAAATGTTTATTACTGGAAAGGCTACTTGTGTCCATGACAGACATTGGACTGTGGTCTACAGGTAAGAGAGCATCACTATTGAATCTCTCCTCCCCACCCTCACCAGTGCCAAACACAGTGACCGCTTGCTTAGAGGCTGTGAGTTCAAGTCCCATCCAAAGGGAGCTTTCAGGAAAGGCCTTTATCTTAGTAGTAGAGTACATGCTTTACATGCAAAAAGTCCCATGTTCAATCTTTAGCATCCTTGGGAAGCATCCCTGTTTGATTTCTTGGACTGCTTCCAGCCAGCACTGAGCTCGATGGACCAATGGTCTGGTTCAATATAAGGCACCTTCCCCTGTTCCTTCCTATACCCCGCACCCATTCATCCCACCCAGGAGACCATGGAGTGGCTCCAGTTCTGAAGCTCATCTGCCCTCATCAGCAGCAACAGCAAATGACTTGGATGCTGAACTATTGGGCAGGGAAGACCTCATCACGTGCAGTTTGCTGGTTGCTCATAATGTGTGCTCTTTTGTGTCTGTATTCAGGTGTACCAGCACAGAATTTCACTGCCAACCTGACAGCACAGTGCCATGCAGCACCACTGTATAAGTTTGAATCTAATGATTCACCTAGTCCTAGGTAAAGGAATCCAATTAATCAGTGGAAATGCCCCATTTCTTCATGGGTTTCATACTCAATTGTGCTAAGTCTACCACTGGCACACAGCTAGCCCACTTCCCAAGCTCCTTTATTCCCTTAAACATTATTTTCATTTGATTCCCCTTTTGATCCTAAGGAATTTGCTTACTATTACCTGCCAGAGAATATGTCCTTGTGCAAATTCCTCCTGACAGCAATATGCAAACTCTTATTATGCTAAAGAAGAGGTAGTTCCCTATAGCCATATATGTCTTCTGTGCAAATGTGCTTACTGACCTTCAGGATCATCCACATAATAGTGCACAAATTATTTGGGCAGTAGTTTTCTTTGGAATTGGGAGTTTTCGTTTATCTCTCCCCCCTCTCCTTAGCCATGCTGTAGGGGAGAATTTTCTCTGCAGAGATCTCACTCTTTTCTGCTCATGATTAAAGTCAGATGGAAAAAGGGACCTTGCATAACTAGTATAAACAGAATATTATTGAGAAAAATGCAGTTGGGAATGGGTTTGCAGGCAATGTAGCGACAAAAGCCACAATCCTGCAAGTACAGCTCTCTTGAATCCCCCAGATGACAGATAATCCACCAAGCTATTCTTTTAGTGGGTCCTAAAATAATGTCTAAATTTGCATCTTGACATATATGTTAGCACAGGCCAATCTGTGTTTTCTTTTGGTGTTCTCAGTTTTGATTATGCATTGATTATGCATCCTACAGCACAGTGCCCCCACTGCCACTAAAGGCATGGAGTCTTTCTCCCCTCCTCACTCATTGCTCAGCAGTGATAGTCAAGCAAACCATCCCACCAGCCTTGCAATCTCAACGTGAGCTGCCTCTGGTAAGAGTGCTGTCCTTGCTTCAGCATCATTGTGTTTGCAAGGAAAAAGGCTTGTTTTTATCCATATTTGCCAATCCTAAAGAAGCGTACTCAGTACCCACTGATGAGGAGATCATGTCGCAAACTGACTAGGTTTTGGACAATATACTGCTTTGTATATTGTCACAGAATATGCTCTGAATTTTCATTTGAGAGTTCGCTATTCGGAGCCTGAAATGCAATGCTTGTTTGGTAGCCACAATTTCATACAGACAGTCCTCTCTGTAACACATCGTTGTTAGTAACTTACAATCACAGTCTTTGGACCAAACTCCTTGTTTGGGGTGAGTATGTTCATTGAAAGCAATTGCATTGACTAACTTAAGTTCATTAATTTCAATGGGTATACCCTTAGTTGGATACAACCCTGTATTTGTGTGTGTGGTGTTGTTTTTTAATCACTGCCAAATTTACCATCCTGAGGCGATAGTTCAACATAATCACTTTGCTAAATCCATCTGTTATAATTCTCTGTATCAGACAAAAGTACAGCTAGCCACATCGTTTAGAAAAAGGCTAAGCTGTTTTACTTGCTAGCAAAGAACTAAAACCACAAGAACCCAGGAGTTGAAATAAGCCTTAAATCGGGCCCAGGGCTTTCCTCACATGTTTTGAAATAAGGATGACAGTATGTGGGGTGGGGTGGGGGGAGAGAGTGATTCCATGACGTGTGACAAATCTGAGCGACGACAGGAAACATGTAAATCACACGTATTATCAGGCCTCATCTGATTGTCTGTACAACATATACAAGTTGAAGGATTAAGTACTGGATGGGCTTTCAGAGCAGGGAAGGTACTGTGTGGGCCTGGTGTGACAACTCTGATTAAGACACTGACAGAGCACACAAAAAAACCCCATTTGTTGGTGTGACATGTCAGATGGATGAAGCATCAGTCTTTGTCCGTGAGAGTTCAGCTTTCTTTCAAAAGGCCGTGCAGATCTGCTGTGGGGGGAACAGGGAGACAAGTAACGCATTTGCTTAATACAAGCAACATGTAAAGCACCTAACAATGAAAATCAAAGTGATTTCTATAGCATTGGTAAAGCGCAGCGAACAATATGATTTAATGCAAGCAGCACTCCCTTTTGCCTCTTACTTCTCCAAAGCAGCTTGCATTATACAGTTAATTCTCCTTCTGCCTATGACTAAATTGTTTAGCTGGCTTTACCTTTGTTTGATATTGAAAAAATAAAATGATGGAAAATTGGAGCTAACAATGTGTTCTGATTATTCCTATGCTATAGAATATTCTCTCAATGTGACAAACCATGTTTATCTCACTAGGGATAAAGAGGGAGGAATTCCGTCTGATTTATATTCATTTATGTGAGCCACTGTTAAACAGCCACATTATTATCAAGCCAAAGACAATACTATATTTTTATTTCACTTTTTCCATAATTATCGGATTTCCATTTTCAAAATTTAACCTAACCACAAGATTGATGTTGGAAAATAAAAATGATTGGGAGAATTAGTTAAAACTATTTTATCCATCTTCTTTCTTCCATGTATTTTTTTATCCCTTCGTTCCTGAGTGCCTAATCTTCTGTGTTCTTAAGAAAATTCCCTAATAGCTCTAGACTGGATATTTCTATAGAAATATGTTGTGAGTAGTGTTGAGACTGTCTTTTTAAAAAATAGCACAAATGAAAGAGACCATTTGCTCTTGATGGAAAATATTAATCGGTTTGTGGAGTCTTGCAATGGCTTCTCAAGCTTTTATTTTAAATTTCTCATAATCGGGAGGAAGAAGGACTGAAAATGAGACAAGGAAAAAAAAAGAAATGCTGTGTAATTAATAGTCTGGTTATAATGCTTGCACAGCCAGCAATGAAATACCTAGGAATGGACAGTTGCATCACTGCATCATCATCATCATCATCATCATCATCATTTATTACTTAAACTCCACCCATCTGGCCAGGCCTCCCCAGCCACTCTGGGGAGCCACTAAAACCACTAAAACCACGATAAAACATCAAACATTTAAAACTTCCCTAAACAGGGCTGCCTTCAGATGTCTTCTAAAAGTCAGATAGTTGTTAATTTCCTTGACATCTGATGGGAGGGCATTCCACAGGGCGGGTGCCACAACCAAGAAGGCCCTCTGTCTGGTTCCCTGTAACATTGCTTCTCGCAGTGAGGGAACCACCAGAAGGCCTTCGGCGCTGGACCTCAGTGTCCGGGCTGGACGATGGGGGTGGAGATGCTTCTTCAGGTATATTGGGCCGAGTCCATTTAACTGCATCCATCAAACTTTTGTTGACAAATAGTCAGATGAAATGACTGGTGGCTCATGACACACAGACATCTGTACCCATCTGTGCTATGTGTACTTGAAAAAGTTGCTTCTTCCTTGCTAGCTAAGCAGCCTGGGACCTAAGACATGTTGAGGGCACCACACTGGTTTCCCGAGCAGCGTATCTCATGTATCATCTGGTTGAGATTTCTACATTGAAGGGGGTTAGATGATATGATCCTTGTGAACCCTTCTAACTCTACAATTCTATGAGTTCAGGATTGATTACATGAGCTATCCTCTTTACTTATTTGTTTTGTGGAAGCAGCTTCTTGCTGAATAGGTTGCCTCATGGAGCTTCACACATGCAAAACTAGATTTTGGCTCTCCACAAGATTACAGCGTTTGGCAAGGCTTTGGGTCCTGTTTCACAACAACCTCCTCACTTCCATCTGATTGTTATTTCTAGGTATTCTTGCCATCCATGGGAACACAGTGGTCTGTCAGTCTCCCTTCCTCATTGTGGGGTACAGCAACAGCATAATGATGTGTATCTGGTTACCTCATGTTAATGATGATTAAACTGGTCACTAATTTAGCCTCCTGGTCATTTTAGCCCCACACCCTTCTAGTTTTCAGAGTGGGAAGGACAGGCAAAATATAATAATGGTATTTTACCAAATATCTTACAAAACTGGGACCCTAAAGTTCATGACTGACCAGAAGTTGATTAGCTGATAACACTGGCAACCAAGATCTTATAAAGATAGGGTTTAAGATTTATTCATAAAAGTATTATTTCCTATTGGGCTCATCATCTGCTCCCATCTTCCTCCACCATAAGGAAGAGACTGGAATCTTTTATTTCCATTTCCAGTTAACCATGGTTTATCAATATGTTCAAACTTTATCAAGAACAAGCTGTTGTTAATCTTAACTATGGTTTATTGAAACAAGCCAACCTCTGGCTTTATGACCCTGGTTTATTTCCTTAAACCATAGTTAAGATTAACCACTGTATAGGACTCAGACGTAATTATAAACTGTGGGTAGGGGTGAGAAAGAAATTTGATTCAGTTCGCATTTGAAGGCAAACCTAACTTGTACTTTCTAAAGTGATGCGAAAACTGAAACACAGTCATCCTTAGAAACTGGCACTTCTCCAAATTTTACAATGTAGGTCTTCAGCTAAGTAATATATGCAGAAATACTTATACAACAGTATAGTGTGCTTAAAAATGAAAATAACAATACAAAAATACATTATATTGGGGAAAACTGTTTTGCAAAAATGTGTAAAAGGTAAAGGTAGTTAAAGGGGTCCAATAATGTGGGTTCAATATTAAGTGTGTTTACAGTTGTTTTAAATGTTTTATTTTATGGTTTTTATGGTTTTTTCCCTTTAATGTAATGACTTTGTTTATTGTGAAAATTAATAAAAAATATTATTAAAAAGGACTGTGGCATTTGCCTCCTAGGATGGGTCATAAGGAAAGGGTGAAAAGAGGTGTGATGTGATTGGCCAGTGAGAATGCAAGGGGGGAATAAAAGTTAGAGTGGGAGGTTTTGAGAGTCAGTTGAGTTGAGTTGAAGTTGAGGTTTGGGAGTTGAAGAAGGAAGAGGGAGGTTTAGGCAGTGGGTTGGTAGAGCTGTATTGTGAGAGAGTGAGAGGAATTGTTAGGTGTCCAAGGGAGTCAGATAGATAGTTGGAATAATCAGTTTGAAGTTGTTACGAACTAAGATTAAGAAACTGTCAAGAAAAACTAACTGAAACCATAAGCTTGTTCCTGCACTTAAAAAGTAAACTTGATTATTGTTTATGTTAACAACTGACTGGACTCCGTGTGTCCCCGTGAGATACGGGGTGGTGGCAGCGGAAAAAGCAATCGCAGAGGCGGCACAGGGTCAATAGACCGTCAAATGTCTGGGGGCCCTGTGTGTGATCGCCACAAGGACCCCTGGACAGGTAAGTCCAGTCAAAGGCAACTATGGGGTTGCGGCGCTCATTTCGCTTTCAGGCCAAGGGAGCCGGCATTTGTCCACAGACAGCTTTCCAGGTCATGTGGCCAGCAGGACTAAACTGCTTCTGGCGCAATGAGATACCGTGATGGAAGCCAGAGTGCACAGAAACGCCATTTACCTTCCCACCACAGCAGTACCTATTTATCTACTTGCACTAGCGTGCTTTCGAACTGCTAGGTTGGCAGAAGATGGGACAGAGCAACGGGAGCTCACCCCGTCATGGGGATTTGAACTGCTGACCTTCCGATAGGCAAGCCCAAGAGGCTCAGTGGTTTATAGTGTATCTTGGGCTAAATTGCATACCCCAAAAATGCATGCAAAATCCTGCCAAATTTTCATGAGAACTTTTTTTAAAAGATGCAAACTTCTGTGAAAATGTAGAGAACTTAAGATTGGGAAAATGAGAAACAGAGAAAAACAGAAATTGAAAGATTGGCCAATTTCTGCTTGCGGTTAATGAGAAATCAAATCCACCTTGTAGCCATGCCAGAGCAGGAGAGGCAGGGTGGAGCATATGAGCCTAAGGTTCATGCCCTGAATATTAAACCATAGTTTAGCACTGTGTCCAAACCAGGCCACTGAGTACAATGGAATCAGCTTCGTCTTTTAAAAGAGACGTGGACTACACCTTCACTATTGATTGCCTTGGTTTTTGTTCCCATGAGCTTCCAATGCATTCGTTTATCTCTCACTACCAGTATTATAAGCAAAGCAAAACTCCATCTGAATGTGTTGGGTTATGCTGAAACCACTGAGCCTGCTAACCCTGTAACAACAAACAGAAATGCCTGCCTGAGATTTCCTGATCTGAGAGGTCTTACACCATTTTCTATCTCATCTCTGATGAGCACTGCTGAGTGATTGTGCCATTCCCAAACCCCTTTGCATATTATTTACATGGATTGCATATGCATATATCCACATGATATATAGGAAACAAAAACAGGAATATCCCAATAGAATATCACACCTCAAATTATATAGGAGGACAGGGAAGGGGGGCTTAGCAATTGACCAAAGCAATCCTGTCCTTCCCTTTGTTTCTCTGCCATCGAAAACCATCACTTACGACGTCTCGTTGCTTCTTCATGTTGTACATGAAGTGGCCCGACCAGCTTTCCAGCATACATTAGACTATTGTCTTCTGAAATGCTTCGCCGAAGCCAGCTCTGCACATCACATGGAATGCTTAAGCCGCGCTGGTCTTTGTTTGACATCCAGTTTGTCTGGCATCTGACATTAGCATTGCTAAGTATCAAATTGCTGAGCGCTTACCAATTTGGCTATTGTGCCACCACATCATTCATCCAAATCCACAGCCAAGAGAAGGAAAAGAGGGGGGCAGAGGGGAGAGAGAAGAACACAAAGCAATTTTGTAGTCAAGAAGATGAAAAACGCTATGGCATCCCAGGAAGAGTGTCAGGAGTCAGTGGTGTTAGAGTGCAGTCATCATTAGTAGAAGGTCCCTGTGTTCATCTTAGATAGCAGGCCTGCAGAAAGCTACCTAGTGCTGCTGCAAGTCTGGGTAAGTAATACTGAGCTAGATAGACCATTGGTCTGAAGAAGGTATGGCAGCTCTTTACAGAGGCTGCAATATCCTATCCACCTATGTAGTCTAGAGTTAGGCTGAAAGGTCAGTTATAGTCAATGGCATGATTGGCCAACCAGCCCTGCCTCACATTAAGACATACTTAGAATTAGCCAAATTGACAGGCATAATAAGACAAAAACCAAAAAGTGAAGTAAAAAAAGAATGGGAGTGCCTAAATAAATACCTCAAAAGTCAAGGTTTGAGGACAGAAATCTGGCTGAGTCTCGAATAACCTTGTGAAGTGAAAGGATAAGAAAGAGGGATTTATATCTAGATGTTAGGATAGAGAGGATCAGGAAAACAGGAAGACACAATGAGAGATAAAGGAGGTGCTGTGGGATTGATGGAAGTCAATGTTTTTTGTTGTTTTTTTAGTGTTTATATTATTAACTTGTAAGATATGGATTTGTTTTGTTGTTGTTGCTTTTTTAGTTTTTGAATGTTGGCTTTTGTGTGTTGTGTATTTTTATTTTTTGATATTTTTCATGTTGTGTGGAAAATACTAATAAAATTTATTTAATAATAAAAAAAGACAAGGCATCTTGTTGATGGCAAAACAATGTTGCAGTGTGTCTTCTCCCCATCGGCCATATATGGGCTACATGTGTGCTTCTGGTTCTGAGATTTCCAACACTGTAGTACACAACACATGCTAGGCTAGCTCACCCGTGTGGCATGGCCTCACAGACCCTCCAAGTGTCCCTATTCTCCAGGGACACTCTCAGATTTATAGAAGGTCTCCCGGTTTCTGATTTGATCCCGGGATATACTGCTTTTCCTTAGGACGTCCCTATTTTCATCCGAGAAATATTGGAGGATTGCAACCCCAGAGCCAAGGAGATAAGTAACTATACAACCTTTAGAAGACATCTGAAGGCAGCCCTGTATGGGGGACATTCTTTTAATGTTTATTATGTTTTTATATATAGTGGTACCTTGGGTTACAGACACTTCAGGTTACAGACACTTCAGGTTACAGACTTCACTAACCCAGAAATAGTACCTTGGATTAAGAACTTTGCTTCAGGATGAGAACAGAAATCACGTGGCGGCAGCAGTGGGAGGCCCCATTAGCTAAAGTGGTGCTTCAGGTTAAGAACGGACTTCCAGAACGAATTAAGTTCTTAACCTGAGGTACCGCTGTATGTTGGAAGCCACCCAGAGTGGCTGGGGCAACCCAGTCAGATGGACGGGGTATTATTATTATTATTATTATTATTATTATTATTATTAATAGAATAGGATGTCCCTATTTTCATTAGGGATATGTTGGAGAGTATGGCCTCATGGACACAACTATGTGGGGGAAGCCAAGTCTCAGATGGTGCACTTTGGGTAGCAGCTGGGAAATGCACTGCTGTGTTCCCAAACGCCCACATGATGGACTGGCACATTCATTTCTTCCCCTATATTGTTGCCAGTTTTAGAATACATTTTCAGAGCCCCTGGACAGCAGTTTCCTTCGTGCGGCACTGTCACGTAGTTGGGGTTTGTGTTGCAGTGGCACACCTCTGTTTTGGCCCTCTGTTAAATAAATTGGCAATTAACAATAAGCAGACCTTGCTGCCCCTCTCTTGGGAGGCTTTTGTAAACACTTAGGGCGCATTGCTTAAAATGGCAGCACCATTTCAAGAGAACTTAAAGAGCATTCAAACGACATGATGTGGTTTTCGTATGAAGAGAAACCAAGTCAGCTCCTCGATGCCAAATGTGAACAGCAGCCGTGAAACCCCTGCAGCCTCTGTAGTTGAATCAAGGTTTAGGGAAATATGTTTTGGGATTAATTTTGTTTTATTTTTAACCTGACTCTGAAATGCCAGAGCTTCAAGAATATCGATTTTATACTGTATACCATAAAAAGCTATCATTCAAGGCAGAATAAAGAGTAAAATCCATTCTGCGGAAAACTAATGCATACATAGAATCACTTCAACACATATTTTAAAGTACATTATGCAATACATTAAAAATAATGATTTTGAGACAAATTAAGCCATAACAGCCTCAAATCAGTTTGCCTACACAGTTAATATGTTGATTAATGTCCTGTTAGAACCAAGACACTCATTTTTATCTCATTATTCAACTCAGTGTTTTCCCAAAGCTATTGAATAAAAATGTAATTATTGCTCTAAATTATGTTATTATTAACTTTCGCATGGTGTTTCTTGATAAACAGCACCACAAATAGTAGAGCCTAGTGGCAGAGAGACAAGAATAAAAACCACATCAATAAACAGAGCCATTTAGAAATATGTATTGGAGGAGGATTCGGGCAAATAAAAAGTAGGCAGGGTTTTCAAGAATATACAAAGACAATATGGGACCAAGTTGCTTAAACACTGGGGTGATGGATCTTACTCTCTCTCTTTTTTTCAATTAAAGTGCAATTGCTGTGAAAAAAAATATGTAATGTTGTTCTCTTTTAAGCTGCACACTGGAACTAAGCATTATGGTTAACAGAGCGCCACCCCACACTCCTCCTCTCTCTCCTGTAAATTTGGCTTTGCAAAATGCAGGGATGTGGGAACATTTTGTGGAAATTCTTGAGCTCCACTACACTGGCTGCTGCTGGGGTGGTCATGCTGAGGATATAGGCAATGCAACCATTATGCTATGAGTCAGTTTTGCATTTCTAAATATAAGGGGGGTGGTAGAGGAAGTATGAGGCTAATGTACATGGTGTTAAGCTACAGGGCACTTGTAATGTGTAGCTGTGGCTTGGTTTTTTATGTTATATGGGGAAAGCCATTCATAACCTCATATTTTCAAAAGTGACCTTACCTAAGGTCCTTCATGCAAGTGCTCCTTTATGCTTTTCCTATACCAAAAGTCTCAAAGGGCCAGTTGTGGGTGACCTTTACCTAAAACAACAAACACGAGCCCCGGAAAAGCAGGTGTGGGATCTGGTCTGGGGGCCTAGATACTTCATGGAACTCCCGTCTCCCCCCCCCCCCCCAGCCTTGTCAGAGATATTATTATACAATTCATCGTAACAAAGCATCTATGAAGTCTTCAAAGATAACTGTATCAATATTCCACTTGAGTTTTATTCTAACTAAGCGAGCTCTTTTCAGAGTTATGATTTTGACATTGTTATGCAAAACTCTATTTTCATGCATTCATTCCCACAAGAATGGTGCCTGCTCCTAGTAATGTTATCTAATTCAGGACGAAAGAGTGCTGCTGAATTTGGCACTTGTGGTTTCTTTGGTTCTGTGATTAAGAATGATACATTTTAAAAATGGGCTTTTTAAAAAACGACACTACATTTGCAGCCGACAATTTGAGCTAGCCGAGTTGTTGTTCCCCCCCCCCCCACAGGGTATATGCTCTTGATGTTGGCTGTTTTCCACAACCAGTAAAGTCAGAGTTATTGAATTTAACTTGATTTGATCCCACTAATCAGTAACTTAAATTTCAACTGAAAAAGTCAATTCAAATGTTTAGTTACCACAACAACATAAGTAGCAATGGACACAGGCCTAGCCTATCATCCGCTCTTAATTCCTCTTGATTTCAGTGGGAGAGTTAAGCATATGTTTCATTTTCTTCCACTGAACAAACTTAAAAACAGTTACCTCTGGCTGGATCATTCCCAGTATGAATTAGTTAAAATAGTTGACAGAAGAAACCTCATAGATATGAGCTGTGGGTATATATAAACTGGGGTAACCATAAACCTTGTGTCATAGCTTCAGTCGCAAGCTATGGGTGGCAATGGCTCCTTGCTTAATAAAGGACAGTCCTCTGTTTGAAGGAGTCCCCGATTTGAAGGACTATCTGATCCAAGAAGAGAGAGCAGGAGGGGCCTTGAAGTTGCCCAGCAACAGTTCTAGGGTTGCCATATTTTGAAGAGCAAAAAAGAGGACACATTTGCCGACTTCTACTTCTAACTATGGATCGCTATCACGACTCTACCCTTGAAAAAGAGGATGTGTCCTGGAAAAAGAGGACACATGGCAACCCTATGGTAGCAGCACCTGGGCAGGCACAAAGGTCACCCTGTCATAGCTTTCCCCACTATGGTGAGATACTTGTATTCTTAATGGCTGGCATCCATCTCTCTCAAGAGACAATGGATTGCACCTCCAAGGGTGAAGTCAAACTGCTGTGTTAGCAGCACCAAAGTGACCTTGCTGGGGCGCAGGCCTGGGCAGTGTGTATGGAGGTCTTTAATATTCCTTAAAGATGTTCCAGTGTCCATTTCATAATTGTCACAAAGTGGCAAACTATTGTTGGCATCCATCTGTCTCTAGAGGTTGAAGTCAAATCACTACCTTAGCAGCACCAAAGTAACCTCCCCGGGTCACAAGCCTGGGGTGTGTGTACAGAGGTCCTAGCTGCCCAGATGACCTCTTGGCAACATTGATATGGTTCAAAGGAAAGCAGAGCAATACATTTGGCACCAGCTTGGCTGCAGGAGTACAGGGCACCATCCAACCATCTTAGAACTCCACTCTGGATTTGTTGTAGGGTTTACTAAAAGGTAAAGGTAAAAGGACCCCTGACCATTAGGTCCAGTCATGACTGACTCTGGGGTTGTGGCACTCATCTCGCTTTATTGGCTGAGGGAGCCGGCATACAGCTTCCAAGTCATGTGGCCAGCATGACTAAGCTGCTTCTGGCGAACCAGAGCAGTGCATGGAAACGGCGTTTACCTTCCCGCCAGAGTGGTACCTATTTATCTACTTGCACTTTGACGTGCTTTCAAACTGCTACGTTGGCAGGAGCAGGGACAGAGCAATGGGAGATCACCCCGTCACGGGGATTCAAACCGCCAACTTTCTGATTGGCAAGTCCTAGGCTCTGTGGTTTAACCCACAGCGCCACCCGCATCTACTACTTAGCCTTTTTTTCTCCCAAAGATGTTCTGCCAGGCAGTGGAGACTTAGGGTCAGAGTCTTCCTTCTCTTAGATGGGCTACCTCCCCAGGTTGACGAGTCCCATCCACCCCTCACTTCCTTCTACAACTTGGTCAGAAACTGTCTTCTTGACTGTTGGACCTACTATTGGTCTCATCCGCTCAATCCACCAGAGCCTGTCTCCGTATACAAGGGAAGTCCCTAACTCTTAGTTACATTATGATAATTAATTTTGCCTTTGAATCTGTATATATAAATTAGGATGTGCAAATTTAATGCAAATCAATATCCTCCGTTGCCCCATTATTGCAGTAGCCATTCATATAAGCATCGCCAAACCACAGTTAACAACAGATCAGCCTCTTTAAAAAAAAGAAAAGAATTTTTTATTTTATTTGAAAATATGTATTTAAGTCTAGATTTTCAAGATAGCTTACAAAAGAGAACCATAAAACAAATATAAAACAGATCAGAAACAACTGAAATAAAAGAAATTATCGCAGCAACAGTAAAAATACAAAAAGCAGTAGATATAAAATCAATAAGTGACTAACACTTATTCCAGACTGAAAGCATTCTTTATCATCAGTTTAGTCATGGTACAACACACCTGAGAGCAAAGTTTCAGCAGCAAGACAGCATTCTGTGTTCATCACACGTTTAAGAGAAATAGGTAAATTGTACACTTCTGATGTGGGAAGGAGATGGTCTTGTTGTTGTTTACCATTGTGTGTCTGCTTTCTGTGTGGAGCTGTAAGCAGGAGAAAGCATAACATTTTCTTTCTTTTTTTAAGAACAAGGTGCCTCATCCAAAATATATGCAAACAAGAGTCTATCTTTCATATGAATTTGGCAAGAACTTGCGCAGACTTTGCAAACCCAAGAAACCAAAGACCTTGCCAAGAGAATTAAATGCAAAGACAAGTGTTACTTGCTGAAATAAGGTGCCTATATCTAGTCCGTTTGTACTGCCAGGTATACCAAGGCATAGCAAGATAAATCTATCAAAATAGTTGGAAAAGGAATGTAGTTATTACTTAAACACATGGGCAATGCAGTAGGAGGAAAACTGCAGTTCTGTTAGTGAGTTTAGTTTCCTTTGGCAACCTCGATATATATTGCCAGGAATTGTCATGTACTTCAATTCCAGCCCCTCTTTATTCTAGTTAGTATCTCATCTTTTTCATGTTCCAGAAAGCTCAGCTCTTGTTTGTGTCAGTCCCCGGGTCATGCATGCAATGACAGAGACATTCTCTTTTTTCTTGGCAAAATTAGAAATGCTTATCCTGAAAATTTTCTAGAGTAGAAAAGGGCTTTATAGGAGTCTTTTCACTATTTCAGAAGCTCTTGGGAAGAGCTTTGGGGAAAGACGTCTGCTGCTTTGCTTAGTTTTATATATCTATATATCTATATATATTTATAGATAGATATAGATATAGATATTAAGGCTGCAATCCTATTCACCTTTACCTAGGAGTAAGACCTGCTGGGGACACGGGTGGCGCTGTGGGTTAAACCACAGAGCCCTAGGACTTCCCGATCAGAAGGTTGGCGGTTCAAATCCCTGCGACGGGGTGAGCTCCCATTGCTCGGTCCCTGCTGCTGCCAACCTAGCAGTTCGAAAGCACGTCAAAGTGCAAGTAGATAAATAGGTACCACTCCGGCGGGAAGGTAAACGGCGTTTCCATGCACTGCTCTGGTTCGCCAGAAGCGGCTTAGTCATGCTGGCCACATGACCCGGAAGCTGTACGCCGACTCCGTCGGTCAATAAAGCGAGATGAGCACCGCAACCCCAGAGTCAGTCACGACTGGACCTAATGGTCAGGGGTCCCTTTACCCTTTACCTTTTAAGACCTGCTGAACTCTGTCAGTCTTACTTTGGGGGAAATTATTAGTGTTACACTAACCCTTTGCAATCAACATCTTGAAAAGCTTGACAAAAAGCTTGGAGTAGACAATGCTCATGATGTTGCATTTGGCTAGATCTCTTAGCCTTTGCATCCAGAATCTTAGTCAGCTCCCCTTGCCCAGCCACACCCAACTCTTTCTACTCCATCACCAGGCAAGGCCTGCTCTGCTCTGCTCCCAGCAAACAATTTGGCAAGGGAGGAAAGGGAAAGAGCCAGTGTGGTATAGTGGCTAGGATGCTGGACTAGGACCTCCGAGACCAGGGTTCAAATCCCCACTCAGCCACAAAGCTCACTGGATAACCTTGGACCAGTCACTCATTCTCAGCCTGCCCTGCCCTGTGAGGATAAAATGAGGGGGGAGGAGAAGTTTGTACCCCACTTTGAGAGCCTTGGAGGAAAGGTGGGACATAAACAAATGAAAAGATCTATCACAGATCAAGTTGTGAACTGCCACGAGATTGTCAGATGAAGGATGGTATACAAATGAAATAAATAAATAAATAAATATTAGGGCTAGGAAGCATCTTTGGTGAAGTGGCTTTTGGGAATTCTCCCAGCTGCCTCCTTCTTTCATAACATCTGCTTAAGGGCAGGTCTTTTAGAAGGGCTGATCAGCTCAGCCGTTAGATGGGATCCAGAGGTCTTCCATTAAGGGATCAGTTCTGATTACGAACACAACATCTTCTTGGCACGCAACACCCCATAGTGTTGCAGTTTGGAATGTTGCCTTGAATGGAGTTGCATGGATTTCTTAGGCATCTATGGACTGGATCCAACGTTAGTCCTACTCAGTCTAGATTTGTTGAAAAGAATAGGCATGCCTAACGTAGGACTTAGGATCATGATTAACCTAGGACAGTGGGTATAACTTTGCTGGATGCAACTCAGTTGAATAGTGCCTGCAACATCACCGATGACCACCTACCCTCGTTTGCTGTCAGTCTTCAGCTTTTTCCTTGAGTTGGGCAGGTGCTGAAGTGAAACCGATGAAGGTTTCTCTAAGCAACCTTGCTATGGGTCAAGCTCAACTCCCATGCCTGCCTTCCCTATGCAAGCCAAGTAGGATACTGTACTTTATCTGGCCTTTTTTAAAAAAAGGAGTAGGGGCAATGCAGGACAGTGATCCCATTATTCTACCCTCTCTAATGGGTATTCCACTGGAGTCTTTGCATTTAGCCTTGCAGGCCTTTCCAGGAAAGCAAAAAAAAAAGTCGTAGTAGAGGAATTGTTTCAGCTGATCATCTGGATAACCCTAATAATACATGGCACAATTCCACAACCCAGATACTTTAGGAACCTTTCTAAAGCTGACGCTTAGGTGGGCACACTTTTTTTGTTAACAGTATCTAATGTATATGGATGGATGTGTGCAATGGCAAAACATTTAAAGCCCTAAGCCTGTGATCAAGATGAAAGGAAGTATATGTGAATGATGAATTAGTAAATATAATTACTGAGATACAATGGGACACAATGTAATTAAATAACACCAGAGAAAGTAGTAGTAACCCAGACACAGACGATAAGCATTGGATACGGAACTACTCTTGTGAATGGAGGCTTGTCTTTTATCTCCATAAAAGTAGGGAAGCAGGTACTGAGCTATGGAAGAGGAGGAGGAGGAGGAGGAGGAGGAGGTTGTGGTGGTGATGGTGTGAGGAATGCTTAGCTTGATTGAGAAAGGTTAATTACATGTGAAATAAGACTGGGATTCAGGCTGTGTTTGCTCTAGATTTTGTGTAATGTTATATCAACACTGGGATTCTCTGTTCATCTATTAGCAAAACCAACCCGTTTTGTTTGGTTTCATTTCAGTGTTGTTTTAATCCCACTGAACATTTATACTGTTATTTTAATTCTGCTAAACATGTGTGGATAGTAAAATACTTCTGGAATTAAACTACTAACGGGTATGGAAAGTGATCCAGTCCTCATAAAGATTTGATCTGTTAATTAGCCATACCAATTTTATGGATCATTGCCACCCACTTAAAACACATTGTTATATGTTCATAATCTTTGCATAATGAGCTTTTATGGAGTATAGAGGCCAACTTTAGTGCAATGTTCAACAAAGCCTTTTTCCCTCACCTAGTCAATCATAACTACATTCCATAGGGAAAATAAGCAGATAAGGATTATTAAAATATTTTCCCTGCCCTAAATATGGAAGAATTAGACCCTTTAAAAAATTATGGACACCTTTTCCATGTATGGTTTTAAATGCATATGCAGCCTGATCCTATGCTTATTTACTTGGAAGTAAGTCCCTCTGAGTTCAGTGGGAGTAAGCAGTGCATAACGTATTGTTATGCAATTGGGGGTGTCAGATACCTATATTTACTGGATCCAGTTAGTGTTAGAACTTAATCAAGGCTTGGGGTGTTAAACTGAAGGTTAGACACTGAAGCCCTGGATTCAGCAAGTGTTAAAATATAAGCCAGGCTAGCTTCCTGGTGAGATAATCACTTGCAGTGATGAACCATTATGAAAACAAAGGAAAAGTGATGGGTCATTAAGAAAGCAAGAAGAGGGTCTCTGTGCCAGACAGCAAATGGGCTGGGCCTCTCCTCCAGCTCTTAGATAGTTAGAAGGACAAAAGCCAGAGCTTAGAGTTCTGTGATGTGATGGGACCTAGAGGGAAAAAAGGTTGCACGATGGAAAGGGCACAGAGAGAGCCATGGCTGATTTCTTCTTGAAACTAAGTCTGTGGGCTATGGGAGAAGCAAGACCCTCTTGGCGTGCTAATGCTGTGAACCTCTCAATCATAGACTCAGGTTGTAGATGTGGGTAAATAAGCCATATATAATAAAGACACTACAGTCCCCACTGTGCCTTATTCCAAAACCCTGGAATCTTGTATGACATGTAGATTGGGGCAGCATGCAGTGGAATGCAAAGGTCTTTCTTTTCTCCATGCTCATTCTTAAGACCATGGTATTGTCAATGGTCTTCTCCTTTGCAAATCTTCCTATCCCCTATCATACCTGCTAAACCACTTCTCAATACAACTTGATGCTTGTGTATCAAAACCAAAGCAGCTACAAGAGGCAAGAAGGCTTCCTTCAAGATGCAAAAGTATTGTGCAAATGAGGAGAATGAAAACGAACACAAACTTTGGCAAAACAAAAGACCCAGCATATAGAAAGGGGTGCTCTAGAAGAATTTGAGGGATGCATTGTTGAAAGCACTGAGACTAACAACAAACGTCTTAGTCAGCCATAGTCTGGCTTACCATGTTGTGAGAACTAGATCATAATGCATTGTTGTGATCCTCCTAACAACCCTGTAAAATAGGTATTGTTATCTCTATATTGCAGGGCAGAGGGCCATGGGAGGGGTGGTGGATCCTGAGAGACAATTCAGACCACCTACTAAATTCATAGCAAAAGGAGGTATAAAAGAGGGGGAGACATCCTGATTTGTAGCACAGACTCTTAGACACTATGGTACACCAGCTCACAACTGAATAGAACAATAAACCACCATGTATTAAATATGGCTCTGCTGTCACATGGCAAAATTTAATGGGCAAAGTCATTGTAACTGAGAGTGAGTTTATGGGGTCTGGTTGCCATTTCCAGTGGATTTTCTCTATACTGTTCTCATCCAGGCACAAATTTGGACAGACAAACCATGCGATACAAGGGCTGGGTTTAGGCATCCTCAGAGTGACGGGAAGAAGAAGAAGAAGAAGAAGAAGAAGAAGAAGAAGAGTTTGGATTTGATATCCCGCCTTTCACTCCCTTTAAGGAGTCTCAAAGCGGCTAACATTCTCCTTTCCCTTCCTCCCCCACAACAAACACTCTGTGAGGTGAGTGGGGCTGAGAGACTTCAAAGAAGTGTGACTGGCCCAAGGTCACCCAGCAGCTGCATGTGGAGGAGCGGAGACTCAAACCCGGTTCCCCAGATTACGAGACTACCGCTCTTAACCACTACACCACACTGGCTCTCACAAAGAAGTCACAAGGAAGGAAAAACCACCATGCACCAATGATTGATTGATCATATGCTAGGGTTGCCATATTTCAAAAAGTAATGGCTGCCCTATCATATCCGAAATAAGACAAATACTCTATGTCCAACCCTTTTAGAACAGACTCAAGGATTGGTTGGACTGGAATGAAGTCAACAGTTAAATATGTGCATCCACAGTCCATTCCCTCCTGTCCAAGCAGCCATGTTTAGGAGGATCTTCATAGGATTCGGTGAAGCCATTTAGATTCCCTCCCACTGTCATCCCTGAGCAGAATGCTGAATATACTGCAGAATGCCCTATGAGTGCCTGCCAGGGGAAGCGTGTAGCCGGGGTTGGTGGCAGGGTGGCATGCAGGACAGATGGATTGCTCTGTTACCCATTCAAGGTGTTGGCTAAAGATGTTGTGTAAAAGGGTTCGTCCGAACCTATATTTATTATGCTTTCACTCACAAATGTGCTTCCGTAACTGTGGTTGGTGCTATCCTCATAGTATTATAAGAAAGAAAGTAAAATCCATTGTCTAGCTCCCATAATATAAGAAAGGAAAACCTAAATATGGGTCATTTGCAGGTCAGCCTCCACAATTTTGGTCACTATGTACAATAAGCAGAGAGGAGATAGCATCACATCCATTCTGTGCCTGTGGAGGAAAGTGCACTGGATGGATTGGGGGGGGGGGGTTGAACCAGCCCTAAATGAAAGGAGAAGGCAGTAACCACTATGGCCTAGAGAAAAACGTGTCCTCTGATCTCAAATGTGGTTGGCTCATGAGTATGGACAAACACCACCACACATGGAACTCCCAGAACCATTCTGTCTATCATCTCATCAACTTAAAACAGGGTTGGCTGATAAAACTCCCAGGCTGGCTGGGGAGACTGGAATTTGAGTCCAAGATCTTCTGGAGGGATGCAGTTACACCACCGCTGACTTACAATAACCTTTTGATAAAGATGTAGACTTTGACGCTTAAGACAAAAACCAGAATGTGGATGGTTGCATAGTTCTCTTGGCTTAGAAGGCAATCCACCCACCCACCGCTAAAGTCTAGAATAGGACTCTTTTGGGAATTTAGCACAATTCTATTACATACATATATCATCCAATCACAGTCCCAGAGTTTCAGTTCTATAGCTTTGTGACATGATACTGTATTAATAGCTACACTAATTAGTGAAAGGTTCACAGCCTCTTTCAGCAAAAGGATTATCAGGCCCTTATTAGAACGATCCAATCCTCTTGGGTCTGCAGAACTGAGCTGGCAATCTCACAAGAATTGATTTCCTTTCTTGAGACACAGGACTTCCTGCTTCCAGTCAGGCCGGAAATGCCAAAAGAACACCTTTGTATTTTAGAGCTTCTGCTTCTGGGCAATTTCAAGAAGCAAAAAGGCAAGGATGAAGGGGAAAGGGAAGTCAAGCCACATGAAGAGGTGGACTGGAAGGGAGAGCTACCCAAAAGGGGGCTTGAAGCAAACAGCGCTTTATACAGGGAACAACTCCATTCCTTGGTCAAACCCTCTGACTAGTACTAGTGTATGGTACATACAAATTCAAAATGAAATTAAACCAGAAAACCCATTTGCATGCCGATATGAAAACTTTGCTTCTCAATAGAATTGCTTTTGGGGAAACAAAGTTCAACTCAATTGCTGAGTTAAAAATACAGTGGTACCTCGGGTTAAGTACTTAATTCGTTCCAGAGGTCCGTTCTTAACCTGAAACTGTTCTTAACCTGAAGCACCACTTTAGCTAATGGGGCCTCCTGCTGCTGCCGCGCCGCCGGAGCACGATTTCTGTTCTCATCCTGAAGCAAAGTTCTTAACCCGAGGTAGTATTTCTGGGTTAGAGGAGTCTGTAACCTGAAGCGTATGTTACCTGAAGCGTATGTAACCCAAAGTACCACTGTACTGTATAAGCTATGGGTTGGAACAGAGAGCTCCGCCCTCCTCAGAACCACTAAGTTTCCCAGCATCCCATGAACTGGGACTGAGGGCCTAACTACATATTATGTAAATTGAATGGCTGGCAGCCGAGTTGGGTTTTTTTTTTTAAAAAAATTCCTAGGTCTATGTAGGAACTTCCAATGGGAAAGCAGTTTAACTCTTCCCTACCAAGCTGTGACTCTGATGGAAATATCCTCTCCTGGTAATGGTCAATGAAAGAAAAAAAATAATCTCCCATTGCTACCACTATGAAGTTTCTCTGCAATTGCTAATCGCAATACAGCAAGTGGCTTATATGGGATCACACCTAGGGAGGGAAGAGTTAAGTTCCCTATGTGTATAGGCTGTGGTCCCAATGAAACGTACACCCTTGAACCTAGAATTAAATTCCCAGACCAGTTGTAATACACTTATAAGCAGATGGGATGCAGATCACATCCAGAGCCTGATGAACACTGAGCACTCTGCAATTTGCCGCAGGTGGTTCCACTGCAGATTTCAGTGAAAGAAATGTGAAGGGAGCATCCCTAGTCAAACAAAAGGCAATTTGTCAGTTCCTGCCTCTCCCCATGGGCTCCTGTTGTTTTGTGCTCTCCTCAGATATGGCAGTCTGGTTTGTATAGACAGCAAAGGGGGGGAAGGGGTTCCCTGGAAGGAGGTGCTGAATCTGGTTTCTGTAAACTTTTTAAAATAGCTGTACTTTACAGTGCAGCTAGAGAATTCCCAGCCCAGTATAAGCTGAAACACTAATGTGTTTCACCGGCATCACCATGACATTTCTTCTGTTAAAAAAAAACAAAAACAAAAAAAATCTTAGGGGTACATTAATTCTGCTACACTCCCCGCTCCCTGATTATTACTTAATTAGGCACAAGAAGATTTTTTAAAAATATATAAAAAATTAAAGCATGAATCACCCAAGTCTGGTGTTATGCACTGACATCGACTAAGTTAACAATTCAAGGGTCAGTATTTGCAAAAGTAAGGACAAAGCTTACAAGCATTTGGATCCATCTAGCAACAATGTGCACCTTGGGATAATGGACTTAAAACAATTGCAATTAACAGGCTAAGACAAAGGATTAAAATTAAAAATGAATAGTGTGGCGCTTGCAGCTTGCTTGTAAAACAGCATTAAGCCAACTTAATCCATTTTAATTCCGGGGTTGGGGGGGGGACCTACCGGCACAAATGAAATAGATTTGGGAGGAGGGTGTCGAGTTCAGCTCCTGCGAAAGTGCGATACATTCACCTGTGACAATTCTTTCTGGAATGATAAAGTAAGGGAAGTCTCTTAAGAACTCTGAGTGACTCTCTGAGGTCCCCAGAGATCAGGTGTCAAAGTTGTCTATCAGATGCCTGAAAAGAAAAAAAGGAAGCATTACGCACTGCTATTGTGAGACAGTTGTCATTGACTGATCAGGCCTTTTAAGCAAGCTTTCACAGTCAATGAAACCACCTGAATAGATGAAAGCCAGACAGCTTCTGACAAACAAGAGACTGTGGAATATTCATTGTGCATCTGTGAGGGAAAGATTAATGTATTAGAAATTAAAATGGGACCAGAACGTATGATCTTGCTCTAACACTTGGCCAGACCTGTGTCACCCATTGCAAGTGCCTGAAGTCGACAGACAATTCTGCCAGGGTAACTGAGAATCATTAAGCATCCTGCTATTGTGCGTGGTGAATAATAAAACTTTCCCCCTATTCTTTGCCTGGAGCTGACAATGAATAATTCTGGAGCTATTTGCAATGTTAACAGCACCTATCTTGCCCATCCATTCCTTTACGATAAGGATGGAAATATGCATTTCAACAGTCTGTACAGATACTGATTCACAGGCATTTCAAAGGACACCTGTCACTCAAGTGAAGGACCTGTCAGTCTCCAATGTATGATGGTGCCAGGAATATGGCCAAAAAGATTATCTATACTTTATTTCCTTTCCCCCTAACTCAGATTATAACACTGTTACATTTGCCATAAACTGACAAGTGATTTACACTCACAACTGTAATGTGTTTAAAGCTAAAGGGGTGGGGAGGCAAGCTATTCTCTTAGCCTTATTCTTCCAGGGTTTACAAGGGTGTCAGATGTACTATCGCAAATGTGATCTAGACCATACAGAATGTCATTATGCCAGATATTAGAATCATTTAATCCACTGGCTAACTTAAAAGGTGACATCCGTAACACTTTTTCCTTTCACACCAGAGTCTCCAAACCTCTGGTTTCAAGAAATAATTCAGAAAGAGTACTTGTGAAGGGGTCCTTTATGAAACTTCAGTAATAATACATCTAGACCAACTGCTAACTATTAAATTGGCCTTCCCCAACCTGACCCCTCCAGATGTTTTTGGACTACAACTGCCATCAGCCCAGCCAGCACATGCTGGCTGCAGTTGAGGAGATTTGTGGCCCCAAATATCTGGAGGTCACGTAATTGCTGAAAGTTGTATTTACCTTGGGTTACAAACACCTCAGGTTACAAACACTTTGGGTTACAGACTCCGCTAACCCAGAAGTAGTACCTCGAGTTAAGAACTTTACCTCAGGATGAGAACAGAAATCATGAGGCAGCCTCAGGTTAAGAACGGTTTCAGGTTAAGAGTGGACCTCCACAACGAATTAAGTTCGTAACCAGAGGTACCACTGTAGTTTTGGAGACGGAAGGGGGTGCACGAGGAGATGAGATGAATTCCTTCCATCAGATACAAAGAAGTAAACCTGTCATTCTGATGAAAGATAGCTAGCATCCTATATGGGTCAAATATCCCCTTAATTTTGGTATATGTTTGAAGTGAACACATCAGTCTTTGTGTCCTGCCCTCCCCCAATCCTTTGACAAGTCTTAAAGATCGTGCCTCATGTGACCTGATGTGCTTTCTATGTGGTTCTGACAAAGGCACACCCTCCAGAGCAGGACTCTCATTGGCCAATTAAAAAGGCAGGAACTGGCGGGAACTCCAGCCAACTACCTAGGTGGCCAGGGAAATTTCCCCAACAGTCACCTGGCCATATGCATTCTGGCCACCCACTGGTGGTGATTGAGTGTGAAGATCTGCAACAACCCCACACCCAAAGGAATAGGTAGGCATCCATCATGAAAGCTGGTGAAGGACAGGCATCCATCATGAAAGCTGGTGACAGGACAGGATGCACATCAACCAGTCAGAATGCATTTTGGGGCAGTTCACTGAACCACTTGGGCTTTCTAATTTTCTTATTCTGTTCAAGACTCTTCTAAGATCTTTGTATACACACTTGACTTTTGTATCATGCATCATTCTTCCATGATGGCAAGATAGTGTCTCTGGGATTCCCTGGTGATCTCTCATCGAGGAACTGACCAGATTCAGACCCACTTAGCCTCAGCAAAGTTGCTGTGTGATGTTCCTTCAAACCAATGCTATTAGTATGTCAGTTTCTTCATGTAATTTTCCTCTTCAGTTGTATTACCACTGGAATTACAATTACTGTAATTGCTATTGATACCATTGCTCTCCATTTGCTTGCTGTTGGTGTACTAGATAATGTTAGTATGGAGTGTGACTCTGAGGTGTTTCTGCTTCTTGTGCATTGATGGCATGGTTATATATCTGGAAGCAGTGCATAGGCGATAATATTTGTACAGTGGTACCTCGGGTTAAGAACTTAATTCATTCCAGAGGTCCGTTCTTAACCTGAAACTGTTCTTAACATGAGGTACCACTTTAGCTAATGGGGCCTCCTGCTGCCGCTGCACTGCCGCCACACAATTTCTGTTCTCATCCTGAAACAAAGTTCTTAATCTGAGGTACTATTTCTGGGTTACTGGAGCATTTGTAACCTGAAGCGTCTGTAACCTGAGGTGTCACTGTACCTTGTTAAATGTGGTGCAGCAATGATTGTGTCAGCACCAAAGCAGTCCCCATAAAATGTTGACTGCAGCAGTCAAAAAGGCAAAACAAGCTGGAAACAGTAGATGATGATGTTGTTGCTGCTGTTTCATTGCTGATCAATTATTACTACCCCTATTGTAAAATCACCAGTGTATGTGGCCCCTGCCCTACAATCCTATGCCTGCTTACTCAGATCTTTAAGATCTTTATTGTTCAATGCAGCTTTAACTGCTAAGCAAAGAAAGTTGTCAGAAAATGGCAAAAGGGCAGAAAAAGCGCCGGAAATTCCCCAGGTGACAACTACAAAGCACAATATCCTGAAAAATAGCAACATAAATTCTGTATCTCAAATTTCATAAATTGTGGGTTAATGAAACGAATCAGAGTGTGATTGCTTAGCAGTAGTTTATATTCAGGACGAGAGCTTTGGTAAGAGAAGAAACAAGATGTACAGCAATACATAGAAAATGAGTAGGATTCAAATCCCAGCTAAGCTCAAAGTGAAAATGAATTTATTCCTTTGATACATGTCCCCATTTATGCAGATAACAAAAACTCCAGGCATGGAGTCTTACATACTCGAACCTGGTTGAAGCTTCTGCCCGTGGATGCTAAAATGTAAAATACTGAGCATCTTATATTTAAAAATGGAGGAGTTAAGAGGTTCAAGCAAGCCTGCCCTGGGCTGTGCATTTCTATATGTGAAACATAAAAGAGAGGTGCAGAGGTGCTTTATGATCACCCAGAAATTATGCATCTTCTACACATTGGTACTCTGAAGTCTGAGTCTTGAATCTTGACATTAATGAACGATCTCTGGTTGGCCATAGATTTCTGAACTTATAACTTTGTTCTCTTTATCTCCTTCATATCTATTCAACCCGGAAATACCATTGTTCCTTTTATATTGGGCTTGCTCCTGGACTCAGCCCTGAGGTGGTGGCCAGGAGTACATTCGCACAGCTAAATCTAGCGCACCAGCTGCGCCCATTCCTTGAGATGTCTGATTTGACCACAATGGCACACGGCTTTGTTACACCCATTTTGGATCACAACAGCATGCTCTATGTGGGGCTACCTTTTAATCCCTGGTGCCAACTCCAGGCGGCCTGTGAGTGCCTCAGCATCCACAATAATTTATTTGTGGGAGCCATCCTTCCCCGCTGTCTTCATCTCTTCATGAGAAAAAGGAGCTGTCATGTCTGTCTCTGCTTGCTCCTCCACTACCATCACCTCCTGGTCCGTGGGGGCGGAAGGGAAAGAGCCAATGCCACCAGCCGCCTTGTCCACCTCTGCCTCGCCGCCACCTCCTGATCTGTGAGGGGGAGGGAGGAAGAAGTGTTTCTGCCACTGCCGTCTGGTGTGTGTGACCTCATACACACCACGTGTATTATTATCAGTGCTTTTTTTCTGGGGGGACGCAGGGGTACGCATACGCCAAAACATTTTGTGAATCTTTGTACTTATGTCTATTTACTGTATTTATTTTTCCTAATTTGAACTATAAAATGGTGGTTTTCTTGAGTCAAAATGAGAGGACCCCTAAACATTTTAAAGAAAAAAAAACCCTTTATTATTATTATTAATAATAATAATAATAATAATAATAATAGAATTTATATACCGCTCTATACCTGGGGGTCTCAGGGCGGTTCACAGAATAAAATCAAGATATAAAACCACAAAATACATAATAAAAATAAAAACAACCCAGTAGCCTGCCCCGCAAACAACAACAACATTTTAAAACGGCATAGGATGTAAATCAGATCAACCAAAGGCCTGGTTAAAAAGGAACATTTTTGCCTGGTGCCTAAAAGTGTATAAGGAAGGTGCCAGGCGAATGTCCCTGGGGAGAGCATTCCACAGACAGGGAGCCACTGCAGAGAAGGCCTGTTCTTATGTTGCCACCCTCTGGACCTCACAGAGAGGAGGCACACCAAGGAGGGCATGTGCGTGTGACGTCACACTTCTGTGTTACATTGTGGGCACCCACAATCTTTGGCATGAGAGGACGCCTATGGAAGCCACCAAGTCAGAGGGAACCAGGTTGTGGAAGGTTGGTTTAGTGGCCTGTCCTATTACTCCAACTTTAAGAAGTACACTTACACCAACACCGTCCTATACATATCTACTATAAAAAGGTGTATTAAGTTCAACAGGGCTTACTCACTGTTTGTAGGATCACAGTCTTAAATATTTAGATGAATAGATCTGTAATGTGGATTAAAATAACAATGGAGAGAGTTCACAGTACATTAGTCTTTTGCTCCAACTGGAAAACATTAATACAGCATCTGAAACTCTGAGTCATCTAATCTCACGGTATGTTCTTCATGCCTGTATCTGCCTAGTGGATACAGAAAGAAAGTCAATATTCACATGCTGAGGCTTCTTATTTGCAGAGTCTGCTTGAAAGTTACAATGGGGAGATTGCTGGAGAAACTGCTAAGACAAGTAATCTGGAAAATACTTGAGATAAATATGAACTGTTTTGCAGGGAGCATTAGAACCAAGAATTTGAATAATAAGTGCAGAAACATCTTTGCATACATTTTTAAGGGGGAACCATGTAGCCCAGTCTTGTCTACTCAGCAATTAATGCTGCTGTGCAATTGGGTTTATTCCCAAGTGTGCATAGGATAAGTGTTAGGCATGGTGAGAACTAAACCTGGTAAGATTTGCTTTCAAGAAATTCTAATAAAAGCAGGCTACAAATTATTAAAGGCAAATAAATTTCTAAGAGTTGGCTCAATTGGTACTTTTTGATTCATGCAGAATCTCTTAGAGATCCTAAAGTGGCTTGGGCAACCCAGTCAGATGGCTTGGGTATTAATAATAATAAGAAGAAGAAGAAGAAGAAGAAGAAGTGTATGTTCCTATGAGCAAATTGTAATGGGTAAACTAAGAGCTGATGGATATTGGCTGCAGCAACCACTAGGATAATTCCTCTAAAGATTTGGACTGAAGTATCACCAATATGCAGGTTACAGTATCTTCCACCTCTTTGCTATCTACTCATCTCACAAAGGATGCCTAACTTCTGAAGAAGGAAGTGGTACCCAGATGGATGAGGGTGAGCAAGCTGGAACTTAAGCCAGACAGGTCCCAATAAAAATCACATTGGGACATTTGTTTGTTAAGCTTTTGATTTCTCCACAACTCTTAATCTGCTAGATGGTAAGCAAATATGAAAAGGTATGGGTGGGGGAGGCAACTAACATTCAAATGGGGCTGTATTCATAGCTGATGTATGTACTACTCATTAATTGTGAAAATAATGTTCTTTTTTATTAAAAAAATGGGGCTGTATTAGGTGCTATTCATGTATCTGGCTGCACTGAGACATATCGTTAAAGCAGAAAGATACATACATGTAACAACTGTCCCTCTAGCTACATGAATACAAAAACCAGCTGTTACTCAGGCTTGTCTGCTATTCTTAAGTGATACACACAAGTTTGGAATTGGACAACAGGAAAACAACAAATTGTTCTTGTACAGTGGTAACTTGGGTTAAGTACTTAATTCGTTCCGGAGGTCCGTACTTAACCTGAAACTGTTCTTAACCTGAAGCACCACTTTAGCTAATGGGGCCTCCTGCTGCTGCCGCACTGCCACCACATGATTTCTGTTCTCATCCTGAGGTAAAGTTCTTAATCTGAGGTACTTTTTCTGGGTTAGCGGAGTCTGTAACCTGAAGCGTATGTAACCTGAAGCGTATGTAACCCGAGGTACTACTGTATTCACAAAGATAGAGATTGATTTAAGGTCATGCTAGTTGTTGTTTTTTTAAAAAAAGAATGGCTGGTTCTTGTTTTTGCATAGAAAGGGGAATCATTATTGTATGTTTCTGCTTCTTAAGAGACCTCTAGGCAACCTGATATCTGAACAGCATCTAAAACACACACACCCTTTTGAATGTTTGCTCCCTCACTTCATCATAAGCCCCTTACAAAATGCAGACAGAGGTGGTCGCACCACCAGCCAAATATATGTATTCTCCTCCCCACCCTTTTTATTTTTCCTTTTGCTTGCCATCTAGCCTGTTGAAGAGCTCTGGAAAGCTTAAAAGCTTGCATATGATTTTGTGACATTTTGGTTGGCCGTATAAAGGGATTGCCCAAATGTGGAATTTTAAACACATTCATCCACTTACACTGTGCTGATTGCGCAGCCCTGCTGAAATCTACAAAGTTAGGAGATGTGAATGAAGAATGAAGACTCCTTGAAAACATCAGGGAATAAGATTGTGATAAAGTGAAAATAAATTTGAGATATAGTTTATAACAGGGATATAGAAATCCAGGCACCCACTAGCTACTCGTACCCTAGAAAACGGAATCTGACTTTCTACTACACAGGTCTGGAAGCAGGATTTTTCACCTATATGGCTCCTAAGAAGTCTTCCGGCTCCCTAATTTTGCAAAATTGTTTGCACGCCTGTATTCTCCCCTCATTCTTGGAAGTGGAAAGAACTCTAAAATGTGCAAACCAGCTTTCCCTAAACTCAGACTCTTCCCTGTCTTGCGATTGGCTAATCCCTTTGCCTTCCTGTTACCTCTGTCCAATCACATGCCAAGGTTTGTAACGATATATATGCCGCAGGTTATGAAAACAGCAGGAGTCTTTTCCAGCTGATTTATTCCTCACAGTGCACGTGGAAATTGATCCTTAAATAGAGAGAGAAGATGGTACACCTGAAGTTTAATGGAATACTGAAACAAGCCAGCATTCCACTAAATTATCAGGCAAGAGCTAGCTACAGGTTTTTTTTTCCCTTCTTCTAGTGGAAAAGAAAAAAAGGGTGATGCAATTAGAAATGTGTGGGTCTGGGATTTAAAAATATTTAACAATTATTTCCGTTTAAAATAATTTTGGAAGAAAAATATTTTATACTTTGGGAAATAGTTTTTGACATTTTGGGGAGTGGAGTAAGAACAATGGACCGTTTACAGGTCTACACCGTAGATTAATGAATCTAATTGAGTCTGTAGGGAAATGTTTCAGTTTAACTACTGGAACTAATTTATACATTCACTACATCGTAATAAGTCAATTTAAGTTTCTGGAAATAAAACTGGATATCCTGGGTATAGATTTGAACTATAAATTTCTGCAAGAAAGGAGTCTGTGTTCATTATACATTGTAAAATTACCATATGGACCTGTCAACACTTCTTAGCACAGCTTTGTAATAATGTCATTTAGTTTAACATTGTAATGTGCCGACTGAATTAATGCGTATGACAAAATGAATGCCTCCCAACCAGTGGTTTTGAGGGAAGTTTGGAACTATGTATTGTGGTTATGCAGACAAATCTCTCCTTATTTACAAAATCAACACCTACCCTTTGATTGAGCATGATTTGTGTTATTTTGTTTCTCTTCCTGTACCAGCTTGAGACCCTTCCATTTTTGTCTCACAACCAAAATCTGAATAGTTGCCAGACGACCAAAAACATGCACATAATCAAAGTTCTGAATAAATGAGATGCTATTTTCTCACGGCTAACTCACCATCATAATGCATGGGAAATACTCTATTAACTCAAAATATAATTTCAGATGATTTAGGCTCCAGCAATGGGTGTTTCAACTCTAGCCTTCTCTTTGTCTAGATATGCTTCCTTACACGTCAGTCATTGCTAGGACTTCATTGATTGGCTGAAAATGCTGAAAGGTGGGTGCAGGCTGGTTTCTCAGAAATCAAATTAAGGTAATGAAGTTTGCATTTTTTTGCATCGTATCTCAAGTTCTACAAGGACTAAAGACTTGCTTATCTTCAGGTGGGGGAAAGCTGAGAAGCCAAGGAATGCTGCTCAACCTACTCACCTAAACCACAAACACCCATAAGTGGGGGGGGGTCAGAGTTAAGACTACCACAAAATGTATATTTTCTATGGAAGAAGAAACTTGGCGCTTTAAAATCAAACAAACCACAAACACTTGACAGAATGTATCTAGTCAGCAAATAATATTTCACTGACCTGAGCCATGCTGATAAAGGTAAGGTTCAGTTCTTTCCAGCTTGGTCTGATATTCACAGCAATCACTAGAAAGTGAGAGAAACACCCTCTAGCCCTCTAAAATAAAAACATCACCGAGCATGTGCAGCTCAAGTGTCACAACCTTCTAAAATTCACTTTGCACCAGATTCGTGGTAGCGGTGGTGGACCGGGAAGGATAGGGTCTAACTAGTATTTGCTGGTATAAGCTCTGCGTTAGCTTCAGTCAGTTTAATTGCACCACAGAAGTGTCTGCCTCATATATTGTTCAGCCTTGATATAATGGAATGGAATGGAAAATTCCCAGCAAATTTTAAAGGAACTATTGGAAAGACTATTCAAGGCAGCAGAGATATGAGATGATCAGAGCCCCCCCGAACTTGAAGCATGGGAAGTCCCAACAAAAAATTTATAATTTAGGCAGAATATTTGCACTATTTGATATGTATTTGTATTATTTGGAACATTCAATGTGATTGGATTGGATTGTTAAAATGGGAAACTTAATAAAAATGATTTTAAAAAGGAAAATGCCCAGCAAATACAATGGCCAAATGGTGTCACCCATATTCTGGTAAACTGATAATGGTAGATATGCTATTGATAGCCTTGAATTCGGTACACCAATTGGCCACAAATACCAAGCACTATACCAAGCATCTCTCTAGAGTCGGGAAGGGTTAATCTGTGGCCCTCCATATTGTGGACTCCCAACTTCCATCAGCCCCAATCAGCAGCAGCGGAGCATTTGCCCATGCTGCCCAGGGCGGGCGTGCTCCTGAGGGGGGTGGAGGGTGCCCACCAGGCACAGGATAGCCACTTGGGTGCAAAGAGCGGCACGCACACCCTGCAGCCGGGGCAGAGAGAGACACCCTAAGAGGCAGAGCAAGCCACCGCTGGCAGACATTCTGCGCACTCTGCGCCCGCTACTCCCAAGCCTCTCCCAGCTGTCAAAACGAAGGGGGAAGGGGGAATGCTGCCGATGTCACCCGCCTCAGCAAGGACACCCAGGGCAATCCGCCCCCACCGCACCCCCTTTCTCCGCCCCTGCCAGTAAGCATGGACAATGGGCACAGGTGATGGTAGTTGTAGTCCAACAATATCAGGAAGGCCTCAGCCTCAAAATTTCATTCACACAACCAGAATACCTTCCCCCACTAAACTGACAAGCAGACTGTTAACATGGGGGGAGGGCTAAAAAGAGGTTTGTGGTTGGCATAGAAGACCGTCGAATGAAACGCCTGTCTGGGTCTACTTGCACTGTATCTTTCGAATCTTGGATTACAGCCAAGATGACTAACTGGACCAACATAACTCAGTTCTCCTCTTGAGGCTGACAAAAAAACCACTCAAGTCAGCAGACAAATTCCAAATAATTCAACAGGCTTGGTTGCTTTATGAGCATTCTTATTATATGAAAGCACTATTGTGAAATATTTGACATTTCCTTTCATTATTTGCCCTCAACGTTGATTTTAGGATTCTGGCTGTAACTCGCATTGTGGTCAATTATCTTGCAGGAGGATCCGATATGGGAGGACGGCAAGATTTTATATCTTGTGAAAACAAACCAATGTGCTTTGTGTTGACACAAAACTAAAATAATATTAAGTGTTCATTGTATGAAACTCATTAAATACACAGTTAAGGATTAAACGTCTCATGAAATGCTGTATTTCCATGGGATGTGTGAAGCTGCACACACACACAAAAAAACTGTCTGCAGAAGCTTATGGGGAAAAAGGTAATCTAAAATGCTTTTTTCACAAATATTGTGTCTTATTATGCTGTCCTTAAATGGTGTGCTTCAGTGTTGTCCCGTTTGCTGCGGGAAATTTGAGGCTTGGAATTACAGATAGTCATTCATGACTCTTCTGTAGCCAGTGGCAATTCCTGCAAAAGAATAAGGGGGGAAAGGAAGGAAGGGGGGGGGGAGAATTGTATCCTAACTTCTGAATATTGAAAGAAAACTTAATATGCTACAACACAGGTATAGAACAAGCCTGCACAACTTTCAACACACCAATTGCTACCTGTGATTTCTGCATTGGCCCCTTTTCCAACTCCACAATCCTATGATTCTAAGTTGAGCGCAGACCACCAGCACCTTTTTGCAGCTGCTTAACAACCCTGCATTTCTGGGTAGGAATCGAAAACAAGTTTACTATCGTCCGAAAAGGCTACCTTATATGGCTGAGACGAGCCGAATTCAGCTTGGTAGGTAACATCATTTGCGGCTGGTACAGAATAACGTTGATAGTGTCAATGCTGCACAGGGCTCCACCTTGCAAGGTGTTGACCAATTTCTGGGTGGGGGCAAGTGTACTCAAAACTACATTCAATTCCCAGTGAAGCCTGCAGAGTTCGAGAGCACTCATCACTTCCAGATGTTAGGTCGCATAGTGAGTGATCCCGAAAATGCTGACAGCCACATCTACACAATCATAATTGTAGTGCCTTTACAAATTCTTACAGTGCAGTGATTTCACCTTTATGCAAATGATCATATAACGATGCAGTTTGAATGCTCCCAGCACAGCAGCCAGGTGGAGAGATACCTCTTTCTGAATTCCTCTTTGTTACATCAGAAAATTATGGTAATGTGTACTGCATTCTTAAGAAAATGCTTCCTTTATGGATCTCAGAGCTATTATGGCTAAGGAGCACAGTTCCACAGAGGGCCGGGGGGGTATTTAAACTGAGTGTAGATTTTGGAACCCCAAACAAGATTTTCTCCCAAGGAGTCCTATTCACATAGATTTTATTTTTTAAATGTATTTATAATACACTTTCTGATTAAAAGCCATGGTTGTGGCTAAGAAAACATTGAAAACGAGATAAAATTGTTGCTTAAAAAACCCCAACCACACCTAATTATGTAGACAAATGAATTAGAGCATCAGAAACAAGTAAAAATGTAAACAGGGTCACCTCCAAGATCTCTGGAGTACCTGGGCCTGGTGAAGAAGAAGAGAAGAAGAGTTTGGATTTGATATCCCGCTTTATCACTACCCTAAGGAGCCTCAAAGCGGCTAACAATCTCCTTTCCCTTCCTCCCCCACAACAAACACTCTGTGAGGTGAGTAAGGCTGAGAAACTTCAGAGAAGTGTGACTAGCCCAAGGTCACCCAGCAGCTGCATGTGGAGGAGCAGAGACGCGAACCCAGTTCACCAGATTACGACTCCACCGCTCTTAACCACTACACCACACTGGTGCCTAAGTGCCAGCGAGGGGGAAAGTTTCCCTTGGAAAGGATTTTGATCACTTTGGTGCAAGTGGAAAGTTGGGAAAGCACTCCAGCACTGGCAGGAGGATATTAGACAAGCATTCATACCGACGCATGGCAAACTCAAGAAACACAGTCTTACTTTGAAGTAAATCTTGTGGAGCTCAATGGCATTTACCCCGTACCAAGGGTGATTAGGATTGCCATCCTAAGACCACATTGCAGTTCTAGACGTATTTACTTGGAAGTAACCAATCAAAGTAAGCCATACAGAGAGAGGAAGAGAGCAGGCGAGCAGGGGAAGGAAGGCTGGGCAGCCAGGTGGAGGACAGACATGCACACACTATACACTTACATGCGCCTGCCGCAACCGCTATGCTTTCCTTGCTCATCCTGGAGGCAAGCTGGAAACGGAGGGCGGTATGTGGCTGTGGGGAGGCAGCCAGGGGGAGGCGGGAATGCAGGTGGGTGGGGGAAGCCAATATTGAGGGGGCTGTGCTCCCAGATGAAAATTATTGGGGGAGGGGGCCAAGGGATCCCAATCTAGATTTGGCACCTATGCCCTCCAGCACTGAAGTGGTAACACTGATTTCATGTACCTTCACACAGATCTGGGAAATCTGGAATTTCAAATGTTGTTGACCAGACAAGATTTGCATATTACAAATTTCAGGTGCACTGGATAAAAGAACTGTGAAAAAACAAAAGCAAAAGGGGGTGTGGGAATGAAGGAGTCCACATTCACACCAACGGAGGTGTGTTATTTTTGTTTTTTCAATTTTGTGCACCCCTACTGAGCAATACCATTTCAGCTGTTACATTTTCCCTAAGCTTTTGCATCTAGAAAAACGATGGGGGGGGGAGTATTTTATTTAGAAATTTACGTGCTGCCATTTGGCAAAAGGCCACAGGGCATTTTACAGTGTAACAACAACATAAGAGCCATACAACCCAGTAACTTTACAAACAAACACAACCGTTTCAATACAACTCCTAATGAAAGCAGCAACGTCAAACTAGACATTGGAATCAGACCTTCCTGTGCTGAAGAAAGAAAGAAAACATCTGCCAAATACTCTGCATCATGGAGAGTTATTAGTATATGGATTTAGTTACTGTAGTTAAGTATGTTTTGCTATTCAGGGCATGTCTTACCATCAGGGTTGCTATTAAAAAAGATGCAGAGCCCTCTTGTTGCACATCAAGGGGCCACTCATCTGCATTCGCCACTTGAAGGGAAGCTCAGAGCTGTCGAAAGGCTACTTCTCAATTCCCCAGGTATTTTAAATGACCAAACAACCTGAGCACTGAAACTGATTTTCTAAAAAAAGAAAGAAAAGATGTTACTATTTGCTACTACGCAGTTCTAGGTAGAGAGTATCTTCCTCCCATGAAATCTGAATTCATCGCAACATAATGGGGAGTCTCTCTTGATGAGTTGGCCACATTTTGTTGGGCAAAGGAGTCTGTGGACTCAGGAAGTGGCTGTATCAATATCAGATTCCCTTCCTTCCCCATATAAGGGTAGATAATTCTATGGAGCATCGCTTTTCTAGGATGAGCAAGCTTTGGTCGTATTCAAGGTTTGTACTATTCCAGTGGTCCAGTTTAGCTTGCACATTCCTTCCTCTCCTTAGTGTGACTGTGTGTGTGTGTGTGTGTGTGTGATAGGCACCCCAAAGGAATTTACAAGAATACAAAATGCATATGAAATTTAATAAACAATGCAAATATAAAATATTAACACAGCAATCTAACCCCCACTTATGTCAAGTTGGTGGATTGAATGGAGATCTGCCCAGCTCTCCCATCTAAGCCAGCCTCCTAGCTGCTGCCCCCAAAAGAATGCTGCGAGCACCAGCCTGTTGGTGCTAGCTTCTCCCTTCCACCAACTGGAGGAGGCAAGAGGGAGATCTGGGGGCCATGGGTGTTGGGATACTGCCAGGGAGACAAAGTCCATCATGGCCCCCAAGCCGCCTCCGGACGTCCATCGATCTCCCGTAGACACGCAGTATCATTCAATTAGCGACACGAGCTTCCAGAAATAGCTTGCCACATTCCAGAGCTCATGCACGCTCTATCAGCAGATAATGCACAGCGAAAGATGCACTCAGGAGAGCATTATTTACAAGTTTATTCAGCGTTGGTCAGAACAAAGAAAACATGACTGCCTGCTTCAGTGTCTCAGACACAGAGAGAGAAACGAAAGCATAGACACAACAGAAACATCCTGTGAACAGGAAATACGCAGGCTGTGACACAAACATCCTGCTCCCTTTTAAGGTGGAACGGAAATATCCTAACAATGGGTGGGGGCCAGTGGAGTGCCCTAAAATGGGGAAGTTCAAGGATGGAGCATGGGGCTGAGCCAGCTATTATGTGATGACGTCGGACTCAACCCAGATCTAATTACTTGTGCAGTCTGGAAGCAGCACATCAATCGCTCTGCATCAGATTCAGTTGTCCTGTCCCGCTCCTTCCACCATGGCTGCAGTTGAGTGGCATGGCTGTGGATGCAACTCCACAAAGCCCTGCTGATGCAACCTCATCTACCCTCCTTGCAAACAAATCAGAATGTATGCTCACTGAATAGCTAATGTAGTCTGACCTCCCTACACGTAAATCAGGATGCATGCTCAATAAACCAGTTGTCCAAATGTGATCAAAGAGTGTTCATCCAAAAAGAATGTCATGGAAAGCAGCACAAAAGGATGAACACCAGTAGCCACTAGAAGCCTGGCCATCAGTGTTATCCAAATACTTGGGAAAATAAAACACCTCTGCCTGGTACCAGAAAGATGACAAGTCAGTTCCAGGAGACCTGCCTTGGAGAAGGTATTCCACAATCAAGGGGTACCATAGAAAAATGCTCATTCTCCCATTACCACCCTCCAAATATCTCCTGGACTGGATCTCGGATCTTAGAGTCCAGATAGGTTCATTGAGGAAAGGCAGTCCATGGGGTGTTGGCATCCCAAGCTGTGCAAGTCTTTATAGGTCAGAACCAGCACCTTGAATTGGTCCAGGAAGCAGTGCAAGTGGGCCAGAACTGGAGTTTTATGTTCACACTTGTGAAATCCATTCAGTAATCTGGCTGCCACATTGTACACTAGCTGAAATTTCCAGTTGGGGACAAACTGCAGATTCTTGTTACATCTGAATATTGAAAACTGTGGTTTGTTCAAACTAGAATTAAAAAACCACACACCACAGATTGATCCTGGTTTTACTGAATCACGGTTTGAACAAATCATAGTTTCTCATATTTTGACTCTGGGAAACTCTGGATTGTTCCAGGCCCCAAATGGAATTTTTATTACACATTTTGAAATGGTTTCTAATTTGCTGGGAGCCATCATGAACACTGTGATCACGAAAAGAAGACGGGGTATAGGTTTTCTTAAATAAGTAAATGTTTTGGAGGAAACATGCAGTGACGAGATATCAGCATGAGGTAAGCAATAATATATTTTCCTGGGTGGGGAGGAAAGAGAGGACTCAGTATTGGAATGGTGTTTTGGCAGCAGTACCATGTCTCTGCATAATATAGTTACTCCTCCAGGAACCCCAAGCCCATCACTCACTGCAATTTGATGACAGTCTTCCATTTAGGCCTTTTATGAGGAAAATATATTTCATTGCAGTTGGCAAAAGAAATGCCCGCTTCCTAATGCAATATCATTTTCTTCTGGAATGAAGCAAGTCTGTACAGTTTAACTGCTAATGTTTACAATTGGATTTGATACTGCAAGATTTCCCTTAGGATGCAGTCTTAAGTAAGGAACAGCCGAATAGCTAAGATTCCGACCTCCGTGAATTAGTGGAATGGGCTAATCCTTGCAAACAGATAAAAATTTAAGATAGGATATTAAGATTTTTATCCAATTGCATAGATCTGTGTAGATCCAGACATATTGTGAGTTTATACAGGCAGCAACTGATAGGAAGAAATTAAATATAAACTCTGTGCCTTCTAATCCAATATCCTTCAGGACATTTTATTTCTAAGCACAGTTCTTTTATTTAACATGGACATATTGGGATTTTTTTAAATATTATTGTTATTATTATTAGCTGATTTAGCACTAAAGCCCAAATGATAAATCACAAATTAAATGCTAATGTACAGTCATTACCGAAATGTTGAATTCTGTTTTCCATCTACGGTTATAATAGTTAATGTCACCACTTGTACAATCCCGGTGGCACCAGCCTATAAAAAGAAGATGATAAAAGTTTAGAGCAAGAACTATAAATTCATCTCCTTCCCTGAAAATGAAAGGCAATTCAAGTTCAGGTAGAATATTTTATTTCACACAAACAACACCGAAAGAAATGTTAAGGATGGTTATATAGGAAGTAGAATGTTCTGCTGTTGTCACTCCACAATTCTAGATGGCATGACAAAGGGCTGAAGTCCCATTAGATTATTCCACCCCCAGCGGCATTTCCAAATGCAAGAAAAATGCACTAGGTGGAAACGGTATTTAATTGCATAGAGTTGTAATAGTGCGGTATCCTTGATTGTTATGCTAGGATTAAAAAAGTTAGGAAGCTGCCTTGCGCACGCTGCGTTAGACCACAGTGGCTGGAAGTTTAAGGACGGGCAGAAGGAAGTACTTCTTCACACATCACATAGATAAACTATGGAATTCATAATCAGAAGATGGAGTCATAACACTGGCTCCCAACCAACACGAATAGCTTTAAAGGGGTGGAGGTAGACAAATTCATTGAGGACAAGGATAGCCATGGGTACTAGCCACAATGTCTGTGTACTTCCTCCAGTACTGGAAGCTGTATTCCTCTGAATACTAGCTGCCAGGGATGGGGCTGCGGGTGGTGCTGTGGTCTAAACCACTGAGCCTTTTGTGCTTGCCTATTGGAAGGTCAGCGGTTCGAATCCCCATGACAGGGTGAGCTCCCGTTGCTCTGTCCCAGCTCCTGCCAACCTAGCAGTTTGAAAGCACGCCAGTGCAAGTAGATAAATAGGTACCGCTGTGGCGGGAAGGTAAACGGCGTTTCTGTGCACTCTGGTTTCCGTCACAGTGTCCTGTTACGCCAAAAGCGGTTTAGTCATGCTGGCCACATGACCCAGAAAGCTGTCTGTGGACAAATGCCAGCTCCCTTGGCCTGAAAGCGAGATGAGTGCCATAACCCCTTAGTCACCTTTGACTGGACTTAACTGTCCAGGGGTCCTTTACCTTTTTTTACCTCGTTGCTAGGGAGCACAAGTGGGGAGAGTGCTGTTGTGCTCATGTCCTGTTTGTGTGCTTCCCATAGGCATCTGGTTGGCCACTGTGAGAACAGGATGCTGGACTAGGTGAGCAGGGCTCTTCTTCCATTTGTATGATCCACCTTCTGCCTATCGATGATCTACCCACCTTCTACAGATCAATGTTTTAAATTGACGCTGTCATAATTCTCCAAATACTCATACTGCTCTCTCCAGCAGACCCTGACATCACACCAGCTTTTACTGAAATGTGATTTATGCTCATCACCATTGAAAAACTACACTAGCACAAGATCAGAACTGAGACAAGTGGGTTACCCTCCTGCTTAAAGGTAAAGGGACCCCTGACCATTAGGTCCAGTCGTGGACGACTCTGGGGTTGTGGCACTCATCTCGCTTTACTGGCCAAGGGAACCAGCTTACAGCTTCCGAGTCATGTGGCCAGCATCACTAAGCCGCTTCTGGCGAACTAGAGCAGTGCTCGGAAATGCCATTTACCTTCCTGCCGGAGCGGTTCCTATTTATCTTCTTGCACTTGGATGTGCTTTCAAACTGCTAGGTTGGCAGCAGCAGGGACCGAGCAACGAGAGCTCCTCCTGCTTAGGGTAGAACTAAAATCAATGTGAAATTGGGCAAAGCAAGTCTGTCCTTTTCTGACTAAGGAACTGTCTCGGAACTCAAGCACTCTTCTGCAGCAAGACATCACCAAATTCCCTATCTTCTACAATCACCATGATATTCACCAGACATTCTTCAATAAGGTGCCTACAGAGTATAGTTTGAGAGGATTTTGCAAAATCCCGTCAAACCATACAGTGCATGGGAAGAGCTTTAAAATGCTAAACAAGTTACAAAAGGCAGTTACAATAGACAGGCTGACTGAGCAACTCCCTTCAGTTCCAGACAGAGCCCTGAAGGCCAGATTAGGTGTGACACCATTCACACAGTGAACAATTCTGTGAATAGCATCTCATCTACTTTGGCCCTGAGAATATAAGCAAAGAGACTTCTTTTGGAATACAAACTCACGCCACTCTCTGTGTGGGCAGTTATTCTACCAGTCTTTAGTTTATTTTAGGCTTACCTGTTGCAGATCACCTTCATCTGCTTGGTTCTATTTCATCCTGGCTCTTGTGGTTTTAATGGGACTGCGATTTTAATTATTTTAAACTGCCATGGGAGGAAGCCTTTTTGTCATGGCCAAAATGATGGTACAGAACCCCATCACAAGTATAGGGATTTCACTAGCATATCAAGCATATAGTGGCTGCACGAATAGGCATGGTGAGAAAATTCAGTCAGTTTTCTGCTCCCATGTTCCCCAACCAAACTAAAATATCCTTCCTAAAAGGGCAAGGAACTGCAGGATATCAACAAACAAAAATGCAAATTAAAAAAATGTAAGCAAAAGGACTCCGACATGTGGCTGTGCACAGAAGATGCTGTCTGGATGAGAGCATTGTTTTCAGTGGGGTTCTCTGAGCATTGAGATGCACACATCGAATGAGCATCTAATCCATGAGGTTCCAAAAGTCAAAGGTGATCAGATATGCTCCTGGTCACGTCACTTCTCACCTATATGAGAGGCTGTTAAAAAATTGGTTTGTTTTAACACTGGCAGTTCCCACAGACCAGGTATTTTAGGGTCAGTTCTCGTATTGTAGTAAAAGCTTTTAATGATTTGATCATCATGATAAGAATATCGGCTGATTATTTGTTCTGATTGCTCATTAAGGTGTTTTCTCCTGCCTGAGGAAATGTAGAAAGCTCTCTTATACCAGGGCCAGACTCAGACCACTGGTTGATCAATATCAGATATCTCCAGGATATCAGAAAGTGGACTTTTCTAGCCCTGCCAGTGATTGAACTGGGATATTTTGCATGCAGAGGATGTACTCTACCAATGAGCTACAGTCCTTCTCTAAAAAAAAACCACCTGATCAGGTAAAATTGATGGGTAAACCAGTAATAATGAATAGCTGTAACAACTGCAGTTAGTGCTAATTTGCAAAACAAAATTTAAAAGGTCCCTGAAAGTAATTTCAAAATCCTTTATCCTGCTATCCACTTTGCATTTACCATGGTTACAAATAATATCTAGTTCCAAATATATATGATTAAGATGGTTGTGACATATGACTACAGAATCTTTATATCATATACTTGTCTGCTCTTGTGAAAGAGTTCTCTGGCATGGTACTGGGGGGGGGGGCGGTTGTGGATTTATGTTCCTTTACAAACCCCTCTTACTCTCCTTAGGAAAAAAAAATCTGTTTAAAAAGATTTCTGCATAAATACAATAGCTCCCTCTGCAGGTCTTGAAAAAAAAATCAATTTAAACCCCATAAAAACATGTATCCATCACTATGGTACTTTTAATTAAAGTAGACGCTAATAATGTGCTATTCATTCCATGCTAATTGCAATTTATTTTCACACAGATTAATGCAATATATGAATGTGATCATTGCTATGAATTTTATTTTGTGTGCTAGCATTGTATTCAAATCCACTTTCATTTTGAGAATGCTAGATCTCCTTAACCGCTACTCCACTGACTGTGTTACTTGTGTCAAAATGTGTTGTTCCGATTACAAAATGTATTTTTCTTAACTCTTTGGCTGCCTGACCATCAGCATGAGTTCATCTCTGGAAACAAAAGGCCCAAGTGTAGTTCCATGTTCATTCCTTTGTATGTCATATGCAAAACAACCTCTTCACCCCTTTATTAACATGCTTTGATTTTTGCTCTGAACCAAGAAGACTGAGGACTGTGGAAATAGGCTTTTACATGCATAGGGCATCAGCTGGACATGCCATCGCCACATAGACAAGTGAAGATTGTGACGGTGGGCACAGTGTGCCAGTGTGCCATGCCACGTGATAGACAAAATTGCTGTTATTTGCACTGGCCCTTGGGAAAGTGGCAACAGGAAATAATTTCACAGGTAAAGTATTCTGGAAAGTTGAACTAATTCAGCAATGGTTTTTTGGGGGGTGGAAATAGCCCTCCTTTTAGTGTTCTCGTTGATATTAACACTGTTCTATAGGACCAAGTTGCACAGTAGATTGGCATGGAGTTTTCACCAAAGAAAGGTGATACCACATGGGTACGTGAAACTGCACGGTATGAGGAGAGAAAGACCAGTGTGCTATGCAAACAGGCTGCTTTGAGAATGGCCACTTACGCATTGCGCAAACAAATGCCCCCTCCCCGCAAAAAGAAGTACATCACCAAAAAGAGACAGCAAAAGAAGACACAGATTTGCATTAAGCTTATATGTGCAGGTATATATGTAGAAATGCAAAATTTGACGTTATCACTTTAAATTGAACAGAAATGTAACACATCTTACCATAGTGGGGAAGTCAATGATCAGGTGACCGTTGTGCCTTTTCAGTTTGCTGCCTAAGTATTTAGTGTTGAGATAGGCCACCTCAAGGAGCACCCCGCTCTCCCTTCTTATGGTTCCCAGACTGAACAGCCCCTCACACAGAAGATTCCTTCAATCAGAGGACTCGCCTCTGTAAAACAGGAGAGGAGGTGGTCCCTCTTAGCCATACTTGGCAGCAACCATCTGCCAGCACATATAGATTGCCGCAAAGGTTTTACAATGTGTTGCATTAACTAACGTTTGAAAGGGCACCCAACCGTGCTTCTGTGTATCTGGAGAGGGATGGTAGAAAAAAGAGGGATGCAGATTATTATGAGGCGTTTTAAGTGTTCAGCCCAAGTTACACATTGCTATCTAGGGAAGAACCTTTTTAATTTTACATTTATGTTGTATATTGATTTCCTTTGAAAGTGTTGACAAGGGCTATTACTAGTACCTGTCTAGTTAATACTTAATGGCGGTTATGCTCCTATGGCAAATGGGAACAATCTCACCTCGCACACAACCGAACACATTTCTGCACACATATTACTTGTGCAGGGGTTGTTGTTGTTGTTTTTTAATCTATATGTTCAAACCCAGTTACCATCTATGTCCATCTATGAAAAATGAAAGTCTGCAGGCAAAATAATTTCTCCATGTTTATGGCAGATTGCACTTCACTATTATTAACTGAGATTTTTCTGGTGGTCTCTCAACATGTTGATGCTGTTTTGTGAGGCTGTTTGCGGAACAGCTCGTGCTGATACTAACATATCTCTGTGGATTTGGAACAAACAAAAAAGCAAAATGTTGGGTCTAAGCCGAGATCACTCATTTGGTTTCAGTTGGGTTTTTTTCTTTCCCAATCAAAAAGCACCTCTATTTTTTATAATGACTTCTGGCACCTCTCTCGTTTTCTTGCAGTGGGAGGGCAGGCATTCATTTCTCACTTCCAATAGGCCAGAAGCCATCCAAGCAAGCCCCAAATGGACAAATGCCCAATGATGGATGTGTTCTGCCCCTGAAGTAGCCCATGTGATTGTGGGCATGGCTAAGGACATGACTTCTGATTGGCTGGTGAAGAGCGCTTCCCAAGGATGTAAACAGACAGGCTACTGGTTCCTATCAAACTCAGTCAAACCAGTTCTCATCTCAGTATGGCCCTTAGGGACTACACAGCTCATGCCTGATTTTCTTCCCTCCCCCTTTTAATTAAGAAGTATGTAGCCATTTTTGTTAGCAATGCCTGTGAGTGCTCCTGTAGGGAGAGCAAAAGCATGCCAAGATAAACGGAATGTGTTGTAGGTGTTAGGAAGACGAATTAATTCTGGATGAGCCAACCTCAACTTTCAAATTTCCTAACCTCCATCTGGTTAGCTATGCAGCTTTAATATTCTTTTAACAGATGCTTAATTTCCCTACCACCACCTCAAATGTATTTTACACATGTGATTGCATGCTGCCTCCTGAAACATTCCTCAAAGGGCCTAACTAGTACATATGGGGCTGTGTACACACAGAGCACGTTCAGAGCACATGTAAAACGCCATTTCCTCCAAATAATCCTGGGAACTGGTTTATTTAGGGTGCTGGGAATTCAACCTCTGTGAGGGGTAAGCTGGAGTTCCCAAGGTTCTTTGGGGGCAAATAATGTGCTTTATACGTTATTTAATTGTATGGTGTGTATGCAGCAGGGTCCCAGGCCCCAATGAGCTTAGACAGCTGCCCTTGCTGTTTGCAGGCACAAACAGTCCCTCCTTCTCTGTCTTCTTGTCATACCAGAGAAGCCCTGGGAGAGTAAGCAGCCCCACCTAACACTCCCCCTTGGTCTCCCCTTATGTTCTTAGAGCAAGCAAGCAGCAAACTGTTTAGGAAATATCTGTTTGTGTTTTCAGATATACATTGAGAGCTCTCTGGTGGAAAAATTGTCCACAAAGGTGCACAAGGGACAAGAAATATGGGCACCAAATATGATTCTGAAGAATCATAACTTTACTTAATTGAAAGAGGACCACCAGAAACTCATGGACACTTAGGTAAAGGGGTACAGTACTTTGGTACATGACTGCTCAGACTTGACTTAAATAGTGACTGTTTTTATCTAAATTGGACCAATGTACTACAGTGGATAACCAGTTTCTTGGGGAAGGAAGTAAATTCTTGTTTTCTATGTTTTGCTGTTTTATTTGGGGAAACTCTCTCTATATATACAGTGGTACCTTGGGTTACAGACGCTTCAGGTTACAGATGCTTCAGGTTACAGACTCCGCTAAACCAGAAATAGTACCTCGGGTTAAGAACTTTGCTTCAGGATGAGAATAGAAATCGTGCTCCGGCAGCAGGAAGCCCCATTAGCTAAAGTGGTGCTTCAGGTTAAGAACAGTTTCAGGTTAAGAACGGACCGCCAGAATGAATTAAGTTCTTAACCTAAGGTACCACACTATCTATCTATGTATCTATCTATCTATCTATGGTGTGTGTGTGTGTGTGTGTGCGCGCACACACACACACATATATACAGAGAGAGAGAGAGAAGAGGGATAGAAGGATTAACTATAATCCGTGGTGGATTACATATAGCTTAACCAAAATAAATTATTACCAAAGCAACAATGTATAAAGCCAATGAAAATGGAATATTCACAACTGAGGGATGTATAGCCTCTCCTTTGACACTCCTATTTATTTATCTGCATTATAATGGTGGAACACCAAGATTCTGCTTCATAGGATAGCTTATCAGTAGAATCTAACCCTCATGGCAATGTTCTGTCTCCACTGTTAGAGGCAGCATTCTCCTGAATATCAGTTGCTGGAAACTGCTGGATGAGGAAGTGCTGTTGCACTCAGGCCCTTGTGGGATTCCCAGAGACACCAGGTTGGCCACAGTGAGAGCAAGATGCTGGGCAAGATCCAGCAGGCACTTTTTACGTGCTTATGTTCATGACACCAAAAGCTCATATAGGTCAAGGTGCAATGGTAATCCCATATTCTGGCACAGCTTTCTGTTGAACTGGAGAACACATTCAACCATGTACTCAAATAGGGTTCGTGATGCTCTAGGACACATAACGGTAGCATGATGTGTGAAAATACCTTAAGCTCTCCATTGCAAACCTCCACAGAATATCTGAGGAATAAGGGCCCTTGCCAAGCACTACAATATTTCACGTGCTCCTTCTTCATAAAATGATGACAGTATGAGTAGTTGGGTCTAGCAGAGTTATTCCTGCAGTTCACTTGGTGCAGAAACAGCTTTAAAATCGGAAGGTCTTTGACAGCTTAACTTTCCTCCCTCCTCGTCTCCTCCCACCTCCCTTATTATCAGCTGCCACACAAAGAATGAGAGAAGAATGTGATAATGTGTTCCATTATCCTTTCTGTCCAGCTTTTTAGTGGCTGGCAGTATTTGCTCCAGTCTTGCCTCCGAGCCGTATATTTCAATGTCAAGGGGGCTTATGCAATATTTAAGCTTGCATTACACTAAATTAATCTTAACATGAAAAATCTTTTGATTGCATAGGATGTTTTTGTCACTGACTGATTGACTAATTCATTTTATTCATATAGAAAGAGTAAGTCCTGACTCCTGTATATAAGCAGTATTCCTGTCTGTCTCACACTAGTTGAAATCAAACTACTGATGCTTTGCAAAAATAATAATCATCATCATTATTTGTTCTATTTTTAAACCATCTTAGGACTTCAAGGAGGGACGTGGGTGGCGCTGTGGTCTAAACCACTGAACCTCTTGGGCTTGCTGATCAGAAGGTCGGCGGTTTGAATCCACGCGATGGAATGAGCTCCTGTTGCTCGGGCCCAGCTCCTGCCAACCTAGCAGTTTGAAAGCACGCCAAAAAGTGCAAGTAGATAAATAGGTACCACTCTGGCAGGAAGGTAAACGGCATTTCCATGCACTGCTCTGGTTTCGGTGTTCCATTGTGCCAGAAGCGGCTTAGTCATGCTGGCCACATGACTCGGGAAAACTGTCTGTGGACGAACGCCGGCTCCCTCAGCCTGTAAGGCGAGATGAGCACCGCAACCCCAGAGTCGCTGTGACTGGACCTAACGGTTAGAGGTACCTTTACCTTTACCTTTAGGACTGCTTGGAGCATATTTGTAAAAACAATACAGTTTCAGGGTATATCTGAAAAAAGAATAATTGAGTAATCAAAAAGAAGACCTTAGGAATGTCATAAGAACCTCACTGGATTAAACCAATGGCCCACCTAGTCCAGTATCCTGTTCTCACCATAGCCAACTAGATGTCTATGGGATGCTCACAAGCAAGATCTGAGTGCAACTGCACTCTTCCTACTTGCAATTCCAAGCAAATGGTATTCATGGACATACTACCTATGACAGTGGATGTAAAACTTAGTCATCAAGGCTAGTAATAATCATAAACAACAATCATTTTTAAAAAGAAACATTACACCATCATATAAGTACTGTAGCAGACATCATAATTACCCTGAGCTTGAACAATCAATTTCTTCCAAAAGCCTGGGTGGAAAGATAGGGTTTCTTTTGGGTGCCACTACCAAGAAGGTCCTATTCTGTATCACTGCACAAGGGGCTACATTTGCCAGAGGGGCAGTGAAACAGACCTCCCCCGCTGATCTCAGGGCGAGGGCTCGCTGATATACAGAAATATATTCCTTCAAAAATGTGACTGTCGCCAGGGATACCAATATGATAGGAGTAGTAATTTCCTGATCAGGAATAGAACAGGTAATCCGGAACAATGGCAGAGTTGTTGTTTGTTAGGAATATGAGTGAACTGTATAAAATACTAGTTACAGCAACAATCTGAATCTATTGTGTATTTCACATAGCTCATTGCCTCTACAAGCCTATGTAAATAGACCTTCGATTTATTTGAAATTCTGATTATCTACTTTTATGTCCCCAAGGCATTTGGATAATGATTGGAACTGCAAATCTCAGAAGATCATATTTTGATGTAAAACAGGCAATGGCAGAGAAGACAACCGAAGTTTAAATATTATTACCCGGGATTCAGTTTGCTCCAGAGCGGTTTATATTAAATGGGAGTGATTTCTTGCTGTTTCAAATGTTGCATTTTATTTTTTATTTTTTTACTGAAGCAACTTCTGCATCCAACAAAGAATGAAACAAACTAACACATAGATCATAATATGTAGCAATAACACAACAGCAAGTGATATGCAAGATTTGAGAAGCTGCAGTGGGTGGCAGTATCCCCACACGCACCGTCACACAGAAAACATGTGTGTTTGTTCCATGTATCAGTCTACATCTGAATCAGATTTTGTCCTTCAGTTAAATTTCTCCTGTGTACAAAATCTGCGACATATTTTGGAAGGTTGTTTACCTGTGATGCAGTTGGGACACTTCCTAAAGATAAATTCTAACTAAATTCTAAATAATGTGTCCGAAGTTTGAGGAGCTGGCTCCCATCTGTGTATGGATGCAATTGGATACCAGTTTGAATCGGGGCGATGGACAGAACCTTTCAAAACCACATTGATTTTAAACATTGATTTCCAAACTGCACTTTGTTTGTTTCTTAGAATTCCAGAGCAACGCTGGGTGTGGTGCTGCTAGTATGTAATGTTTGAACCAGCCCTCATTCTTTGGCTATATCTCTGATTGAAAATTGAAATGTTTAGATTTATTAGTCCCTTCAAAGCCAATGAGCTGCAATTACTAGTCATTGATCCTAGCAGTAGGCAGCTAGTTGCTGAAGGCTTTTTCAGTAGAAAGAATTAAATAAACAACCAAGCTAATACTTCTGCATAAGGATATGCATACCAAAATGCATTAAAGGACATACAGTGGTACCTCAGCTTACAAACACCTCGGGTTACAAACACTTTGGGTTACAGACTCTGCTAATCTGGAAGTAGTACCTCGGGTTAAGAACTTTATCTCAGGATGAGAACTGAAATCATGTGGCGGCAGTGGGAGGCCCCATTAGCTAAAGTGGTACCTCAGGTTAAGAATGGTTTCAGGTTAAGAACGGACCTCCGGAACGAATTAAGTTCGTAACCAGAGGTACCACTGTATAGCATCAGTTTAGTAAGGCTTAGGTGGGTAGTGAGATGTGCATAGAATGTCCATCTCCCCAGATGCCATCTGTAGCCATTTCAGGGGGGTGGGTGGGTGGGTGTACGTGTAAGGCTATATCCATTGCTGGATCCAGGAAGTGCTGCTGTTTAACAATATGGCTGATTTTTCTGCACTTGGGAACGGAAGGTACAAAATCCTACCCAGACATTTTTGACAGAAAAGAAATCCAAGTACTTTGCATAAACCAGGACTTTTACCTGAGACTAGTGAAATTTGATTTCCAAGCTTTCTGATTTTAAACATATATTTCATGATTTGGCTGTACTGCCAACTATAACATATTTAATTCCATTCCCCTGTTGCTGCTGTTGGTTTTTTTGGTGTGCTTGAATATGACTTGCTTTGCACTGAATAATGAAATTTCTTTTTCCCCACCCCCACCCATGTTCCTTGATGCCTCGCCTTCCCAGGAAAGGGGGGGGGGTATCCCACCTTATTACTAAATACAGGTCTCCTGCATGGACTAATTTTCTTCACCAAAACAGTGACCATTGTCAAATGCTTTGCATCACCATGGAAACAGTTGCCTTGGCCATACAAAGATCTGAGTACGCTACAAGACTCAGAGTTTCGGAGGAGTTGGACCCCCTTGTTTAAATCACAGAGGAAAGGTTTTAAGGGTAGATCTCTTGTAGTCTTCTTCTTCTTCTTCTTTGCAGTCTGAGCATTGCAGCACATTTGTCTTGATATAAGAGAGAACAGAAAACGGCTTTACATCCCTCCTCTTCTCACTGCCTTCCCATGCCATCACTCCAAGCACACAGAATCACGAATGCTTGTGCTGCTTCGGCTGCTGCCGTCGCCACCTGACTCAATCAAGTGGAGTGCATTGGATACCCACAGGCTACAAGTGCTGGAGAGGGGGGGAGGGAGGAAGAACTGACTTGTATTTTAATTAATAGCGTGATACAGTATCTCAGCAGCAGCAGCAGCAGCAACTAGGCCCTTGGCAAGCTGATTTGCTGCATTCCTTACTTGAAGTATACAGTTTTCAAACAATGTGTGGCCAGTTCTGTCTCAAAAATTCTCTTGCAAATTTGTAGCATGAACTTTAAAAAAATTGTAGGGTGCGGTCCTTCTCTTCCCACGCCCCACTCCCTTCCCCAAGAAAACAAGGAAAACAAGTAGTTAAATAAGCTTCCACAATGAATTAGTTGCTTATAAAGGGAGAGTCTGGGCTCTTGGTAAAGAAAGAAAGGAACAGGCTGTTAATCAAAGTGAATGTTAAAACCAGTGCTTTTTTTCCTTTAAAAATGTTTAGGGGTACTCTCATTCTGACTCAAGAAAATCACCATTTTATAGTTCAAATCGGGGGGGAAATAAATACAGTAAATGGAGAAAAATACAAAGATTCACAAAATGTTTAGGGGTATGCGTACCCCCAGAAAAAAAAGACTAGTTAAAACCCTAACACTTATGGAATTGTAATGAAGAATCAAATGACCAGGTAATCAGAAAGATCCCTGAGAGTCTCAGAATAAACCCCTATGATTTAGAATGCTGATCTAGATGGACAAATAGTTTGATTTGTGGTAAGGCAGTTTCCTATTTTCCGGACCTCCACATATCAGATACCAAAACCTTCTAACCACTTACTCTTAATTACACTCTTGGAAATCAAGGCAATGTACTGAAAGAGTAAACTATGCAGTTTCAGCTTCATGCCGTGAAATCGGTCCCTCTGATATCCATGGGTCTAAAGTGGGAATGGATAACTTGTGTCCCTCCGGTTGTTGCTCCCATCATCCCTGACCATTGGTCAAGTTAGTGAAGGCTGATGGAAGTGGTAGGGTAGCAGAAGGCCACAGGTTAGCTATCCTGGGTAGCTTTTCTGTTATATTGTGATACGATATAGGAACATAGGAATCTGCCTTATACCAAATCAGACCATCTTGCTTAGTGTCCCTGCACTGCCTAGCGGCAGATCTCCAGGTTTTCAGGAAGGCGTCTTTTCCAGCCCTACCTAGAGATGCCGGGGATTGAACCTGGGACCTTCTGCATGAAAAGCAGGTGGTCTACCGCCAAGCTATGGCCCTTCCCTAGCATATGGGTCTAATTTTATCTTTTAGACTATTATGGTTGGCATATATAGCCCCCTCCCCATCCTTCCTCCGACTTTAAAAGTCACTGGGGAGAAAGACAGAAATCCAAGCGAAACTGTTTTGCTTTCCTAATTGAGTATCCTTAAGTCACATAGTCTTATAATATGCACACATTTTGTAAAAACAAAACAGCCCCTCACATAACAAATTAACAATGATTATTTATGCCCTCAGAAACCATGTTACCCAGCAGTGTTGTCAAAAGGTCAACCATTGCCTCAAACGGTGTAGAGCGCACAATGACCTAGAAGTACCATTGATAATGACCCTGTGGTTATGAGTCTTGAAGACTTAATCATTTGACATACAAGCAGCCCTAAGGCAGGCATAGCTGGCATTTTGGTTACTGAAACATGCACAGACAATATGCATTTTAAACCATTCTTGTTGTTTCTTTTGAAAGAAAGTGTGCCTGAGATAGCCAGTGGCCTACACAATGTCCTTTATTGTAACTGACTTCTCACTGCCGAAGCTCAGCGAGTTTAAAGAACAGGGCTGCCTACCATGCTAAGAATAGGGCTTCGTGTTTATTTAGGCTTTTGGTGCTCGCTCAAAGCACTTTCCATATATTATCTTGGCAATCTTCACAGTGACCCTATAAGTTGGGCCCAACTTGTCAGTCCCATGTTACAGATGATAAGGTTGGGACAGGCTGAGAGGCTGTAACTTGCCACAGGCCACCTATGGAGCTCATAGCTGAAGTGAAATTTGGGCAGCCACTTCTAATTTGCAACAGCAACAACAAAAAGAATAGGAAATGCTTCATATGCTAGATTTTAGGTATAACTGCAGATTGAGAAATAGTTACTATTGTCTAAATAAAAATACATATCCCCAGAGCTATTTTTCTAGAACAAGAGGTGCTGGAACTCACCATGAACACCTCCCTTGTTCTCTTATAGTGGCAATGGTGCCCACCTGGGAGATGCCAGAACTGAGTTCTGGCTGAAAAAATGCCCTGCACATCCGCTGTGATCTGAGTGACTTTTCAGTCTGCTGTCCAAATGCTGACTGTTGATGGACAACGTCAAGACTCCTGCTCTTCCTCCGTAAGCTTGGGCTGACAATGGAGGGTCCTCCTTTTCCAAGGAGAACACAAGACCACCTGAGGCGATATGTGAACCAAAGACTTCCGGCTCATTGCATATGCCCTGCACTACCAAACCGCAACGCTCCCGTTTCTTAGCTGCACGTAGTACAACAGATTGCTCCATAGGGAAACGTATGTAAAAAATGCCACACACATGTAATGCAACATCAATGGAGATTTCTGGGGCTTTGGGGAGGGTGAGGACTAACTCATATCAAAAGCTTGAGGGGAATGGGTTTCTAGTTTTTGCATAATGCCAGTTATTAGTGCAGACATATCTGAGTTATCCCTTAGTTTGTTTAGAAATCCTCTTAGAGGTTGAGTGATAAACCCACTGCTGTGGTCCTGTGCTGCCAACCACAGCAGAGCTCAGTGGAAGGAGAAGCCTGCCAACCAGCCAAGTCTCAGAGGGAGTACTTGCCTAGAGTCAGAGTATATAAACAAGGTCCAGTCCAGGCCTAAGGTCAGGAGTATCTCAGTTTACATAGTCAGACAATCCAGGGGGTCAAGAAACCGAGGGTCCAAGGCCATGAGAAGCAAGAAGCAGAACGGTCTGGTCAGGAACAACGGATGTTGTTTCCAGAAACTGACAGAGGCTGGAAACCCTGCTTAAGAAAGCTGGAGTCAGCTGGTTCTCATCAGGAGCAAGAAGGTCGATCAGCAGTAGGTGGAGTCACTTCGTCTTCTGCTCCTTCAGGCTGCTGCTCAGCAGGTGAAGCCAACTCCTGGCCCATGACACCTGCTTACAAACATCTCCATAACAAGCTGCCTCCAAAACAGGCACTGCAGCAGTTGCACATGAATGGTGTGTCTAGTTTTTACTGCCTAAGCCTTCCCACTGTGCACCAGTAAAATCTGGACACATTGCAAAAGGTATGGTTTTGGATTCAGGGTGAAATAAATGTCTCCAGCTCATCCCAGTGTAAGTCACACTCACATTTCAACATACTACTTTGGTCTTGAGAATTGACCTTAGAAACCCCATTTGCCCTTTGCACCTACTGGTCTGTTTGGAAGCAACGGGGCCATGCTCTTCGCAGATTGTGTGCACATTGTTTGGGTTATATCACACACACACATACACACACACACACATATATATCTGGTTGTGCTTCTATCCCTTAAAAAAAAATCTGGTATGCACTAGATGATTGTAATTACTGCAAAGCTTGATGGTGAGCATGCAATTTGCATCAACAGCTACTTAGCTTGTAGTTCTTAAGCACTGACAACTTTGTACAGTATACTGTCAGAATGTAATGCAATAAGCCATTATCATATTTTGATGGAACTATGACAGCTAAGTTGGGCTCTTACATTTCATGATTTTTTTTAAAAAAAAGGTTTTGCTGATTTAGCCTTAATACATCACACTACACACACACATACACAAACAAACAAACAACTGTGCTTTTAAGAAAAATGATTGCTTCTGTTATGGATTTCACGCAGCTAGGAAAACAAACCTGTCTACTTGCCATATGTTCCATTTTAATAAACTATACATTCATTTCGTTCAGCAACTTCAGCCTCTGGCTATCCATTGCCCTGTATATTAGTTTTAAATACACATTGCTTGCAATAACACATATCTGCCTCAAGTTAAGAAACGGTTAGATTTGCTTTATATTTGTGGTCCCATTGAAAACATTTATTCAATCCAAGGGAAAAATAAATGTGCTCCCTCAGCTCTGTCAAGTATAAACTGTTATTGATCCTCTAAATGAAATTTGTCCATGCTGATCGATCAAACACATTATCCCTCACCCACCCACCCCGCAGTCCATTACCAGCAATTGGAAACTCTCAAGCATCAATAGTTGTTTGATGGCACGGGCCTATAAATTGAGACTATAAGCTTCCAATATCTGAGTTACTCTGCTTTGTTCTTCCCATGCCAAACAGTTCAACCTCTGAATATTTTCCCTTCTGAGAAGAAGGCTAAACAAAATTCAATTCAATAAAAACATGGATGATATTTTTGTGTCATATAAAACTCAAGCAGCAGAGCAACCTCCTAGAAAAATCTTAGTCAACCTCCTAGAAAAGGGCCAAAAAATTCCTCCCAAATGTTCTCCACCATTTTTCATAGTAGCCACCATTTTCCTCTCACAATGCCCCAGAACAACTCTGTGTCTGAAGCATTGTGGAGGATACAAAATGGTGGCCAAGATGCCAACACAGTTGCTGCTACTGCCACTTGCAATAGCATTAAGGGGGGAGGGATATTGTGCTATTGCAACTACTAATGGTGAGGAATCTTTGAGAAACTGTTGGAGAAATGTAGTGAAAGCCCCCCCCCCCCCCCCCAATTTCTCTGCTCATAAACAGAGTGGAGAATTTTAAGGGACCATTTGTGTAAAACTCTAGTTAAGACTTGGTAGACTTAGGACTCTTCGGCTCTGATGTGGCACTAAAATGAAATACTCCATATAGATTCAGTGAATGGAAAGGTGTAGGCCAGATTGCTTAGCATCACTCCCCAAACGGATGCTGAGACATGCTTTTACATATTTGAGATCACAGTCCATTACAACTGTGCCATTTTATCAGGGGACTGAGTAATATTAGTTATGAAAAATGGCTATGGGTTTGTGTTGAAATGGAAAAGCATCACCCCCATGTACCATTTTGTAAATGAGGTCAGGAAGCTATGCTCAGGAAACCTCGGCCGACTGTGGGCAAACCTACTGGTATGTTCATTTGTTGTTGCTCTTAATTAAAATTAAGGAAATCAAAAATAGATTAGAAGGGTTGTTGCCAGGTTTGCTCGTCAGGCTGCAAGGATAAGGGAAAGTTATCGAAATCAATATGCTATTGATTGTGCATGTGAACATGGTGTCTGATACTTTTTATTTTCCTTGAGAACGCTAAAATATATGATGTTTGTGGTCTGTATTATTTTTGATGCTGTGGCCTAACCTTGACATACTAATGGAGCTAAGAGCTGTTGGTCCTTCCACGTAGATTTCAGCTTGCCAAATGAATGCCAGGTTCATTCTTTTAAAATTATTGATTAATTAATTGCCCTGTGCTGACCATGCTGCTATTTGTCACAGGCGAAAAACATAAAGTTAGAATATTTGTGCCTGTATGTAATAAAATCATGTGGGAAGATCAGTTGCAGATCTCTTGGCATAACACGCCCCTTAGGAATGCCCACAAATCCTTGGATCAGAGCCTCTGCCTGTAGAACAAAGCGAATGCCATCATAGAGTTCGACTATTGTTGCTTTATTTAAGAACTTCATTTCAGGTAGATGGATAAAACAAAACAAAACAAGGGACTCTTGTCTCAACAGCTAGCTATCATGAAGAACTTCTCCTCTTTTGCTGTCAATAGCTCATATGTTGGTCTTCCGTCTTGCTGATAGGTAATAATTTTCAAAGCAAGCTTAGGGAGCCGTGACTCTTGATTAAAACTAATAAGGGAGGGAGACACAGGTTTTTAAAAATCTCTCAAGAAATTATTACTGACAACTCTCCTTGAATTCCTATACAGAAGAAGAGCAGTGAGAATTTAAATACTCAGACTGGAGAAACTAATTAATCCAGTCTCCCTCCCCAGCCTTCATACAGGAAGCAGGACTATCTACATCATTTAAGATTGCCACTTGCTACTAATGCTGTATATTAGCAGAAATCCGTGTGATACGTTTACAATGCACTCATTAAAATCACAGTCTCAACCCCACATATAGGGTACATTCCAGCCAAGCCTAAGTACTTTTTAGGCTTACAATCTTATCGGTGTCTGGCCCATTAGGAAAAATCCAGCACTGCTTCACGAAGCCCAGACCTCACTTCATACTTACAGTTAGTCCAGGGAATGGTGCGGCTGGTCACCTTCCTTCTCCTCAATCTCAGTGTTGCCCTTGTAGAACTCAACAGGAAGCAGAATGGAAACAAAACTAGGATTAGTTTGCCTGTCATTGACTCTGGCTCCCCCTACTGTTGGCCTCCCTGCCTTCCACCCTACCAGTCCTAATCTGCAGCAGTCACCTACGCAGAACCCTACGCACACTGACTTGAGAGCAAACCTCTTCCTTTCAGAGGAACATGCGTAGGGTTGCACTGCCCATTCATTACAGTGTAACTATTTCTGTGCATGCTCAATTTTTGTTTCCTTTGAAATCAATGGGGTTTAAAATTTTGGTTGGATAGTTGGATAGTTTGATAGTTTTGATAGTTTTGATAGTTTTGATAGTTTTGATAGTTTGATAGTTTGATAATTTTCACTGAAATGTACATCAGTCTGGAAAAGGGCCATACCCAAAAGCATACTTTCACATATCGCTAAGGACCAGACCAGATGTGGCATAGCAGATGCATACAGTATCTCTAATATAATATAATATAATATAATATAATATAATATAATATAATAATATAATAACAATACAATACAATACATTATATTATTGTATAATAAACTTTTTAAGCCTCAGAGAGCTATAAATATGATCAGAGCAATACCACGGGGGAGATATAAGAGTCTGGCATCCTTTTTCCCCTCAGGTTATTCTTAACAAAATCACACACTAAACTATTGGGAAGAAAAAAAACTTATGGAAAAAAGTGACCTTGTATACTTACCCCTGAAGACAGAAAAATAGTGGGAGTGGGGTTGGTTTTGATTGGAGAAACTGTCCCGAAAGCAAAGTTTTACGCATCCTTTCCCCCGTGCCACTGCTCTTCAGAATCCCTCACAACTTCTGTCAAAGTTAAAAGGACATGCCTTGTGCTTCATGACTAGTTTGGCCCTGGATAGGCCTCTAGCCCGGGGGTCCTCTGAATGTTGTTGGACTCCAACTCCCATCAGCCCAAGCCAGCATGGCCAATGCTTAGGGGTGATGGGAGATATAGTCCAGTGACATCTGGAGAGCCATTGCTGCTCTAGAACAAACATGGCAGTAAGCCTTCTTGCCCTCAAGATCTGCATAAATAGATACTGCTTCATTAGTAGTGGTTGATGTGGATAGTTTACCCCAGAAAACAGAATCCAGAAAAATCACTCATAGCCCCATGGCCATCCCACAGGGATATTTGTTTTAATATGATGACAGTCGATGCCAAAAAAACATCCAGATGGAGCTGACATGTGGAAGTATGCTTATTATAGGAAGTAACAGTCATTTAGGTTGCCAATATTTTTTTAACACATGAAATAAAGTAAACTGTTATAAGGCAGGATCAAATTCCGATGAAATTCAGAAATAACTAATTACAAGCTACAGTTAGATCTGATTGTGACATCCTAATTAATTAATAGAAAAGTCATGAAGCATCTTCAAGAGGCTCGCCTGAGAGGTTTAACGCTGATGGAACAGCTCCAGTTCTGAGACTAATCAACAAATCTGCAAAAAAAAAAGGTTAAAAAGGTTATATAGCTCAAAATCTGAGGTCACCCAACCAGCTCAGTCAACTAGCACCGCTATAAAGAGTATTAATAGTATATCTAAGGCAAGAGCGGTGTGTCCTGTTTCACGGCTTGAAGCAAAACAGGAAGTGCCACTCTGCCACTTCCACCATCTGTGGCACTTCCCCCTGCTGCTTCTACCACTGGTGGAGAAGCGGTGCTGGTATCGTGTGAAATCTGGCTGATTTTGGGTGGGATCTCTTACACTCCACAATATCTCACCTAAAATTGGCCGAAATTGTCACCGATTCTGCTGGTGCTTCTCCCGTGATGGCCGAGGTGGTGGAGCAGGCAGAGGGGGTGCTGCTTCTACCGCCTGAGGTGGTGGCCTCTGCTCCCCAATGGCTGCACCAGCCCTCTCCAAGTTTCCAACATCAGTGTTGCATCCCAGGGGCCAATTCTTGCATTACTATTATCAACAAGTTTACTTATATGCCGCTCCCCAAATGATGCCCTGAATGGCTCGCAACAACAATAAATAAATCATCTGTATATGGGAAAACAAAGAAACAGATAATATCAAGCATATTTTGCTATGTAATATTTATATCCACATTAGCAAGCTAACAAAAACATTCACTTTATAAATAAGGAGAAATAAGAACAGGATGTTTTAATGTCATCATCATCATCACAGAGGTGTCTATGGAGGGGATATATTCATTGAAAATGTTAACTTTTTTTTTCTTAAAAAAGGGGAACTGCGACACTGGGGAGCTGGCAGGCTGGTGAGGCCCCCTAGATTTAGAGGCCCTAGGTGTTAAGTTGTGGGCGAACATATCAGACGACACAGCGATTCTTCAAACAGCTCTTCTTTATTCTGAGGCCAGAACTGAACAGAGCTGAAGGGCTCAGTCAGCCTGCTTATATAGAGCTCCAGTACCTTGTTACTGTAACAACATTCTAAAACTATCCAATCACTGAACGTCACTTTCGATCCTTCATTTGCATACAAACTATCCAATCACTGAACGTCACTTTCGATCCTTCATTTGCATAACTATCTACAGTATCCCCCTGCTGGCCCAGGGTGAGAACTTCAGTACATAACACTAGGCTTCAGCCTACTTAGCCTATACATAAATCCAGCACTGCTACCCGCCTCAACATGAGGTTGGTTTATATAGGTAAAGGTAAAGAGACCCCTGACCGTTAGGTCCAGTCCTGACCGACTCTGGGGTTGCGGCGCTCATCTTGCTTTACTGGCTGAGGGAGCCGGCGTACAGCTTCCGGGTCATGTGGCCAGCATGACTAAGCCGCTTCTGGCGAACCAGAGCAGCGCACTGAAACACCGTTTACCTTCCTGCCAGAGCCTTCCTGCCTATTTATCTACTTGCACTTTGGCGTGCTTTCGAACTGATAGGTTGGCAGGAGCAGGGACCGAGCAACGGGAGCTCACCCCATCGCGGGGATTCGAACCACTGACCTTCTGATCGGCAAGTCCAAGGCTCTGCGGTTTAACCCACAGCACCACCCGCATCCCTCCTTGGTTTATATAACAGGTTTAAATGTGATAATTCTTTGAAGTATCAAGGGGTAGGGGGCCACATATCCCTTCGTCTCCCATGAAGTTTATCACAAGTAATATCACCTTCTCTGCCTTTCATTGTGTGGGACAAAGTCTGACCCATTCAATGTACATTCTTTGGCCTATTAAACTGGCACTCTTTTCCTCACATGCTTTCTTTTGTTCCAGATTGCTGGCTAACAGCTGCTTTAAAAGAAGAAGTACTTGAGAGAAACATGTTTGGCCGGTGCTGACATTAATGCTTTTGCACTTCTGCATCTCAACAGTCTTCCGGCACTCTTGAGCAGCAGAAAACCAGCAGCCCACCAAATGCCAAACAATGCCTGCTTGCACACAAGACTTCTAAGGGCTTTTATTCTCTCCCTCCCTCTCTCTCACTTTGGGCTTCTAGATAAACAGACTTAATGCGAACAATATATTTTTGAAGACAAAAAAGGGGATATACGGAATTGGTTTGTACAGTGTGAACATTCTCTTTCAATAAAATGGAAATTCAATGGTATCACATCAGGGCCGTCTGATAGTTTGGTAATCAAATGACTAGATTATGAAATCCTGATATTATTAATTATTGTTTTTTATTCAATGGCAAACAAGATTTTTTAAAAAAAATCCTCTTGTTGTATATTTGTACAAAGTTACACACACATATATAGACTTAAAAATGAGTTGGTTGGTTGGTTGGTTGGTTGGTTGGTTGGTTGGTTGTTGATGTTTTTTGCTGTCTTGAATAAAGAAGAAACACCCATTGAAATTACAGTTCAGGTTTTGATGAGATAACAGAGAGAAATGGGTGACGTGAGAGCTATATGCCTGCATTCCCACCAATAGGGGTACATTGTTTTTTGTAAATAAAATAACTCCCAGTGATAGAGGATGAAGAAGGCATGCAACTTCAATTTTTTTTCCAAATCAGCTTTCAGTTTTAGACCCCAGGCAGAAAGCCTCCAAATCAGTTTGGACCAAAGGAGGCTGTTTACCGAAGTTCTGAGTGGCTATGGGCATTGTGGTGTAGAGAGATTCAAGGACTGGGAAAACCCAGGTTCAAATCACCACCTAAAGCTTTCTAGGTGACCTGAGCCAAATGTTCTCTTAGAGACTTTGCCTAGCCTACCTCATAGTACTTGTTGTGAGAATAAATCGGGAGGGACAGAAGAATCCCATGAACTTCTTGGAGGAAAGGCAAGATACAAATGAAACGAAATAAATGCAGAACATTTCAGAAGTGGGGAGCTTTGTCCCGCATATTAGATTCTGGGAGGAGTATATTTTATATTAATGCTCCTGGCTTTGAATTCCCTGAAGTCAAGTTTTATTGATTTTGATGGAGTTTAAAGTTCCTTCCCTACACTCCTGTTCTGTCGTTAATGGGCAGAAGTGAGCCCATGTGGAACGTAAGTAGAGATTGTATTCATTTATATAGTGCTTACATGCCAACGGCTTCTCAGAGGTTTACAAGTATATAGAGATAGATAGCAATAGTGGTAATGAAATTATGAAAAGGCACTCTATGTGTGTGAAAGGTGATTTTCTTTCAAGTAACCACAGGTGCCCAGCAATAGGGAGAGGGCAGCTAGGGGGGTAACTATTTGCCTGCCCATCAACCCATATCAATGATGGGTGGCATCTGTGAATCTCGCTCTCCTGTTACCAAAGCCTGCTGGGAGGTTTTTGACATTATGACCTTCACCAATAGTTACGGTTCTTCTCACTGTGAGCAGCTAAATAAATAAACTATAAGCAGATTGAACACGCATTCGCTATAAGCACAGATCTCACATTACTATTTGGGGACTACCAATATTCAGAGCTGTAACAGCATTGAGAAGCAGCTTGCTCAACCACCCCATAAACTTTTATTGCTTTCAAAGTTCAAGTAACAACATTTCAATTTTTCTAAGAAAAACCTGTCTCTCCCCACCAGATATAATACCATCTGAATATTCCGCATATAATCTCAGTTCATTGCTCAATGTCTATTTAAACCCTTTATGAAACCATAATTATATAAACAGAGAACCTCCCACACTCTTGACTAGCGGAAAAATACACATTAACTCCTGGCATGCGGTGGGTGGATGCTATTAAAAAAAAGAAGAGGAAAGGAAAGGAAAAGAGGAAGCTTCAAATCAGGATCATGTCACATTTAACACACAGTTCCCACCTGCAAAAGGAAGATAGACAGCAAGTGCTCCTCTTTTTATTAACATGGAATAAGTTAATGCTGCGCAGGCCAATGGATTGACAGTTTGGATTGGTAGTTTGCACTACAGTGATGCAAAGCAAAGGGTGTGTGTGTGTGTGAAAGGGAAGTTAAATGCTGAACACATACAAGTTCATGACAGAACAAGTTTGCTTGTTCCCTCTTTCATAAACCCCACTCCCTCTCTAGCTCACACCTCAATCACTCCATTCATCTGGTTCATTCTCTCAGTCACCCATGTTTCATTCTTTCTCTTTCTTTCTTTCTTTCATTCTCTCTCTGTCTCTCCTTCCATGTGCATACGCACATGCACACCACACAAAAAGGACAGTGGCCAGGGTGGTGTGTGTGATTTGTCAGATGAGCCAGAATGGCACTGAGTGATGTGGTTCCTGCGTATGAATCTTAAAATGTGGGGCTCACTTAGATATGATGGTCGCAGGTTCTATGCGTATAACATTGAGGTTGAAACTGCCCAAATCGGTGAATCAAATGCCAGATCAGAACAGTTTTATTTCAGGAATCCTTTAAGATAATAAGAATAGCCTTGCTGGATTATGATTATGACTAATTGAATTTATATGCCACCCTATACCCAGAGGTCTCAGGGCGGTTCACAGAAAAGATCACAATATATAAAATCAGAATAAGAACAATAACCCAATAACCACTGCCCCAAAAACCACATTTTAAAAGGTCATAGGCATGGTTAAAAAGGAACGTTTTTGCCTGGTGCCTAAAGGTGTATAATGAAGGCGCCAAGCGAACTTCCCTGGGGAGAGCATTCCACAGACGGGGAGCCGCTGCAGAGAAGGCCCGTTCTTGTGTGGCTACCCTCCGGACCTCATGAGCAGGAGGCACACGAGGAAGGGCCTCAGAAGATGATCTCAGGGTGCGGGGAGGTTCATATGGAGAGAGGCAGTCCTTGAGGTATTGCGGTCCTGAGCTATTGGCCAATGGCCCATCTAGTCCAGCATCCTGTTCTCACAGTGGCCGACCAGATGCCTGTGGGAAACCCACAAGCAAGACCTGAGCACAAAAGCTCTCTCCCCTCCTGTGGTTTCCAGCAACTGGTAGTCAGGACCATGTCTGCCCCTGACTGTAGAGATAGACCATAGAGACCATGGCTAATAGTCATTGATAGATTTATCCTCCTCTTCTATTCCTCTTCTAAAGCCATCCAAGATGGCAGCCATCACTGACACCATCACTTCGCACCATGAATGGTGCTCTAATTATCTCCTTTCTTCCTTTTAAAAGAGGGGTTTTTTCCTCATTTCCAAACGTAACAAAAATGAAAACATTGTCAGCTGGCATTGACAAAAAAAAAAATATTCCATCCATAGTAACTTAAATGTATATAGATTGATATGAGTAATCTGTATGCCCTAGATGAGATTGATGATTATAAGCCGCACATTCAAATGGAGAAAGGGCCGTGAAATCTTTGGACCACTGAGTAGTTAATATTCTACCTTCCAGTGTTTTAATCTATGCTTTAAATTGTGTACAGAGTAAGTTTTATACTTTTATAAGCTGCTTGAAGGTGTGCGGTGGAAAACAAGGTATAAATTTCTTCAATGAACAAACAAGAGGTGCTGGGTAAAGAATTTTGAGCCCTTCCTCTAACTGTGGTCTACATTTCTACAACTTCACTCTTTTCTGCTCAGCCAAGCCTTGGATATTACCTGTATAAAAACCACTTGGACTAAGGAGCTGTGGGTAGCGGTTTCAGTGCCCCTCACCCATGGAGAGGGGTTGAGGGAAGGTTCTTTGCCCCTCACTTGCACCCATTTGCTGTTATAATCACACACTTCCTATATGGTTGGGGCACTTGTATAAGCACAGGAAGCATCTTATTTACTTATGTATGTAAGAAGGGTGTTGTAAAAATGACATAGAATCAAGCATCCATCAACTAAAGAAACAATAGAGCAGTCGGTTAAAAGGGGCCAAATTCACAGTCTTAACTTGAATGTCTGTAATCTCCTCTTTTCCCCCTTGGCATGGTGCTCCAAGGGTTCTCTCAACACCCTCTCCCCTGAGGCAATTTCAGGGGTGCATCAGAAATCCTTGTTCAGGGACTCATTAGTTAAACTCAGCCCATAATTCTCCAGCGTATTAAAGGTAAAGGGACCCCTGACCATTAGGTCCAGTCCTGACCGACTCTGGGGTTGTGGCGCTCATCTCGCTTTATTGGCCGAGGGAGCTGGCATACAGCTTCCAGGTCATGTGGCCAGCATGACTAAGCTGTTTCTGGCAAACCACAGCAGCGCATGGAAACGCCGTTTCCCTTCCCGCTGGAGCGGTACCTATTTATCTACTTACACTTTGACGTGCTTTTGAACTGCTAGGTTGGCAAAAGCAGCAACCGAGCAACGGGAGCTCACCCTGTCGTGGGGATTCGAACCGCTGACCTTCTGATCGGCAAGTCCTAGGCGCTGTGGTTTAACCCACAGCGCCACCCGCGTCCCTTATCAATGGCTTTGACTGGCTGGCTAAACCAGGTGAGGGTAGCTGATGGGTCTCAATCCCTCAGTGAGTCAGGGACTTGCCCTGCATGCAAAGACAGGCTCCGCTGGATTGAGCAGACGAGACCAATAGTGGGCCTAAAGGTCAAGAAGATGGTTTCTGCACATGCTGTAGAGGGGGCAGATGAGGCTCAACAACCTGGGAAGGTGGCCCATATAGGAGAGGGAAAACTCTAATCCTAAACCTCTGCTGCCTTGTTGGGAGAAGAAAAGGCTAAGGAGTAAACCCTACACAAATCTGGAATGGAGTCCCTAAGACGGTTGGATGGCATATTGTACACCTCCTTCTGGCAAGTGCTGCAGCCAAGCTGGTGCCAAACGTATTGCTCTGCTTTCCTTTGTTTTGTTTTTTTTGTTTTGTTTTTAAATAATATTTATTGAGATTTCAAAAAAATACAAAAATTACACAAAAAACAAAAAATAAAAAGTACAAAAACTTACACACACACAAAAAAAGAAAAAGATACAGAAGTAAGAAATAAAAATATGCAAAAGTGAAAAATACAGAAGAAAAATAATAATGAAGAAGAAAAAACATTAGACCTCCTCCTCCTCCCTTCCTTTGTATTCCAGTTATTAATTATCCCAGCAAATCCTTTCCATCTTTCTATTATAAAATAAACCTTAAAATTTAAAATTTAGATCTTAACTTTACCAGCTTCTTATATTCATAATGTTCTTTCATAATTCTTTAATAGTTATTAATTATCCCATCAAATCCTTTCCATCTTTCTATTATAAAATAAACCTTAAAATTTAAAATTTAGATCTTAACTTTACCAGCTTCTTATATTCATAATGTTCTTTCATAATTCTTTATACATCTTTACTAAAGCCAGGTAATTTCTTCCAACATTTTTCTATCATTCATTTTTCTATCATTCTATCATTCATCAACTTTATAAAACATTCTGTTAGTTAAAAAACAAAAAAAAGAGAAAAAAGCATATAAACAAGTCCGATCTTAATCCAACGTCCCTTCCTCCTGGTTTCGGGATTTTGTCAGTCCTTATTCCTCAATCTAACCCGGTGACCTTATGTCCGAGGCCCTCAGGTCACTTCCATGGCCCTTCCGCAGCTTTTCTTCATATTTGTGGCTGTAGTCACTTGCTCGTAGTAACTCCAACTTAATAGTGTTTTTAACCCTTCTCATCAGATCAGATCCTTTTCCCTGTTCATCGCTGCATTCCATGTAGTATTTAAGAACATACTTCAAGGGCCCTCCGAAGTTGTGGGCCCCCACAATTCCAAACATGTCGCAGCCTGTTACTGTATTTATAAAGTCCAGATATCCCAGCATAGGGGGGTCAATCCAGCCCCCCATTTCAAAACCACACCAAACTTTCCCTTCCCATATCTGGTTTTTTCCAAGTTCCATTATCAAATCCGAAGGATCAAGCTCCTGTTGAGACTGTTCTAACAAGCCACACTCCTGATTTAATGCCACAAACCCCTGTTCTGTCAAGACACACTCCTGGTTTGAGTCCTGGATAGACTCCACATATATTCCCACAGTTTGATCAAAGCCTTCCACTGCCAGTCCATGATTTCCAGTCGACTTGGCCATCTGGTTCACCTTATCATGTAGTTCTTCCAGTAGAGTCTTTGTTTTATTAAGCAGGCAAACCACAACTTCTGAAAACATTGTTGCACTCTCCCACGATTATTTGTAACAGCTGTCAAGTCCTTGGCATTAGTTACAGTCTCTAAGGCTCCCCCTAGGGAGAAGACTTATATTTGTTTTTGTTACATTTCCATGTTACTTGAGATACTTTATCCATATATATTCCTTTAAAATGCGAAAGGGAACAGTAGAGTCACAAAAATTCTCTTCTTTTAACTATCTGTCTCACACAGATATCTTGATTGATTCACGTCAGTCCTGACTTCCCCGCTCCAGGATCAGGACGAAAATAACTTCCTTTTACTGCTTCAAATAGTCCAAAAAAATTATTCCCAATTTAAAATGTTGGAATCCACTCTTTTAAAAGTAATTTTCAAAGCTCTAGTATAAGTTGCCTTTGCTTTGTTGTATTTACAAAAGAACGGAAGGGTGACTTCCTGTTTAGCCCTTCCCGCTCCGTACCAAATTCAATCAATTTTTCTTTTTCTTTTTTTATAGTCCAATTCTGTCCCTTTCACTAATCTTCATTTACTGTCCCAATTTGTTCAAATTCTGGGTACTCACGGATGTTTGTTTTAAAGTCCGAATTGTCCAGGAAAAAAGGCAGCGCTCTCCGGCAACAGCTACGCGGCTTCACTCCACAAAAGAAGCAGACGACTCGCAGCACAGCACCACTTCCCCGCTCTGTTCCGGAGCCCGTTGCCGGGTTCCTTTACAGATTGGGGGGGCGCAAACAGTGCCCGCCGAGTCCCAGGGTCACAGGCTTCACCCGCCTGTGGTTTAAAGGGTCCCCGCTGCGCCGAAGCGGTATTAGACCCGATTTCTGTGGAGCGGTCTCCCTCCGAATTAGAGGGATTCCGCCATTGCCGTTGGCGCCACCTCCGGAAGTCTGCTCTGCTTTCCTTTGGACCACATCAGCAAGGTCAAGAGGAGAGTCTTGTCATCTGGGCAGCTAGGACCTCCATACACACATCCCAGGCTTGTGACACTTCAGGGCTGCTAATGCAGCGGTTTGACTTCACCCTTTTGAGACTGATGGATGCCAACAATACTTTGTCACTCTGTAACCTTTATGAAATGGACACTGGAACATCTTTATGGAATGTGCACTAA
>NC_138028.1:107456119-107623476 GCF_964106645.2 Podarcis pityusensis
TCAGTAGCAACCACTATGACTGGCTTTGGTGTTGACAGACCTTCTTAATCAACAGGAGCAAGTGGGGTCTTAAAGACAGGAGAGTTGCACTGATTATGGGAAACCTAATGGCTGTAGATTTCAAAAGCATGCAAACATATTGGAGCCCATAGAGTACAGTATGGATAAATAGACCATCGGGAGGAACCACACTGATAGAATGAATGTCTATTGTAACCTATATAGTTTTGATGATCAGCGATGATTCCTCTGTATCATTGGAAGATAACCTTTTTTTTCTCTCTTTCAAAAACTGATAACAAACAAACAAGAGGCTTGTGTTCATCCCCTCCCCATTGATAGGCCTGCTTTGAGAGTTGAGCATGAGCACTCTTAGCTAAGCCATCTCTGTTTTATTTATCTTAGTTGCACTTGCTCAACCCATTTCCCCTCCTTGAACTTGCAAAGGCTCACTATGACAGAACTAATTTCCCTTGTACACAGGCTATTTGCACACATGAGAAAAGGGGATTGATCTCAATTAGACTGAAGTGCAAAGACATCACACTACTTCTAAAAGGCTTATAATCAGGTTGTTTGAGAAGAGTGCAATTATTCATTGACTGGTCTCCTGAAATGATTCAGAAAATAAACGAGCACCAGAATTGGCCCCTGTGTGGTCCCAGAGACACAGGCAGGATTAAGATAATCTTCTAGTTTGAGAGTCTGAATTATTCTTAACATAAAGGGGGGAGGAAATCAATCCTATCATGAGTGGTTGACATGGGAGCAAAATGCATATTCCTCTTTATTCAGCTGTAAATCCACTCCCCCTGGTAGTCTTATTGATCCTGAGCCTATTTGAAACTGTCAATCACTTTCAGATAGGTAACTGAGTTGTCCTAGCAGGTGAGGATTTATTTAATTCCAGATTTTGCAGTTAAAATTGCCTGCAATGAAATAATCACTGGGCCATTTATCTGCTGTCAGAAATTCACATAGGACTGAATCTGTCTAGTTTTCTAATGACACAGAAAAACTGTGCATTGTTAATTTATTTTGGCAGATGTCCTGGGTATACTTACCTGGGAGTAAGCTCCATTAAACTCAGTGACTCAGTAGACCAGCATAGGACTCTGCTATTATTCACTGATATATTCGTTCTATCTTTGTCCCACCTTTAATAAGCATTAGAAATTCCAATTTGCTACAAATTGTATTTCACCCTTAGGTTGAAGATAGCCAAACTCAGCCTTTCTCTAAAAGTAAGAACAGTTAGAAAATTTGAAGAAACTGAGTCCATCTATTTTGAGAAGTGAAAGATTTGTATGATTTATTTATTTTTAAGAATGCTCTAAAGGTGCAAGAATATTGTAAGAGCATTTTGTCCCAGGGTAGAATGTTGAAAGTAAAAACAGAAGTCTGGATTGAAATTAGAAGATGCTTTTTCCAGCATGGTACAACACATCGCTTATAAACATGTTCGCTTATTATCATGATCTAGTTTTTCAGTGAGAGCTGGCCACTTGCTATATTGTTTTGAGCTTTCTCTCTGATTTCTGTGACTCAGTCTGTGGTTTTCCTGAAAATGTTGCCCAATTGCAGTCCAGAATCTGATGCTGGATCAAGAAAGTTAACGTCCTCCTTAATGACTTCGTCCTGTCCCTTAGTGAGGTTTGAGTGAGTGCTTGTCAGGTGTGTGTGAAAGTTGAGATAGCAGTTTTTGCCATGTTGAATCCAGAAATACGGAGATAGGAAGAGCTGTGGGTTGGCTGTTTGCCTCCAGCTAACACGCCACTTGTTTGCAAATAAAGCGAATACTACAAAAACACTTTGAAACTCCAGTGGTGAGAGTGTAATAGTATTTTGAAATTTGAAAGTGGTGAGAGTGTAATAGTATTTTCTTTTCGTGACATTTCTTTATAATTGGATTATAATTAGTGTAAGATGCTCTTCCTTTCTTTAAATGTAGAGATGTTCTGTCTTCTGAAAATAGAAATAAATGAACTTGTTAATGGGGGTGGGGAGAAGTGTGACAGTATTTCCATTATTCCCAAGATTTATCACAGCACACATTGATTAATATCTAATGCTTGTAAATAGCTTCCCCTAAAAATTAGGGAATGGGATCTGTAAGCTCATTGGTAGAGCATCTGCTTTGCATATAGTAGGTCCCAAATTCAATCCCTGATATCTATTTATTCCTATACTTATTTATTCCTGCATTGCAGGGGGCTTGGACTAGATGACCCTTGGGGTCCTTTCCAACTCTACAATTCTATGATCTTCAGGTATGACTGGGAAAAAGCTCCCATCAAACATCCCAGAGAGTCTTTCCCAGTCATTGCAGACACTAGTGAGCTTGATGAATCAATGGCCTGGCAGACTATAAGGCAGCTTTCTATGTTCCTAAACATTTTGCAGCATCTAAAGGGGAAAATGTTTATTTGTTTATCCTTTTTTCTATTTGAGGAATATGTATGAATTCAAGCCATCTGAAATCTTCTCCCAGTTTAGTAGAGGGAGGTGGTGTTACATTCCTCCCTTGAAGGGGTTTTCTGGGGAATATTTAGTCTGGCCATATAATGTGCTGCATTTTTTATCTGCAAAAAGTTGGTGCAGAAACATCAGACTTCAGTTTTCATTGGTGAAAAGCTTCACTGTGTGACAATGCGTCTCTTTGGAGAGAATATTAATGCTTAGTCAGGTATGAGATAGTGTTAATACTATATAAAATATACATAAACATATCATTTGCCTAAGAAGGATTAGTACAGTTGAAATGCAGAGATCCGCTGGTCGTCAAAGGGCACAGCTCACCTAATAGCTCTGACTTGGTTGAATAGTCAGATGTGTTTGGTGGATTTGTCCCCAAAACCAGAAGAAATAGTGGAGTGTCTTTTGTCATTTGCAGCCCCTTGGGAACCACTTGTACCCATCACAAATGATTACTCTGTCGTGCATGTTATTTCTCTCCCAGGCTCATGATTAAGCACTGTCGTTGAGTTGTAGGCGATCCCATGCCCTCTAGTGGCAAACCACAGTTTAGAAAAACCAGCTGTTCAGTTGTTGTCTTTAATGAGGCAAGGCATTAACCCTCAGCATAATTATTACAGCACCCAAGTCTCACGTCTGGGAGTTTCATCGTGGTGCTTTGCACCGCTCTCACTCCATCCCATGCTTACTCATGAATGCATGTAATTGAGTGCCTGCTCGACTGCTCTGGGGCTTTTCCCATAGTGCCTTCATGTGTTTAGCCGGTGCTAAGTATTAGTGACAGGGCATGTAATGTAAAGTTCTGGGCTTCTTTGTTGCTTCAGCTGAAAAGCCGTGCTTCAAATGTACAGCCCTCAAGGATTCTTCTTCCTTGACGTTTATTTTTCTTAGCTATGGATCATTTGGCATGATCCTGGGCAATGTCACATTACTTACATGTCAGAAAACTGGTTTCCTTCTGTAGTAAGTTATTTTAATACTGCGACCCAGTCTGTGTATCACATTGAAATACAGCATGCCAAGTTGATGTGTAAGCTATGCCTAATTGTGGAAAGATTTAATTTTTTCACACAAAAAATGTGAGCAAAGTGGAGAGGGTAAAAATGGCCTATCGGTGCTATTTGCTGCTGGTTTCCAGTATGCATTTTCTACCTATGGAACAGTGAAGGGTGATCAACTTTATTTTCGTTTCAGAGGTCAAAGCACCTAATGAGGAGGATGTTGCTCCCAGGAGTCCCATTGATACCAAAGTGTGAGGGCAGTATTCAAGTAAAGGATTGCACCTAGTGCAAGAATGAGTGCTAGCAGGAGAGGACTTCCCCTTCACATGTGGAACCCCCCAAAACAGATTAGAGGGCAGGAGTTTTTAAGAATACTAAGGACTGCTTCCCCCTCACCAAAACCACCCTTAGAGCTCCCCCAAACCAACACCCTCTCCTTATAGCGTGCCTAACTACCCCAACACTTAGAACTTAACCAAAAGCCTTTTACAGTCCCACCTCCCTGGCCATGTCAGAGAAGGGCAGGGAGGATCACAAAGGCTTAGACCTTCTTGTGCTGCCCCAGCTGCCCAGCCAATTGGGATGAAAAATCGGTCCAGCAGGAGGAGGCGCACAGGAAGAAGAAAGGCAGCCAGAAACATTGGCCCAATTGGCCTGGGCATCAGCAACTACAGCAGTGCGTTACCCGGCTGCTTAGCCCCTGCTTCTGACTGCCTTTCTCATTCCTGTGCTCCTCTTCCTCCTGCCTGGCTTTTCATCCTAATCAGCCAGCTGGCAGCAGCGGCAGCAGCCAGGCAGGAGGAGGAAGGTGGCCAGTAGCACCAACGGCTGGCCTGAGGATCTGAATCATCTGATGTTCAGAGAATCAGTGCAGGGCAAGCATTGTAAGCCTTCCCACGCTCCACCTGTATCCACCATAGCTGCATTTTAAAATGCAGACTTCTTTCTTGGGCTTCCCACAACAGCAGTGATGCTGGCAGCAGGGGCACAGGGGCAGTGAAGGAGAAGAAGCAGCTTCCTTACCCTCTTCATTCTTCTCCCCTATGCCAGTGGCGGCAGCCACGGGAGAGTGGAGGTGGAGACATTGGAAGGCTTACATTTCTCATTCTTTCAACCTTGGACTCTTCCTACCTCATGCTGCTGCTATGGGTCCAAAGGCTGGCTGGCCACCTCTTCTGGGTGCCTTCCTTGTCTGCTTCTACCTTAAGCTGCCGCTGCTGCTGACTGGCCACCTCTGGGTGTCAGTATTTTCATCCCTCCCATTGCAAGGATCACCATATCATGTTTGTTTTACAGTGGTACCTTGCGTTAAGTACTTAATTCGTTCCGGAGGTCCGTACTTAACCTAAAACTGTTCTTAACCTGAAGCACCACTTTAGCTAATGGGGCCTCCCGCTGCTGCCGCGCCGCCGGAGCACAATTTCTGTTCTCATCCTGAAGCATAGTTCTTAACCTGAAGCACTATTTCTGGGTTAGCAGAATCTGTAACCTGAAGCGTATGTAACCTGAAGCGTATGTAACCTGAGGTACCACTGTACTTTCTGTCTGTGAGAAAGGAGGGGGCGGAAGCTACTCTTCCAGACTTCCGTCTCCAGTACTGTGAGGTTTTTTCTTTGATCTGTCTAGAGACAGAATGGCAGTATGAGAGCTGTTTCTCTCGTACATGTTTGTTATGTTCTTTTATTTGTTTAATCAGTAGAAATAAATTAGGCATGCTACAAAACCTCCACAGCTTTGCTTCCGTTACTCTGCTGCATTTAAGGTGCTCACAATGAGCAAATGTGAGTCCGCGACCTATTCCTCGAGAATGCTGTGTTGCTGTTCCTGCATTCCTGTGATTGGAAGGTCGGTGAAGGTTCTCCCATCACCCAGCCCATGCAGGCGCAGCTGAAGATGTAGGCTGAACATGGGTACACGTAAACTGGGTGCCTTCCTTGTCTGCTTCCACCTTTTGCAGAGCCCAAGGTCAGCCGCTGCAGTGGCAGCAGAAGTAGTGAATCCTCAGGCTGGCTGGGGAGGAAGAAGGTAGCCAGCCACAATGCTGGTTGGCTTGGGGCTCTGGATCCTGGAGGCAAGGACCCTGTGGTTGGCAGGCTGAGGAGCCAGCAGAGCTTGGTGCTGCTGCAACCCATCCTCAATTCACCTGGGTTCTCCCTCCACCACTTTGTGTCACACTATAGTTTGCAGTGCCACCTGTCTGTGGCCAAGCAAACTGCAGCGTGGTGACAGTGTTGTATTTTTATTGTATAGTAAGATAATATATAGCTAACTATTATGGTGACAGCACAGCATTTTAAGACAAACAAACAAACAAACAAAGCAAACAGAACTAAATTATAACTTGTTCTGTGAAAGGAAACAAGCTATCAGTTCATCAAGAGTGAGCTTTGTCACATCTCTATAATGACATGTAGTTCCTTTTACATCCCTGCTACACTGATGAATAGCTCAGCACTGGTTCCATTGGGAGATGTATCACCTGACACTTAAGAAAACAGTAATGAGAGTTCACTTTTAAAGTGTCAGACAACAGCCTCAAAAGCAGCAATGTAGGATTGAGAGTTAAGGGGTGTGTGAAAGACATATCACTACAGTGGTGCCCCGCAAGACGAATGCCTCGGAAGACGAAAAACTCGCAAGACGAAAGGGTTTTGCGGTTTTTGAGGTGCTTCGTAAGACGAATTTCCCTATGGGCTTGCTTCGCAAGACGAAACGTCTTGCGAGTTTGTTTCCTTTTGAAGCGGGAACTGGGCTGGCAGGGAGCGAGCGAGGGAGCGACCTACCTTTTCCAGAGGGATCCTCTTCTGGAGAGGGCACAGAGGAGGCAGGTGGGCTGGGATCCAGCGGATCTGGCTGGGTCTCTGTGCCGCCGCCGCCTCTGCCTCTCTCTCTCTCTCTCTCCCCCACCCCATGTGGCTGCTCCATTTTGCCCTAACTGCGCGAAGGCAGGAGGAGGAGGGACAAAGGAGGAGGAGGAGGCATCCACTGCACTTGGGTCGCCGCGAAGGCGCCTTTGCGGGGGTGGGAAGAAGCTGGGAGCAGCTGCCGAGACTGTGGGGAGCCCGGCGGCGTGACGCAAGGTAACGGGGGGAGCAAGGGAGAGTCCGCGCCGGGCGCTTCGTGCGTCCGCCCTCGGTTCCTGGGCTCGAACTTCCTTTGGCACCTCGTGGAGAGAGAGGGAGAGGAGCGGGCTGGGGCTTTGATGTGGGACGCGGTTTGGCGGAGCGAAGACGCGGCAAGGCTTGGCGACAGAGGAAGGGGGGCTGTTTTCGTGGGGAGGTGGGAGGGGGTGTCTTTGCCTCTTCCCGGCAACAGATCCTCCAGGCTAGGGAAACTCCTCCTGCTGGGGAGCGACCCGCTTTGTGCTTTGCCCGCTATCCCATTATAATACAGTACCAGGGTGCATCCGTGCTTCGCAAGACGAAAAAATCCGCAAGACGAAGAAACTTGCAGAACGGATTAATTTCGTCTTGCGAGGCACCACTGTACTTGTGGTGTAACAATCATCCTACTTTTTGCCTCTGGCAAACACATCTTTCAGGTTTATGTATTGTTTCAATAACCTGCAAACTATGTTTGACCAGAGGCAATACTGGGTAAAAAAAAATTGTGTGTGCACACTCTCAAGTTCTCTTTAAACCTATTGTCTTATAGCTAGGACAGGAATCCTGAAACAAGATTGTGAAAGTTACAGTGCAGATGAAAATGTATGGGTTGGTGGAGGGAGAGACTATTGCTCTGCTTATACCTTTAAAAAAAGCAGATAAGATCCTGTGATGAATCCGATTGAATACGAAGTTCCTGCTTAAGGTACAGGTCTATCTATCATCTAATTCTTATTGATGGGATCATACAAATGTGTACAGCAGCACACAATTATATTTAATAATGTAGGTTGTGTAAAATAATAATATAAATACAACTTTAGTATTTCTAAGGCCACATCATCTGTCAGTAATATTTTTCTACAAATCCTAAAGAAAGAAGGAGGAGGAGAAAGTAATAAGCCTTTTCCAGATTACTTTGCTATTTCATCCACATTCCCTACTTTTAAACTAACAAATAGTATTGGTTTGCAGAGTTTTACATTTTGTGGTTCCACATCAATTTTTTAAAGGTGTTGTTAGGGTGGGAGAGATCACGTGTTTAGCTTCTGCTTGCACTAGAGGAAACTGACACATCAGCTGTGTCATCGACAGGAAGTCTCTTGGAGTATTTCCAGTGAAAAGCTAAAGACTTAAGATCACCTCCTATGATAATATCACCCATGACCACATGGCCCAGTCTGTTCCAACACAATTGACAAGGCTGATTTCAGCTTGTTGTGAGATGCCCAGATCACATCCCTCCCTCCTGCCAGGAGGATGTGTGTGTAGATACCTCTGGATTTTGTATGGCTGAAATATAGCCTACTGAACAAAGATAAGAATCACACCAACTTTTTGCCTGTGGCCCCACCTACCCTTGGCATGCAATCCCAAAAAGGAAGGTTGCCCTGTGGTTGAGAAAGCTTTACCCATTCCTGGTTTAAGCTAATCAAAATGGTGAACATGCTGAGGAAGGGAAGAGCCACGGTAAGGGAAATCTGTGTGGTCCTGATGCTGGTTCCAGCTGCTAAACTCTGCTTTGACAAGCCAGGAAATACATGAATCGGACCATTGCAGTTAGTGCATTAGTCAAAATAATTGCTTTTGGGTTCGTATTCTGAAAGCACCCTCTGTCTTCTGCATGCTATCCTAAGGCCCAACACTACATGTTACATTAACAACATGATTAGCAATTATGTCATAGGTTGGGGTTTTTTTAATAGCAGACCAGGGTGGGCTGAGTGGTCAGCAGCATATAGGGAGTTAATGACTAAAATCGCTCCTGTCCCTGTTCAGCAGTTCACTTTAGGGAAACATTGATGCTATTCCCACACTTTTACCAATGAGAGTGTTTTGATTGCTGTGAAGGGCAGGATTTACCAAGATCCAGCTTGGGGAGTCTGGAACAGTTTTAAAAGGCTTTGATCAAGTTTTAACTATGTTAAAAAACACATGCACTATGGCTCCCCTACAACAAAGCTTTGGATTATTTATTTATTTATTTATTTTAAACCCAATTTCCTTAGATTTTACACACACAACTAATTCTTGAGAATTCTGATTCTGTCTTATTTTCATGCATGACCAGCCCTAGTCTCATTAGAGAGGGAAATGAAAAGGTGGCTCATTGCTCCACAGAACTAACAGTGTGTTCCAAACTCCTAGGTAAAGTGCAAAGCACAGCAAACAACCAACCAAACCAAAAAAGTAGTTTGAGCAGAAACTACTATGAGCAAGAATGGCTCTACAATATTGCCTCCAAGTTTTTGAAAAGCAAATTGTATATACACAGTCTCATTCTGTTAGAAACCTGCTCCCCTAACTTGGTTTTTTCTTTAAAGCCACTGGTAACGTGCTCTAAATAACGTGCCCATTTGTCAATTTACTGGTGTCATTTGCTTGCTAGTAAGCATTTGTCACTTCCCACAACTTTACGTTGATAAGCAGTTTGAGTTTTCCACAGGCTTGCAATTTATTTGGTTACGTTACTGAAGTAATGAGATCTCTTTAGCCCTAAACAAGTAGTATATAGCACTGGAAGGGAATGCAAGGAGCAAAAAGAGAGGTTTTTCTGTGCAGCATGAGACTGACAAGAATATTGACAGCTGCAATTTTATTGGATAAAACCAATTACAAGTAAACAAACGGGCTTATTCTGAGCTGCTAGCAGTGTAACAAAGATATCTATAAGGTTGTTCTGGTTTGAAAAGGAAATGTGAAATTGAAAAGAAAGGAAGCACTAGCTCATGTTATTGCAATTTGATTCTATTTTTGTTAAGTGGAGTTTTGGTGGAGGTGGTATAGATGAAAATATCCACTTGTTCAAGAAAAAACTGATTAGATTCTTATTTGATTGTCTGGTGTGCACACATATTCTTGTTGATAATGTTTAAAACATGCATTGTTTACACATGAAAACTGCAATGGTCTTATTTTCTATGACACTCCTATTTCTCCTCTATCCCAACCAAATATTCCTTCATTCAGTACCAAGTGTTAAATCCCAAGTGTTACATGCCACCCCAATCTCTGCCAAGCAGAAACAAGATTCCAGGGGTCTGTGGCATTTACCCAGGGGCTTGTTTACTTTGTGAATTCAGGGCACAGCAGAGGTTGCAGCTTTTGAAGATACATGGTTTATTTTACACCTTTATACACCTGGATCTACATGGAGAGGAAGAGAGTTCAAAGCATTACATTTCCAGAGTGTCTCACCTTGCTTCTCTCCTAGCTTCAGCCAGCTTGAGTCCAGAGCAGCCAGCCATGGTCCCCAATCTTTGGGTTGCATTCTTCAGGCAGCATCCAATATGGTTTCAACCGCATGGCCTTCCCAGCACCCCTCTGCTCCAAGCAATTCTTCCCATCTGTCTCCTATCCCAAGCCTAGTTTCTTAGAGGCACATTTTTCCTGTGAGCACAGCCTGCCCCATCCTGTCACATTGACAACCCCTGTTTGCCCAGATCCAAGGATTCCTCTTTGATGTGGCTCATCAACACCTCTTTCCCAAGTGAGGTCCTTGCTTGGAAAGGAAGCTTGCATGTCAAGACCCCGCAACCACCCCTTCATTGGAAAATAACTCACACAAGGACACAGATATTAGGTTTATGTTACTGGGCAAATTTGGCCACAACTTTATTGAATTACAGAATGTGAGCGGTATTGGCTTAGGCATTGATTGGACCCGACTATATCTGACTCCTGCCCGCTGCGCAGGAAGTCTGGTAAGGGTAAACCACTGGTAGAGGGAGACCTGTTGATGAGAAACAACTCGAGCTCCCTCTGGTGTTCCCGTCGGGGTTGTGACATGGCCCTAGCCCCCGACCGGGCTTCGGACAAGATCAACACCCGGAATACCCTTAAGCATGGAGGGGCAGGTGATGGCCACACCTTACCTCCCACACACAAGGTCAAACAATGCCTAACTGCCACAAGAGCCAAAAGGCTCGCAGCCCTGTTCGCCCAGATCCAAGGATTCATCTTTGATGTGGGTCATCAACACCTCTTTCCCAAGTGAGGTCCTTGCTTGGAAAGGAAGCTTAGTCTATTTTTCCACTGGCCTGGAATATTCCCTTCAATACTCCAAATTGAGTATTCATTAATTTATTGTGCTTAAGGGGGTGGGTCTGCCTCCCAAAAAACTTATAACAATATCCACAAATTATGTGCAGCCTGATCCTATGCATTTTTCTAAGTGAGTCCCAGTAGGATTTCCTGGCAAGCAACTGTGCATAACACTGTGTATTATCTTAGTGAAACATGAAACCAGAAGTTCCACAACTTTCTTGGTATCTTGAACTGATTGTTTTTGATGATGGTTGACTATTGATGCTTTAATGCAGGCTTTAATGTCAAGCTGTGTTTAGTTTTGTAAGTAGCTTTGTGTCTCCATGGACAGAGAAGCAGGACAAAAATAATAAATCATATTAAATGCGTGCAAGATACATCCCACTGAAGTCACTTGCAAAACTATTTGGTTTAATGAGTCCTGCACTGCACTTTTAGATATCAATTGGATAATAATAAAGTGACTCAATTACCAAGTCTGTATTGTAAACTTTTATTAAGCTTTTATTGAATTAAATTCATTACGTTCCTTGCCTTTCTTATGAGATCTGCCGTACTGTTAACGTGCAAGATAATTATGTGGCTGGAAGCGTAATAGAGCCAAAGGAAATAATCGATAATAAGCATGAAGTGTGAACTATTAGATGGAATGTTGCTGGCATAAGTCACCCTTCCAAATGTACTAGGATTCTCAAAGCTCTATGTAGTTTAAGAGTAATAATCTCATTTATCTCCATCAACCCATGCACAATTAAAGCATAATTCAGCCAAGTGGGGCTCTTTGCTCTGTACCTGTGTAATACTATTTTGGGAGGGAGGGATATTTTTGCAACTTTAGCCTATCACAACAGGCACCGATCACACCGTAAAGTGTCTAGTGAGAGAGATTTTACAACCTCGACAATTAAGCAGCTTGAGCATATGGTTAAATATAATTGCATAGACTCCAACCTGCATATCCTTTTTTGAACAGCAGTCTGATCCACATTCATTGCTGCCATGCAGATGGATTGGTGTAAGCAGGTTTGGCTATGGTGATTTGGATGAACTAAAAAGACAGACATTGTTAGAAATAATAGCCTTGTTCAGATAACATGCTAAACAGCTTATAAGCAGCTTGGAGGAAACAGCTTATAAGCAGCTTGAAGCAGTTAGGAGAACTATCAGCTGAGCACTGAGCGTGCTCTTGTGCACAGAATACTGGGGGGGGGGGACAAAACCTGGGGGAGGAAGCGTGGAATGGAGCACGGCTGGCTGGTTGGAATCCTGAACAGGTGCACTTCATACAGCAATATTTTTGTAGGTCCCACATACTTTGGTTACGTTGCAGAAGTGCTCCCATGAGTGAAAACAGTGGCATTGGAAGTAGTTCTCACATAATTTATCGATGCTACTGTTGTACGCAAATAAATTGTGTTGCAGTTCAGGTTCCAGAAGAGACACTTTTAAAAGTCTACCTTCCTATTAAAATCACTCAGAATATTTCAAGACCTTTCACATTTGCCAGCTTCAGTGTCTCACCTCTGCTGACGCAGTGGTATTTTTTTGAAGAATGAACAGAAGCAGAATTGTCACATCAAACCTGTTTGTGCTGACCTTTCTGAAAGGGCCTTGTGACCCCTCTTTCCACAGTTCTCTAGCTGAAAGAGCTAAAGTGTGAATTATGAAATCTGACTGTTGAAGTGCAACATTTTTTTACTGCCTTTGTAAAGATTTGTAAATTAGTCTTTAAAAGCATGAATGTTCTCTTTCTCTCAAAAGCACCTCAAAAGCAATACACAGTGGTATCAGTTCATACATACAGCTGTCATCAACTCATGCTTATCTGAACTAGGCCTTTGCTATATTTGGATCTCAAGACAGATTAAGATACAGTATACATGTTGATCCTGCAGCTGTTTAAATCAGGCATAGGGAAACTCGGTTCTCCAGATGTTTTGGGACTACAACTCTCCTGGTCCCTAGGTAACAGGACCAGTGCTGGGAGTTGAGTATAAATAACAACATACCGGTACTCCACACTTACTGGATAGCTCAGTTGGTTAGAGTATGGTGCTGATAATGCCAAGGTTGCAGGTTCGATCCCTGTATGGGGCAGCTGCTTATTCCTGCATAGCAAAAGGTTGGACTAGATCAGGGATGTGCAACTCCCAATAGACTGCGATCTACTCACAGTATAAAAAATCTGGCAGTGATCTACCCATTGTCAGACCAAAGTTGTTTTGTTGAGCTTTTTTTAGGAAGCCAAAGTTGTTTTGGGAGGTGGGGTGGGAAGGAGATTGCTGAGGAGCCAGAGATCTACCAGGAATAACCCGTGATCTACTAGATCAGTGTTTTTCAACCTTTTTTGGGCAAAGGCACACTTGTTTCATGAAAAAAATCACGAAGCACACCACCATTAGAAAATGTTAAAAAATTTAACTCTGTGCCTATATTGACTATATATAAAATAATTCTCTTGAATAGGAATCAAATAAACACAAAGAAGCATGGTTTAACATTCAAGCATGGTTTAATATTTTTTTCTTTAATGGCAAACAAAAACGTTGCGGACCGTTCTCTGCTCAGCGGGGATCGATCCGCTGATCCCCGCTGAACCGGCGGGTGACAGCTCCGTCTCTGCACTGTGTGCGGAGAGGGAGATGTCAGAGCCCCGCTGCTCTCTATGGGGAATCGGATGAGAGTGGACCGCCTGTCCGCTCTCATCCGATCCCATCCGATCTGATCCCCACCCAGGATGGATGGAAAATAGGGTGGACACAGCCCGCCTAGTGGGTGAAAATTTGACTTCTTTTTTTTTTAAATCTTTCGAATTTTTCCCACGGCACACCAGGCAACATCTCGCGGCACACTAGTGTGCCGCGGAACAATGGTTGAAAAACACTGTACTAGATGATCCTTGGAGCTCCTTCCAACTCTATAATTCTATTATTCTAGGCTATAATGGAGCATAGAAATGCCCATATTTCACAGCAGTATTTTATATAATGGCATGTCAACTCACTGTCTCTGAATGTGCGTTCTCATTTCTATGTATTTTATAATGTGATTGTGATTCTCACCTAATTACTCATAATATATGTAAAATACTCTCCTCCCCTCACACCCCCCAGCTCAAAACAATAGACTTTTCAATGTATGAAATGGTTACTGTCAAAATTGGGGAAATGCTGCTGCTGAATACATCATCATGCAAGCAGCTATGAATCTAAACTGGTTATTATTAATGTTCAGCTGTCCAAACAAACTGAACAAACTAGAGAAACTGTGATTATCTATTTTTTCTATTTTTTACTCTGATTGCTTGCAATATAGGAGAGTGAGACTGCATTATAAATTGCTCTGTTGTAAAGCAATAACAGGACATGGGTTAGGGCTTGCTAATCGGAAGGTCGGCGGTTCAAATCTCCGCGATGGGGTGAGCTCCCATTGTTCGGTCCCAGCTCCTGCCCACCTAGCAGTTCGAAAGCACGTCAAGTGCAAGTAGATTAATAGGTACCACTCCGGCAGGAAGGTAAACGACGTTTCCATGCGCTGCTCTGGTTAGCCAGAAGTGGCTTAGTCATGCTGGCCACATGACCCAGAAGCTGTCTGCAGACAAATGCCGGCACCCTCAGCCTATAGAGCGAGATGAGCGCGCAACCCTGGAGTCATCTGCAACTGGACCTAATGGTCAGAGGTACCTTTATCTTTAAAGCAATAACAATTGAGTAAAGCATTGACCGTGTAAATTGGAAATCCCAAAGATCCAGAAAAGTCTGCATCAACAGGACTTTTGAATCTTTGGCTATGTTCACATTACCATTTACTCTGGCTCCAGCGCACTCCCATGGCTGGTGTTTTAAGCCAAAGCACACATGGCATTAGCCACAATCCATAGGTATCCTGTAGTTTCTTGAGAACCGATGCATTTCCCCTCAAACCAGCTTCCATCTGATTTGAAAACGTAATCTGCGGTTAAGTTGAGGTGTGCAGATGGCAGCTACTGAATAGGAGTTTGGGGCGGGTGGGAAACAAATCAGGTAGCATCAGGCGAAGACATTTAGTGCCCCCTCTGTGGTGTGTGACTTGAAACATGACAAGGAAAAATAACCTCACCACATTTTAAGTGGGAACTGTGTACGTGGTCTTTCTTTCTGATATGCAGTGGTGCCTCGCAAGACGAAAAGAATCCGTTCCGCGAGTCTCTTCGTCTTGCGGGTTTTTTCGTCTTGCGAAGCAAGCCCATTAGCGGTTTAACGGATTAGTGCTACAGTATTAGCGGCTTAGCGGGCTTAGTGGATCAGCTGATAAGCGGCTTAACTATAAGCTGATAAGCGGCTTAAGGATCAGCTGATAAGCGGCTTAACGATAAGCTGATAAGCGGCTTAAGGATCAGCTGATAAGCGGCTTAGCATCAGCTGTTAAGCGGCTTAGCCATCAGCTGATAAGCGGTTTAGCGGCTTGGGAAAAAGGAGGGGAAAGGAAAAAAACCCCGCAGGAACTCGCAAGACATTTTCGTCTTGCGAAGCAAGCACATAGGAAATTCGTTTTGCGAAGCACCTCCAAAACGGAAAACCCTTTCGTCTAGCGGGTTTTCCGTCTTGCGAGGCATTCGTCTTGCGGGGTACCACTGTGCTTCTGTCCTCCCCAGCCACAACCTCTGCAAACCATTTTTTAAACTGCAAAAATGATTTGTATTGCCACTTCTGCTGGATTGCAAAGCTCTATGGGTTGTGATGAGGGCCTGTTCTTATAAACATTTAGCAGGGCACAATATCCAGGATCCAACCCAACTGATTGGAGAAGCTAAATTCAAAGTAAAGACCTGCAACGTGAGTGTGTTTGACTTTGTATAATTTTCAGCCCTTTCCCTTCTCTTGTGGAATAAGTAGAAGGAGCCAGTATCAAGAAAATTATTGAGTAGAGAACACTCCCCCTTCTCCTAAAATTAATGTCCACTGTTTCAGTTTTTTCTTATAACATTCACCTAGAGTAGAGTAGCTTAAATGTGCTTTCTTAATATCTCTCATTTTAACAAGGAATCAAATCATTATGGGAAGGATTTATGCTTTTATATAAGGTACCAAGCCAATGTTGAAGACAGAATCTATAGCTAATGTCCTGTTTAAAATAAGTTTTTCTGCCTTTTTACACTCATAGGGTCTTCTCAACATTACCTGGGTGTAAGCCCAACTGAATTCACCAGCAGTGCTGTAATGCTAAATTCTGAAGAGCAAGGCCTTATCATAACAGCAAGTGCTGTGCTGGCTTCTTCCCATAGCCAGTGGGGCGGGGGAACCTGCCCCCCGCTAAATCAATAACAAACAAACAAAAATACTTAACTGAGGTTGACGCCCCCCCCCCCCATAAATCCTGGCTACACCCTTGCTTCTCCACTTGCTCCTCTTTATGCTCTGGCAATTAGAACATCAGACTAGGACAACCTAACCTACCTTCAAGGGTTGTGAAGAGACAAGGAGGGGGCAGAATGCTGACATGAGTTCCTTATTTTTAAGTGCAATAAAATAAATAAGTATCCTATGTTAGTAGCTTGGGATAGCTCAGTTGGTAGAGTATGAGACTCTTAATCTCAGGGTCGTGGGTTTGAGCCCCACTTTGGACAAAAAAGATTCCTGCATTGCAGGGGGTTGGACTAGATGACCCTCGTGGTCCCTTCCAGCTCTACAGTTCTGTGATTCTATAACTAAGATGGTGAAGGCTCTCTGCCCACTATTTCCCTGGAGTATCTATAGCAGCGGAGGCAGGTGATATGCCCTGTCCCCTAGCCAATGTTATCTTAGCTTCCTCCTTGGGTTCCCCAGGCTGGCAGATGAGGGAGTCATTTATGCTCCACTGAGGGAGGGAAGGCGGATGGGATGGTTGGGCCACTCACAAGTGGAAATCCACAGTGCTGGAGTCCTTCTGGTCTAGTCATTTAAACATCTGGCAGAGCAGCAACAGCTGTAGAAGAAACCTAAAGCAGTGTAACACCTGATAGCTTCCATTGTGGAACTTTCCGTGGGACAGACTTGGCTTTCTTCCTCGCTGATGGATTTGTTAAGTCCCTGTCGGGGAAAAGGGTGGGATATAAATATGTAATATACAAGCTCAGTATATAACAAAATAATATATTGCTATTATTAAAGTGGTACCTCAGGTTACAGATGCTTCAGGTTACAGACGCTTCAGGTTACAGACTCCGCTAACCCAGAAATAGTACCTCAGGTTAAGAACTTTGCTTCAGGATGTGAACAGAAATCACGCGGCGGCGGGAGGCCCCATTAGCTAAAGTGGTACCTCAGGTTAAGAACAGTTTCAGGTTAAGAACCGACCTCCAGAACGAATTAAGTTCTTAACCCAAGGTACCTCTGTATTTATTTTTTTTAGGTGGCAAGGTGCTGTTAAACATGATAGACTTTTTTCACAAGGCCTTTGGGGATGTGTTACAAGCAACTCCTCATTTACATGGGGGTTATGTTCCAATCACTGCACATTTAATATTGGAAACACCATTTAAAATGCCTGCAAACGCCACAATTGCTCCCTCCAAACCTCCTTGCTCAAACTCAAACTCTCCACAAGCCTCAAAGTTCGGTGCAAAGGCTCATGGGATTGCTAGATGCTGTTTTCACACAGTTTTTGCCCCTTTTTGTTTTACTTCCGGGTTTGCAGCAATACATGTGTGCACGGTCGTGCATGCTTTGAACACACTTGAATGGGGAGTTGCCTGTAAATAGATTTAGGCTGTGATTCTATACAGTTTTATGTAGGAGAAAGTACCACTGAACTCCATAGGGCTTACTTATGAGGAGACATGTCTTCCTGTTAATTCTGTGTGGTGATTGTAGGATTATGTCCTTTTAATGTTTCATTCGGATGTAAGTCACCTTGAAAATCATTTAATGGAAAGATGTTTTTATAAAAAGTAAAAACATACTCAGCAGTGCTTCATTCTATTCAGGTCCCCAAAACCTAGGAACCTAGATGCTTCTTCCTTTCAGAAGATAATTGTAGATTTGTTTACTTGACAGGAACACAGAGATAATTTTCTAGCTGTGACATGATGTAAAACCTAGGCAATTAATAGAGAAGTAACTGTATCTGGTTAAATTAACAAAATAACTCAACCTAGATAGCCTGAAGCTTAAATGAGAACAAACTCTTTAGACCAAGACTGAGGCAATAAATAATGTGCGGGTGGAACATTTATGTCATATCTAAATGAAGACTAAGGATAATTTGTCTAAATTAATGGGACATGTCCAACCGGCATATCATTTAGTTACTAAAAAGTAAACAAATTCTCCCACTTATTCAGGGAAATGAATATTTTTGCATCTTATTCCTGCACAAGCGTAACTATCTACATTTTAAGCAAGGAAAAATCTATTCCATAGAATCACAGAATGGTAGAGTTGGAAGGGACCCTAAGGGTCATCTAGTTCAACCCCCTGAAATGCAGGAATCAAAATCCATCAGAATCATTTCACCAAATGTCACTTTTGTAGCATAGGGTTTTGTGGATACATACTAACAGCAAACCAAAAAAAAAATTCTGAGTGTATATATATTTATGTAGCCAAAATAACATGTACACCAGAGCTTTCCCAACTGCGTCGCGACACGTTAGTGTGTCAGCTGCAGTGTGTCGTGCAAACACTCCTCGCACTCCTCCTAGCACTGGAAAGGGGTTAGTTTAACCTCCGGTTTGCTAGTAAAACTGAAATGCTGTGCTGCAAAATGATGCATGTCTAAAAAGCGTGTCACCAACATGAAAAGTTTGGAAAGCTCTGATGTACATATAAGACTTGCAGGCTTGTTGAACCCCCCCAAGTTTTGCAGAAATAAAGTAAAAACATTAGGGACAACCCAAAATATCTTAAGGGGTCACATTCCCTTCTGCCCTACCTTCAGATGGCCAAATACCAGTGGTGGGCAGGGCTGAAATGTAGCTATGTGAAGTCTTAACTACAGTTCTGAGGGTTCTCAAGAGGGAAGCTTTGGCTGTTAAAGTAGTATAAGAGTGTTTTAAATGTATGGTGTGGATGTGACCATGCTTTGTGAGAGGGAAGAGTCATTAACACTGAGAATGCTTGATTCTATGTTGCTCTCGACTTTTCATTATCTTGACAAGCTTAAGGCACTGTAGTCACATGTCTGTTTGATAACTTTAATAAAGGAGGACAGTAATAGAATCCTAGCCCAAAGGCACCTGGTGCAATATTAAAAACCCACAATCTAAACACATCGCAGCAGGGGAAGAAAAATAAAAACAGAAACCTCTAAAAAAAATTTTTTTTAAATACCAAAACAGAATAACAACAACAACAAGCACTAGTTCACCAAGTGGACACACCAACCATAAACACAGACAATAAAATCACTAATACCAACAATCAATGATAAAAAATTAGTACCACAATTAAAGCAGGAAACAATTTTTTAAAACTCTGCATATAACTAGCATATTCTGTAATATTAACCACCAATAAATGAGTTCTGAAATTTTACACACTCTCTCTCTCTCTCTGACATTCTTTGATCAAATGATGAAATATTGGAGGAGAGTTTGAGGAAAGTGTTAATTCCTCCATAAGTTGGAAATAATATTCTTCCCTAATGTGCAGCTGCAAAGTGCTCGTAATTCCTTATCTCTGTTGCTATGCAGCCTGGCACGTAGAGCTGGCCTATGTAAGAGGGCCCACATTTCATCATTCCTTCTGGAGACAAAACCTGAAGACAAAGAGTGGAGAAACTGCTGGAGAGAAATAATTGGAGATAAGTTAAAAATTGAAGACAGTTGGAGAACTGGACTTAAAGAATTGTGGAGTTTGGCAAATGGACTTTGTACTTGCTTTGTGGACTTTGTTCAAAGAAGGACTCTGAGCTCAGTTGGTAGAGCATGAGACTCTTAATCTCAGGGTTGTGTGTTGGAGCTCCACAATTGGGCAAAAGACTCCTGCATTGTAGGGGGCTAGACTAGATGACCCTTGTGGTCCCTTCCAGCTCTATGATTCTATGAATTTGGCTATGAAAGCTAAATCCCTCCCTGGGCTCAGTGTGGGTATAGAGTATTTTGTATTTACTAAGTTAAGCAATTTCTGCTAAAGCAAGCTTAATTGTTTGACTGAACTTCTGTGGGCATACACAACACCGAACAGAGAGCCTCACCCTGCTATCTCAGGGATTGAGGAATACCATATAGAAATAGATGTTTTCTGAAACAAGAGAATACTTGGATAACTGTTTACAGTACAAAACTTTCTGGACATTTTGTAAAAAACAAAACAAAAACAAAAAGACAGACTTTTGGCCCAAAAAATTCTGTATTGCTTTTAAGCAGTCAAACATATGCAGGCTAACTTGACACAGATTAGATATGGCTTCACAAGGGAGTATGCACTCTTACTTTGTAAATTTAAATCATACCAGTGGACCATAGAGATTTGGGTAAAACAAAAAAGTAGGCCATACTAGACTGAAGTTAATCCACCCCAAAAATATGTGTGTTTACATAAGAGCTGGCATCATCATCTGGTATCCGTGGGCAGCTGCCAGGGCCATAGCACACTGGCAGAACCTACTGATGCCCGCCCTGACCCCACTTTTAAATTTGTTCCAGCAGCACTGGGCCTCTGGGCCTAGTGGCTATTTTACTTACCCCAATCCCCTCCCCCAATTTAGTTCCAGGGCATTGTGGAAAAGGTAAATGACAGGCAAGGCCCAAGGTACCTGGACCTTGCTCCTTACCATTACTGACAGGTAAGGCTACCAAAGCTTATCAACAATGGAGGGGGACCGGGAACTGGCCCTATTTTGGAGAGAGAAGGAAAGACAAGCAGCATATACACTTTGATGAGGCTCTTAGCTCCAATAATTCGTTCCCCCCTGACAGCCACAGAGTCTCTTGAGTTGCTCCCTTGGTCATGAGGGAGTGAGGATGGTTACTTCTCTCAAAAAGTACATAAAGCAGAAGGAGGAAGGGGAGAAGAGTGACACACTCCTTTATCTCTACTGTATGTGCCATTCAGAGCTCTGATTCTACTAGAGGCAACTTTTTGCCCAGATTCCTTGGAAAAGTGAATTGTGTGAGAGTGAGAAAAAGACACAGAGATAGAGAGCCCTCTTTCTGTTTCTCAGGGGTTATAATTGCAGCCTCCAAGGAAGAGTAAGACCCAGTGAATTAACGTGGACAGGCTTGAACTTTAAAATAACACAAACATAAAAGTTTTCAATTAATAGATTTTTCTAAAATATTAACCTTCCAGTACTACATAAAACTTACATGGCAATAAGTCTTACAGATTTACACTTACATGGAAATAGATCTCCTTGATTTCAATTGAATTTATTTTTTCCTAAATTACTGGTATTATTATTATTATTATTTATTAAATTTATATACCGCCCTTCATTACAAGATCTCAGGGCAGTTTACCTCAAGATAAAATACAAGGTAAAAACATATGTACAGTGGTACCTCGGGTTACATACGCTTCAGGTTACATATGCTTCAGGTTACAGACTTTGCTAACCCAGAAATATTACCTTGGATTAAGAACTTTGCTTCAGGATGAGAACTGAAATTGTGCTCCGGCGGTGCGGCAGCAGCAGGAGGCCCCATTAACTAAAGTGGTGCTTCAGGTTAAGAACAGTTTCAAGTTAAGAATGGACCTCTGGAAGGAATTAAGTACTTAACCTGATGTATCACTGTAAATAGATAAAAGCAAAGCAACAAGGCTATAACCCACTAGTTATTTAAATAATGTCTCAACTATGTACAGTGGAAGGGGAAGGAAGAGAACCTATAAATTGCACATGTGTACACTACAAACACACACACATACACATACCTTCTTTGCCTTTTCTTGCATTCCTATGGTGCTTAACGCCTGCCGCTGTATAACTTTTCAGAATTAGGATAGACTACCGCACTCACAGGACAGGTACTGACACGACAAAAACGCATTGAGATTCCTCTTGCTAGGTTAAATTATTAAGGCTCTTCCTCAAACAAGAATTACTGGATAATCCTAAAACAATCTCTCAACTAGCCATTTGCTTGCAAAATTGGCAGAAAGCCAGGGCGTCAGTAACCATAAAATGCTGTCCTTTAATTAAGATAACAATTACAGGGGGAGGGGATTGTTTCAGCATGAACATTATTTGTTCCCTGGCTATAAAAGGATTGTAGTAACTTTAAGCTATTATTTATTATCATCCTAAATCCCATTTTCACATACCTAATGCACCAATTACACATTACCTCCAATGTGTTTGGTGAGCCAAGTACCCGCAGGCTGTGTCGATGTGAGTTATCTTTGTCTGTGGGGTGGGGTGCAAAGCAGGTTGTATCCTGCTTTGCCATCATGCATTAGACTTATATTTATAAAGGCACATGAAGGATCTTAGGTTCCTTAATCAAACCAGTGGGAGAGAGAAAATTTTCTTTTTATAAGTAGGAATATACAATTAAAGCTGCAACTCTGTACACACTAACCTCAGAGTAAACCCCATTGAACTGAATGGGGCTTACTTCTGAGTAGACATGTATAGGATTGCACCTTAAAGCTGAATTCCCATACAAGATATACCTGGGATTAAGTCCCACTGAACCCAGTAGAACTTGCTTTTTACTTAAAATTTGTACGAATGTGCTTTACAAGGCCTTACACTTTTACAAAATTAAGAATGCTGAATCTCATAGCAGACCTAGTTGTGCTATTATAGAATATCTGCCACTCAAACACACTCAGCAATTGTTACTTTCTCGATGGCAGTTATGCAGGGGATATGCATTGTGTTTCTGAAGCATTCCCAAAAGTCCCCAAAGGAGAGAGCTGTCATTCACCGGGGGAAAGCCCCAATTAATTAGTAACAGCAGCTGGAGCATATGAGTGGCACATAGTTCTTCCATTTTTTTAGGACAGCTTGCATTTGGATCCACGTGAGACTCCATATTGTTGCTTTGCTTGGAAAAGTTCTGAGTGATCTGGGGAGAGAGAGTATGCATAACTTGACTCTCTTCTCCAAATAATTCCCATGAAATAAAAATTACAAAAGAATTGCATAGAGGCTCTGGGGGGAGACATGAGAAAAAAGAGAGAAATACCAGAGAAAGAAAAACAAATGAAAGGAAATTGCTTGAATATAAACGAGGACCCAAGAACGAAGTAGGATATGAGACAACAGACAAACTATTTCAACCAATTTCCATATAATTCTAAACCAAACCATATTTCAAAAAGTTGTTGAGCAAAAAAGACACTGCTGGTATGGACACTGCTTGCAGCTGCAGTATTCAGTATGTATCCGGACATATGGCAACCCTAACAGAGAGCCAGTGTGGAGTACTGATTTGAGTGTTGGACTAGGACCTGGGAGATGAGGGTTCACATCACCGCTCAGCTACTGAAGCTCATTAGATGACCTTGGGCTAGTCACTGTCACATACAGACATAATTTTATTTGTATGCTGCCTTTCCATAGTTCAAACCATGCTCAAGGTGGCTCACAGCATGATTACAACATAACAAATATATATATAAAAAAATGCACAACCAAATTGAGCAATTTCCACATTACAGTGGTACCTCAGGTTACATACGCTTCAGGTTACATATGCTTCAGGTTACAGACTCTGCTAACCCAGAAATAGTGCTTCGGGTTAAGAACTTTGCTTCAGGATGAGAACAGAAATTGTGCTTCAGCAGCGCGGCGGCAGCAGGAGGCCCCATTAGCTAAAGTGGTGCTTCAGGTTAAGAACAGTTTCAGGTTAAGAACGGACCTCCGGAATGAATTAAGTACTTAACCTGAGGTACCACTGTAATTATAGTGAGACCCAAAATAAAGATAACAAAAAATTAACAGCAACATCTCTCCCCAGCCCTATAGTCTGTTCAGCAGCCTCAGCTTTTGTAGCCAGAGTCAGTCAGGGTCCTGCTGTCCCTGGCCAGGTGGGAAAGGCCTGTAAGGCAGGGGGCAAATATTCCAGGACTCTCAACCTAACCTACCTCACAGGGTTGTTGTGGGGATTAGAACCATATACAAAGCCTTGAGCTCCTTGAAGAAAAGGAGGAGGAGCCTGTCTGGATCTCAGCCTCTTGAAACACATAAGCACTTCCCCCTGTTCCAAATACTGTATTGTGGCTCTCAATGCAGTAAGAAAACTGTGTCACAGGTATGACTGTTTTCCAAGCAGTTCTCTTGACACAATGGCATCTTGCCTACAAAATCTGTTCTAAAATACAGAAGAACTTTATCAAGTGCACAACTGAGTGCACAGCTTTAAGTCCTTGGGAGTCGTTTCAAGAGAACTCCATTCTGAAGTTTTGTGTGTGTGGATCGCAATATTAAAACATTGGCTCACTTTTTACAGATATTTGCATAAAGAGTTAATTATTGTTATTTCCCCATTATTGCTACTTCATCCAGAGCATCCAGTTGATTATTAGGTGACTTTCCCCCCTTTCATTTCTGTGCTGCTTTATATTTTTGAGGAAAAAACCTCAAAGCGATTTACAGCCTGTATTAAAACATCAAGTAAAACATTTGAGAATAAAACATTACTCAAGAAAGTATACATTTAAAGCAACATAATAAACAGGAAACTAAAATATTATCGTAAAGATTTCAAAACAAAAGGTCATCTACATAATGCACATTTAGTGCAGCAAAGTTAGCAACAATAAAACTTCAGGGATGGGGGAGAAAAATAAACTGGTAACAGCAAATACAGCAAAATTTCTAGTGGCTGCCATTAAAATAAGGGCCACAGTGATGCTACCAAATTTCATTTATACAATTTCCTATTTATTTTGGCTATTTTGTCTGCTTAGCAAAAACATTTTAAGATCACACCTATAGCAATGTACACAATCAAAGTAACACACCTCCAGGACTTTCGCCCTTCAGCCACTGGAGAGTTGGCAGTAAAGAGAAACTCTTTGCCCACATGGTTCAAAGTAAAATGTTTTATTGCCTTGAGTCACAAGACAATTATTCACACTACATACATGAATGCAGAGATGCTCGCGCATCATAAGCTATACACTAATAACAAATCTGGTCTTAGGAGGTTGTAGTCAAAATCATGGACGTAGCCAGGTTTTATGTTGGGGGGGCACAGAACCGAGTTATTTGTGGTGCGATTGGTTAGTTATTTATTTCTATTTGTTTACTTGATTTAGGGCAGGGGTTGGCAAGGTTTACCTCGCCTGGGCCGGTTCACTCCAGCGGAGAGCCGTCCGTGGGCTGGATCACACATGAGATTTCTGGCGTCTGCGCAGACGCTATTTCTGGCGCCACGGAAGCGAGTCCCCACGCTGCACTGCGCCGGTTTAGCGAAGCATGCAGAGACTCGCCATGCAGGCAGCTCAGTTTGGAGGCAGCTCATGGGCCAGTTAAACGACCCTCGTGGACCATTTGTGGCCCATGGGCCTTAGGTTGCCGATCCCTGATTTAGGGGGTGCAGCTGCACCCCCCTGGCTAGGCCCATGATCAGAATGGTAAGAGAGACTCAAACTGAAGACTTTTCTTCCCCAATGTTTATTTGGGGGGGGGGGGAATAAATTCACACAAGACTGGTGTTTTTTATGGTTATCTTTTGTAGGTTATCTTGAAAATCTATATTAATAAAATTATGTTTTGTGGTTTTTGTTTTTTTTAAAACTGGATGCTGGTGGCTATTTATCTGTCTACACACATTCACATTTCTCTGAGAAAGTGTGGGAATGAGTCATGCCAGAAGCCTGTGGCCTTGAACTGGCCCACCACAGCTGGCATTCCAACTCTGAACAGAAATCAGGAGGGAGGGAAGGGCAACTTGGAGAGACAAACCTAAGCACAAATAATACAATACTTCCATTACACTGACACTTAAGCTGCCTTGATACGTTTGTGCTTCTCTCTTTTTTCCTTTGTGAGGGGAGATGCATGACGCACACGCGCCTTTACGTCTCTCAGAGCTTGCGCGCTACCAACTGGCTGTGGACTTAGAGCCCTTCGAGGCCAAACTCAGAGCAACCCCAGCCCCTTTTTCTCTTGGTTTTTTTTCTTCCAGCCGCTAGGCTAGAAGCTGGCAAAAGTTTTTCTAGCTCTCTCTCCCCTTCCCCGCCCCTTTCCACCGCTGGCAGCAACGCCCCTCTTATTCGCACTGCCTCCTCCCCATAAAGGAGGAGCCGTCGACGGAGTGAGCAGAACGCAGTTCGTAGTCCGTAGCATCGCCCGCTTGCTTCGCAGTGCGCGTTTTGCTTAGCCATCATGACCAAGCCTGAAATGCCCGCGCCGGCCTCCCCGTTGAAAGTGGGGCGCTCCCCTGCAGGTAAGCAGGCAGGTCCTCGGAGGCAGGGCGGGAAGCTTAGCTGCGAGCTGGCGGGGACCTGTCTGTGGCTGGAGAGCCGTATAACAACCACGCTTACTCAGGAGGGGGCTAGTGAATGCATTCGGGTTTGCAGGGATAGGTAAGCAGGGCTAGGACTGGTGCGCTTCAGCACAAAATCCCGCCCTCTTTGGAGATGTTTGTTCCCTCAACAACAACAACCGTAGTTTTCTTGAACCAATAGCTAGGAATGAGGCAGGGTGTTATTGGCTCCTAATCTTTTGTGTGTCGCCTAACTGGAATTTATTCCCCCAAAAAATAAATGTCGGAGAAGAAAAGATGAGAGCCTCGAGGTTGTAAACAGTGGCGCAATAACGCCCCTTCTCTCCGCCCACCTTGGTGGGCGTGTGCTTCTCTCGCTGCCCTGGAAGTGTAGTTGTTATGTCAGCCTGTGGTAAAAGCTTTCTTCCCCGCCTCCCCAGATGCGTACGAGGGCCGAACTGCGCACGAGGCTAAGTGGGTCGTTAGAAACTACGGCAGGTCCCCTCCCCTCTGCGCTGAATGGGAGGCGGCGCGCAATGCGCCTAGGCGGAGGCGAGTTTCATGGAAAGCTCGGCCTCCAGAGCGCGATCTCTGCGAAAAAAAGAGGCGGCTCTCCCACTGAGTGTCATTTAAAGAGCGCTTAAACGAGCAAGCCTTAACAGTGGACCGTGCACGCGTGGTGTTCTCTCAGTGTAGGCAGTTCTGCATTTCTAGAGCTTCTCCCGTTTGGAAGCTCGGTTGTAACAGCTCGTTTACCCCTCAAAGAGTTGCTTCAAACTTCAGACGTCTTCTCTAACTCACGTAGAAACCTTCAGGCTTCAGAGTTATTGGCCTGTTGTTTGTAGTTAACAAACTTGTACTGCAGTTATTCCCAGGGCTTTTAAGGGGAACTTGCCGGAACTCAGTTCCGGCACCTCTCAAGTAGGTTCTGGGAGCTCTCAGGTGGGTGCCATTGGTATTCATGGTGAATTCTGGCACCTCTTTTTCCAGAAAAATAGCACTGGTTATTCCTGGTTAGTACTGTAGTTGACACAGCAGTGACTCCTGAAATTTGTTGCTTCCCTGTAACAGTGATTAGTTACAGTGGTACCTCGGGTTACATACGCTTCAGGTTACATATGCTTCAGGTTACACACTCCGCTAACCCAGAAATAGTGCTTCAGGTTAAGAACTTTGCTTCAGGATAAGAACAGAAATCGGGCTCCGGCGGCGCGGCAGCAGCAGGAGGCCCCATTAGCTAAAGTGGTGCTTCAGGTTAAGAACAGTTTCAGGTTAAGAATGGACCTCCGGAACGAATTAAGTACGTAACCTGAGGTACCACTGTAATGGTATCGCGACTTGTTGATGAGGTGTTTGAAAATCAAGGTGGTTAACAAAAACATCCTAGATAAAAATATGAAAGCGAGGCTGCCCAGTCATCACTTTGCCCTGTGTGTAAAAACCAGTGTTTCCTCTAGCTAAGAATCAAAGCACTAAGCAGTTCAAAAGTCTTAAGTGTTTTTACTTTTCTTGGTTCCCACCAATTAGTGGTGAGCCAGGTTGCTCCCTGGAGCAAGACAGTTTGAGCATATTACACCAATCTTGGTTTGACTGCACTGGCTACCAATTAGTTTCCAGGCCCAATTCAAAGTGCTGGTTTTGACCTATAAAGTCTTAAATGGCTCAGGTCTGCAATACCTGAAGGACCACCTCTTTCCATATGAATCTACCAGGACCCTGAGATCATCTTCTGAGGCCCTCCTCGAGAGGTCTGGAGGGTGGCAACACAAGAACGGGCCTTCTCTGCAGCGGCTCCCCGTCTGTGGAATGCTCTCTCCAGGGAAGTTTGCCTGGTGCCTTCATTATACACCTTTAGGCGACAGGCAAAAATGTTCCTTTTTAACCAAACCTTTGGTTGATTTGATTGACATCCTATGCGCTTTTAGAATGTGGGGGTTTGGGGGGGGTTAGTGGGTTGTTGTTTTTATTTTGATTATGTGGTTTGTGGTTTTATATTTTGATTTTATTCTGTGAACCATCCTGAGACCTCAGGGTATAGGGCAGTATATCAGTTCAAGAAATAATAAATTAATAATAAATTAATAATAATAATAATAATAGGGCTGTGATTGAAAACAAGAGCATGAGATTGTGGTGGTGAAGAAGACTGGATTAGGTGCAAGGCAATCTCAAAAAGAGACAATTGCACATACAGTACTTTTGTAACCGAAGAAAATCTTTAATATAAAATATTTTAGTAAAATAAAACTCCCGCTCAGAGAATGAAGATTGAGCCAGTAGATAAATTTCATCCTGACCTATCTTGCAGGGTTGTTATGACGACGAAAATAAGCATTAGTTTCCTAGCTGCACCAGGAATCGATCAAAGCTTGTAAAAATTGCAGCGTTTTTTTCTAATCAATCCAAGTCTTCCATATCTGAATGTCTAATGAAAACTGCATTTCACCTCTTTTAACCACTCTTGTGCCTGAAGCCCATATCCAGGACTATTTTGTTTCTTTGTTTCTTTGTTTATTGTTAATTCAGTTTCTTTCCCAATCTTTCTTCTGAAGCAGCCCAGGTACTATTTACTTAATAAATTTATACCCTGCCTCGCCACAGAAATGTTTGAAGTGACTCACACAAATAAAATATGTAATGAAATAGGTTCCATTTAAAACTAAAACTGAAAAGTGCAGATAAGACACCTTAAAAAAAAGGCAAATGAAAAGGACTTTATTTGGTTCCCAAAAAACACAAGTCTAGGCAGCAGAGCTACAAGGTTACAAATATGCCTTCATGTGAGGGCATTTAACCAAAGTTAAATTTAAGTCTCTGCTTAATCTGGCAGTTTTTAGATGTAATGCCTTGTATGACATGGGAAAACAGTAATTTATTTCTACAATTATATCAGAAATATCTTTAAGTTCTTTTAAAGATGAGTTTGTTTGACATTGCTCAACATTGAAATTATTGTTGCCAGGTCATCTTCAGCTTTAATTACTGCTAATTGGTTTTATAATTGACAGGCACGTTAACAGAGCATAATTATTACTTGGGAGAATGCAGACAGTCAAATGCATCATACCAGCACAAGAAGTACCTCTTTATTCTGAACTATTGGTGATAGATAAATGCAAAAATTATTTGTTGTGGGGTATGCTCAGATCATGGCTACTTGGAAGCCAAATCTATACAAAAGGTTTTGTTAGAACCCCGAAGACTCCAGGTCACTACTACTTTTTATATGATTTATCTAACCTATGGTTGCAAAGAAACTTTTTGAGACTGAAGGCAAAAACACTAAAAGATAAATCTTCTCTCTCCATATTTTGCAATGTTAGCCAAACCCTTTCAAGGATAGATTTAACTTTTCCATGCTTGATGGCAAGGACTGTTAAGTTTTCTAAATAAGTGCAACATGCCCATTCTTAAGATGTATGGGAGCCGCACTACAAATGTGTGGGACAGCAGTGACTCTGGTATTGACCCATACCTCAGCTGTGTGGGATACAAACAAAAAGAAACACCTTTCTGTTTGTGCATGGGTGTAAAAGTGGCTTAATATCATAGCTGTGAATGGCATGTAAATATCTCAGCTTGCACCAACCTGGCAGCAGTACAAACAAATTCATGAATGTTCTGTTCATAGAATCAAAGTGATCCTGTTAACAGTGTAGCTTAAGACCCACTGTACACCTGGGCAATAGTTCAATGATAAGAAGAGCACATGGTTTGCACATGTAGGTTAGATGGTTCACTCCGTAACATAGGCAGATTGGGCTGGGAAAGATCTTGGACAGTCAGTGATGGACTATACCAAGCTAGGTGGACCAGTGGTCTAACCTGGTACAAGGCTACTTCCTGTGTCCCTGAGGAATGCAAGTGCTCTGGAGTAAGTGCCTTGTGAATTAAAATCTGTATCTTGCCCGCCATTCTAAATATGTATTTGGCAACGTATGTCTTGCATAATGTGAAACAGACCAATTGCTTTGGGGTTATCTGCCAGTCACACATGTTATCACTGCTTTCCTCTACAGTCAAAGCTGGAGGTATGAGAGTTGCCAAGAAGCTGGAGAATGCACCTGTTGAAAAAAGTACCAAAATCCCAGCGAGAGACAAGACTAGGTATGTGTGCTGTAGTGACTTGTCACGGTGTTAATGAGAATGACTAGGGAGTGAATAAGTTCAGGTTTGTGGGAAAGAGGATGTCCATTTATTTATTTATTATCTATTTTTAAAAATGAATGAATATACAACTATATCATAAAAATATCAGATATATCAACTTGAATTATAAATAGTGTTACTGGCAACAATACTGTCGAAGCAAGCAATGAAGGTAAAGCAAAGAAAACCTGATAAAAAATAAAATATATTCAGTGCTGAAAAATCATGCACAGGAAGTTTTACACACACACCCCCCCCCAAATTTAACAGTGTAAATCATGTTCAACTTTTATTCTTGAGAGGACTTTGTGTCTGCACAGCCAATAGAGGCTTACATCAGAGTAGGGCAATCCTAACCCTGGCCAGGAAGCAGTGAAGCATGGCAGAATTGTGTATCTGTATCTGAAGTCCTGCTCTTCATGGTGACTGGGGCAGAAGGGGATAGCAAGAACCCTGCTCTGTGTTACAATAGTTTGGAGCTGCAATAGCAATGAGGTCTGATACTATTAAGTGATGACGGTGGGAGCAGCTTAGAATCTAATGGATATCAGGCCAGTTCAGACCCTCCATGCTCCCCAAACACCCCGTTTGGGGGCATCTTCTAGGCTCATACCAGTGGGAATCCAACTGGTAAACTTGTGTACACATGCCATTTTGACGGACAGGAAGCTCTGTTCCAGAGGAGTGACACTGGCATTATTCCACAGACGGAGGTTGTCGGAGCTGTTTTAGGCCTAGTGGAGGGAGACTTTGGCCACATCCCATCTCCTCTCTCCTCTGCACAGTAAATAAGGAGTTTGGATTGCAGCCTTAGCATCAGGATGAAGCCTGTTGCCTAAAATTCCAGAACCAATACAAAATAGTCTCTTGGTTTGTTCTGCATTTTCCTCTTTCAAATAATATCACAATAAATAACTAGCCCTGCAGACTTTTGTGACAAAGGTGGGATAGCTTAGTGAAGGCTTATATGATACATGAGGCAAAATTCATACAGTTTTGTTTTCATCTAAAATGAGGTACATAGAAAGTTGGAAGTAGGTGCTTGTAAAATTCTTTGGCAGCCTTGAGAAGTTGCCAGTAATTCAATTGTGTGGAAAATCGTCTTTTTACTTTCGTCTGGGGCAAAAGTTTATTATTTATAGTAAAACCACACATGCACAAAAAAGCCCCATTGTGGTCTTCCTTTCACCTTGCAAACACTATTCCTGGAACTGAGCTGATAACGTTCACTTCCTCTGCACATAAAGCCTATAAAACAACCTGCTGCCACTAGGAAGTGGCTATTAAATGGGGGGGGGGCTCTTTTAAGATGTGCTTGCTGAAATCTGTCAGGGGCTCAATTGTAGCTTAATCTTCTGGCTTCACAGCACAAAAGGAGCCTGTTTACACCATTTGTTATCCTGGGACAACAACCCCAGCCATTCCACTGGACTGTTGGAAAGAGAGAGAGAGATGGTTCCGCAGAGCCTCTCCCATTAACTTTGCAGAAAGACCAGCAACTTCAAGCTCCTTCCTCCTCTTGCAACCTTTGATTTCCAGCTTGTCCGTAGAATAATTCCCTAACAGTGAGACAGTGCCTGTGTTTTCTTCCCCCCCCCCCTTCCTTACTCTGTTACTTTTCCTTTTGTGTCATGTCTTTTAAATTGAGGGCCTAAGGGCAGAACTGTCTCATCACTGGCATTTGTGGGTTGAAAAGCAGGAAAAAAATGCTTTAAATAAATAGCATCCCAGAAATCATTCAGCCCTAATACAATCACATGTACGAGAGATCAGCTGCACCTTGTACTTGTCTGTTCCATCTCTACATAAGTAAGAACCGGCTAATATTACATATAAATTATGTAGAATACTTGGAAGTAAGAACAATGCACATGTGATTTTTGGTTCTTACACACTTGCAGTAGAAGTATAGATTTGGTTGCGTCCTGCCTGTGGTGAAAAACTGTATTTGTATCTTGACTTTACTCATCTCAGAGCTTGATCAGTCCTCTGATTTAGACCTTGATTGTATCCAAAGGAGCGCTGAATATGTTACCTATCTTTTCCCCATGCCCTTCTGGCACTATTTGATCCAAGTCAATACACTGTGATCTATGCAAGATTAGCAATGACTTGACTGAGGGTCAAATTTAGCAGCAGGTTAGCTCTTGTGTGCTTGGTTTTTGTTTGCAATGTAGTAGCTGTTACGGGGTGGGGGTCTGGATTGAGACCAGGAAGAAGGGATTTAAATTATTTCCCTTACCATCAGTCTCATTCTGGATTGTGGACATTGCAGCTGCTATTTAGTAAACAGGATAGGTAAAGGGAAAGGTACCCCTGCCCGTACGGGCCAGTCTTGACAGACTCTAGGGTTTTGCGCTCATCTCACTCTAGAGGCCGGGAGCCAGCGCTGTCCGCAGACACTTCCGGGTCACGTGGCCAGCGTGACAAGCTGCATCTGGCGAGCCAGCGCAGCACACGGAAACGCCGTTTACCTTCCCGCTAGTAAGCGGTCCCTATTTATCTACTTGCACTTTGACGTGCTTTCGAACTGCTAGGTTGGCAGGCGCTGGGACCGAGCGACGGGAGCGCACCCCGCCGCGGGGATTCGAACCGCCAACCATGCGATCGACAAGTCCTAGGCGCTGAGGTTTTACAGCGCCACCCGCGTCCCTAGTAAACAGGATACAAGCCCACAAAGACCAGTCGTGAGCTTAATGCAACATCTAGGTTGTCACTAAATTAATATAAGCAAAGCAAAGTGCTCTGCAGGTTAGGATTGGGTGGGGGAGAATTTAACAAACAGTATGAAGGGTTCTGGGAAGATTAAAGCCCTGGTTAACTTTCTTTTCCTTACTCCACAGCTCTCTCAATGTCATAAAAATGCAAAGCATGAGTATTCTGCTTTCAGATGCACTGGATAAAGTAAGTACACATGAAAAGGATATATTGCAAAGTTGCCTTCAAGATTTCTCATTATTAATTATACCTCAAAGATTATTTTAAAAAAAGAAACCTTCAAAAAAAGGTAGCAGTCTTCATCTGTTGTCGCAAAATCAACCATGAGCCTCGAGACCCTTTAAAGCATGACAGATTTTTTGTGGACTTGAGCCCACTTCACCAGATGCATGAAGTGTTGTCCTTAATTGGCAGATATATAAAATACATGGGTATAGAGGAAGCAGTGGGACCAAATGGCCATGAAAGGGAAGGTATACTCTCTTACAATTTTTTGTAAAGCTTAAATGTATACGTGGTAGGTACAGTGATTATTTGCAAAAGCAGTAATATGCACTAGCCAGGAATTCGTACTCGTGAATTACTGCTACTGTGAATGGACACTGTAGTTGTGTGCTTGTAACCAAACCATGGTATTGCTAAGCCAAACCATGGGTGAATGTGAACAGGCAAGTATGCGGTACTTGAAGCAAAAATTTCAGCAACATTTTTCTTTCCTCAGTCTTGCTGCTGAACTTTCCAGAGCTAAGCTATGGTTTGGCTTAGCATTGTATCCAGCCCTGGGTTCATGGTTTGTCCAGGGAAGACAAACTAGGAGTCTGGGTTTGAACATAGCACTATTCCAGGCTATGGATAGGCTTTGGGGAGTGTGTCAGCAGCAGAGCTAAAGGAGAAGCAGAGTGGCCATGACTCTTTTTGTGAGTACCTGTATGCTTGTTCACACTTAGATATGGTTTGATGTATCATCATGTGCAAACTGGGCCAATTGTATTTTGGGCCTAATTGTTCACAATTTTTTTGAGTTTATGCACATTCACACACAATTCCAACTGAGGATAACTCTTCATGTATCTGATGAAGTCTACTCTAGTCCCATTAAAGCTTATGCCACAATAAATACGTTGGGTTTTAAAACATCACAAAACTGCTTGTTAGATCTTGAATGGGTGCTGAATGGGGGGAGGGGGAGAATCAAGGATTGCCCCTTCTACCCATGGCTTCCTTTGTCTGAAACACAGCAAAATGTGGTCTTATCAGATGGAGAGAACTTGCTGAGAAGACAGGACTGGTAATAATTTTGGCACCGCTCAATCTGTGCTCTGCACTTGGACCCACTGCATGATGTTTGCTTCCTAATAATGAACAAACTGAACTAATCTTTTTTGTGTGTGTGGCCATTTGAAGCCTTAGTACATTGCAAGAAGGATTAATTTGTATATAATTTTATTAAGTTTACTGTTTTACAATTTAAAATACTCATTTTATGTCCTTAAGATATCACTGGGACGCGGGTGGCATTGTGGGTTAAACCACAGAGCCTAGAACTTGCCGATCAGAAGGTCGGCAGTTCGAATCCCTGGACGGGGTGATCTCCCGTTGCTCGGTCCCTGCTTCTGCCAAGCTAGCAGTTCAAAGGCACAAAGTGCAAATAGATAAATAGGTACTGCTCTGGCGGGAAGGTAAATGGCGTTTCCGTGTGCTGCTCTGGTTCACCAGAAGCGGCTTAGTCATGCTGGCCACATGACCTGGAAGCTGTATGCCGGCTCCCTCGGTCAGTAAAACAAGATGAGCGCCGCAACCCCAGAGTCAGTCACGACTGGACCTAATGGTCAGGGGTCCCTTTACCTTTTTAAGATATCAGTGACTTCCCTCCTTCTCTTTCCATGGTTCATTTTACATATCATAAATCCCTGCATATTTTACAAAAACTATACAATTCAGTATTCCATTATTGCATCCATCAAAACTTGTTTACACTGTTGAATTTATCTTTATGCTGCCAGCGTTTTCAGCTGCACACAATTATTTCCCATATATTCATTCAATAAACATTTTCCAATCTTCTTTAAATATATGTTCTTGTTCTCTTATTCTATATGTTAAGTCTGCAAGTTGAGCTTATTTTGTCAACTTAAGTTGTCATTCTTCTTCAGTTGGGATCTCACTCATTTTCCATTTTGGGACTAACAAAACACGGGCCGCAGTAGTAGCATACATAAATAGAAGGGTTAATTTGGGTTTGGGGTTTTGCTTCAAACAGCAAATACTTTTTTTCATCAAGCTAAGTTCCTTGTGTCTTTTTGACAATTTCTTTTTGACATTTTTTTACAAATGAGAGAGAAAGTTCAGAACAGCTTGAAGGCTGGTATTTTGGCAGTACAGTGGTGCCTCGCAAGACGAAATTAATCCGTTCCGCGAGAGTCTTCGTCTAGCGGTTTTTTCGTCTTGCGAAGCAACCCTATTAGCGGCTTAACGGATTAGCGCTATTAGCGGTTTAGCGGCTATTAAAGGCTTAAAGGCTTAGCGGATTAGCTGCTAAAAGGCTATTAAAGGCTATTAAAGGCTTAGCAGATTAGATAAAGGGGGCGAAAAGCGGGAAAAAAAATCTCAAGACTTGCAAGACATTTTCGTCTTGCGAAGCAAGCCCATAGGGAAATTCGTCCTGCGAAGCAACTCAAAAACAGAAAACCCTTTCGTCTAGCGGGTTTTCCGTCTTGCGAGGCATTCGTTTTGCGGGGCACCACTGTAAGTCTTTTTGCTATGGGGTTGGTTAATGGCACATGCTCTAGTGATCAGTGTACCACATAAATCTATCATTTGCATATGTTTCAGGAAGGATGTGCTGGTTTTAAAGCATCCTTTCAGAAGAAGGAAGAGAGTTTGTAGTGCATCTCTCTTTCTGCTGTGTAGTCTTGTCTTTCTTTCTTTCTTTCTTTCTTTCTTTCCTTCCTTCCTTGTAGGTGACTTTTAAAATCGTTGTTTTCCCACCTGCAGTTTGAAGTGGCACAGCTTGCTCTACTGCCTTACTCCGCTCACCAGACTTGAAATGACTAGAACATTTCTAGACAAACAGTCTTGCAGTTCAACAAATGCTGCACAGTTGCTACATATTATTTGCACAGGATCTAGTCACCTTCACTTAGAAATCACATCTGGTCATATCACACTTTTCTAAGTGCTCAGAGAGCAATAGCTTTGCTCAGGGCTTTTCTATTTTCAGCCGGAACTACCCTAACGCTTGTGCTTAGCCAGAAAATAAAGGACTTTTAAGGAAGCTGAACCTTGACTAGTCTGTCGCAAGTCAAAAGCAAGGTGGGGGGAACCTGTGCCAGTGTTATTATGGTGGGTTTGCTAGGCACACACAACAAACAAGTGTCTCTCCTTAGGAGTGTGATAGCAGGAGCTAACGCCACTTGTTTTTGGTTCCGGAGTTGGATGCCACTTAGCTGACAGTGTAGCCAGAGCATAGTAAAAGAATTAGAAAACATTAAAGGTGCTTTTAGATGTGGTGAACATTGTGTTAGTTTTCCTGATTATAATGCTAGTGGCTCTGTCCCAATTTCCAATGTTCCTTTCACACTGCAGTACTTATTGCAGGGGCACCATCTCATGGGGGCCAAGCTATTGCCCCCCAATAATTGGGGGGGCAGGTCCCTCCAATGTTCCAAGAGATCAGGAGGTGGAGGAGGCTGAGTGCAGAGCCGAGCATAGCATAGCACAACTTCTGTGGCTGGCTCCTCCTCCTGCCGTGGAAAGCGGCCCCAGCTCCATCGCATTGTTGTGCATGTGGTGTCATACACGTGTGTCGTGATGCTGCAGCCCCCCCCCCCATCTGTAGCACAATTTGGCGTCTCTGACTTACTGTCTTATAGAAATGTGGCTTTTTGACTGATATAATGGTGCATCACACTGAATTTCATTCACAGCAGAGGGCATGGTGTGACCCAACAATGAATGTCATTGGACATCATGATACTCCCCCACACTTTCTGCACATGCGTGCTTCTGTTCCCCCATTATTCCCTCATGAGAAAATGGCAGGGAAGAACTGCATACTGGTATACCGCCTCAAATTTTGTCACTTCAAACAGATTTTTTCCTGGAATCAGATTAATGCATTATATAGATTTCAGGAAGTCAGGTGGGGAAACAGAATAAACTGCCGTGTGAATGCATCCTTGGGCTAGCAGCCATCTCCCAGGCTTCCTTTCCTATTGTTGACCTTGGCTAGGTCCTAGGTCTAGGATGGGAGGTAGTGTTTATGTGCCTTTGTATCAGGCACTGAAAGGGGAAAACCAGGAGAGAGGGGGGAGGGTAGGCAAAGACCATCCCATGTCCCCCTCATCATCTGCTGCTTCCATACCATATGTTATTTAAAGGAACTAAATGTTCTTCATGTGTGGGAAGTTTCTTTGTTTGTTTAGTGTGTGTTTTTTGTTCGGTATCAAAATTCTGTTTTGCAATCTGTTAGCTTCATAATTCTTCCCACCATCACCACCCGTGTTTTCTCTTAATGGGTCTTTATTTCTTTTATCATTTTGATGTTTAAATTGCAAGGTTTCTGCTGAAATGGTTGTGTTTTATTAATGTTGTAAGACGTAAAAAAAAAGCAAAAAAAAGCGGGGGTGTTTGTGCAGAACTAATAAGCCACTTCTGCCCGGTTGAATTTTAATGCTGATGGTTTGTAGTCAGGTATTCTTTCGTTCATATTCTTAACTTTTCCCTTTTCTTCAATCTTACAGCTCAGGCATAAATTTCCAGCAAGAGCCTCACAACATCAAAAGCCGCAGCCCACTCTGGAGAAGATTATACTGCCCAAAAGACTGTGCATTATTCAACAGCCTCGGAAATGTTAAAGATGTAGAGTAAAATATTCATATATTTGACAGACTTGCTCTTAACATAACAGCACTTAGCTAAGGAAGCAGTAAATGGACCAAATGGCTCCAGCAATATCTACTTTGTATTTCTCTTGCAATAAAAACTGTGTATGTTCAGTTTTTCATCCCACCCATGTCTTGAAATTTTGTTTGACTTTTCTTTTCTTTTTTGCATAGCTTCTGATTGGCCACAATAACCTTGTTTTAACATTCCCAAACCATCTTCTCACAGCAGATACTGCTTTGAACACACAAGCAGTTTTTCTTTAGCCATAACATTGACAAGGTAGTCATGTTATTGCCACTTTATCCTTTCACTCCTGGGAATGTGGACACATTGGAAAAAAGTAGGATTGCTAAGTCTTCCTAACTTCTGTAGGTCAATTGACTAGAATTTCTGATGAAGCAGATCTTTGCTGGTACAATACATTAATGAGCACCCAGATAAAGTGGGTCATTTTTACCCATAAAAAATGATGCTAGGGTTCAGTCCTGTTTTGAAAAACCACCCTACCTGCCTTTGAAAGCACATCTTAATACCAGATTTGTGAGGACAGCCTGTGGTTGAATAGCAGTGAAGAAGCACTGGCTCATTAATATAGGGTTAAGTCAATTTTGTATTTCTTTTTTCTTCTGGTGTGTGTTTAAATTTTTCTTGAGTTGAAGATGTAATGCTGCATTTTTATTTTTTGGGGGGCGGGGGTTGCTATTGCATTAGCCAACTGGAATGCAGTTTGCTGTCAGTGATGGATAAATACTTATCCATCTGGGATGACGCTGTGTTTTTTGTTTTCTAGTATTTCAGCAGTGTTAGAAAATAGAAGAGAGACCATTAAGAATTCTGTTCTGTTCAACGTTAAGTGCTTGCAAGGTAACTCTTGTTTCCTATCCTGTTAAAGCCAATGACTTGTTTTTTACAGACTTTAGGAGCTGAATTTATTCCCAGTAACAGCTACATAGTGCCTTGTATGGGAGCTGTCTTGTGAGGAACAATTAATTGACATAACCATTGCAGAACCTCCAAGCTATAGAAACATCTACAGGATGAAGAGTTTGGTGTGAATCTTGGGGTTCTGTGTGACACATCCATCACTGTCACTTGTCTGTAAATTTAATACTCACATGCAATAAAGAACATTTACTTATCTACTTAACTCTTTAGTTTCTAGACTTGGTTTGTTGTGCTGCTTTGAGTGCTACATGCTACTTAATTTACTAGCAGCCTGCAGCCGACCTGATCTGTGCAAGTTGATAAAAGCGCTCTTCTGTCTTTAACAAACCTGAAACAGAGGTGACAAAACAAATAGATACATTTAGGCTTAAGAAAAGGCTGGTTTTTCCTTTTTCTATATCATTGCACTTGTGCAAATATTTATTCCTTTGGGTGGTATTACATCTATTCTATTCTCAATGGGTAGCAATTTTCCTATGCGAAACACGTGTGTTTTTTATTCAAGGGGCCAATTTCTCACAATATGACTGGCATGTCATGACTTAACTACTCTAATGTGTGGCTGAATTGGCCCTCTGTTTTTAAACTGTTGCATAAGCATGTCTGGACCATTATGTTTTCCTGATCCTGACACAACTGGTGATTCTTAAACAAGGGAAGTATATTATGGGAAAAGCAGGAGCCCTATGCAACTTACTACAAGGGGCCTGGTTTGTCATGTATTGTGTCCTTCCATGTACATGACAATGGTAAATTTGGTTTAAAACTTAAATTACCAAAGCTGAATGGCATCCTTCAAGAGTTACTCATAAAATTACTGATCTTCAAACAACTGTGTGACTTGCCCCTAAAATTAGCCTGCAGCCTGCATACCATAGGCTTGGAAAGTGGCAACATAATGGTATTTTTTAAAAAGGGGGAATAAAGTATCCTGAAATTTACAGTCCAGTTAGCTTAAAATGCTATTTTTAAATACGGAATTAGCAGCCATATGAAATAACAAGCCTTGCTGGGGATGTAATGATTTCTACAAGGAAAGATCGTCTCCCCAATCTTCTGGAGTTCTAGGGGAACGTCAACAGGTGTGACTTTAAATACTTAGGCTTCTGAAAAGCTTTCAGCAAAAGTCCCTCACGAAAGAATTGAACTTAACACTTGCTGGATAAGAAGACGGATCCTGGTACAGATTGCTGTCTGGTGAAATAAGAAGCAAAAAATGAGCAGTTACAGTAGAAGTAAATAAGAAGTCTGTTCCTCCAAGCAGATTGCAAAGAATTCTAGAAGGTTCTCCAAACTGGATGACTGAGCAACAAAATGATGTTTGCTGTAATGAGTCAGTGGGAAGAATTGGGGTGGGGAGTCTAACTTCATAAATATGCCAATGGTGTCTGAACTGACAGTTACTAACAAACAAAGATATATTGGTGCTGTTGGGGATGGGTAGTACAAGGAAGACGGAAGCATGAATTAGCTATGAAAACTCCAGACTGAGGGTGTTTACTTGCTGATTATCAGGGCCAATAGAGACAAGGCCAGTAGACTCATGGGCACCTTCCCTTGTCTCAAAAGAATCTGGTAGGAGGCCAGGGAGCTCAGAAATCATGCCCATTGGCAGGCCAGGGAATTGACCCTTTTAAGAATTGTGCAAGTCAAAAAGGGGATGGAATATAGGAGCAGTGGACTGGAGACAGATGCTGACAAAACCTCAGTCCATCTCTAGCTTCTGTAGAAGCAAGCTGCTTAACTGCTTTGCCCCATGGGCTTCTCTGCGAGAGCATAGTAGGACACAGGAATATATTGGAAACTGGGCTGTAAGTGGTGTTACATGATAATTATCGCTCCAGCTTCAGAATTCTCCCAGCAACTGCAGTTTTCAAAGTATTCAAAGGCAGCCCCATGCATTGCAGTAATCTAACCACAGATTAATCAGACTATTGAAGCCAAGTTAGAGGTGTGTCTCGCCTACTAACAAAAGCTAGTAAAATGTAAAGTGTAGTTGAAGCCACTTGCTCCTCTAGAACTCCTTCAGGTTTGTAGGAACCCTGTCCAGAAGATGAGATGCCCTGTGCAGAACTGGTTGAACATCTAATACTAAACATGCTATACAAAAGCTGTTGTTGTTATTTTCAATTATTACTTTCCCTTCACCCTAAGGGTCCAGTACAACATTTGGACTAACCACATTTATAGTCCTAACTGTCTTACTTGGTAATTAGTCAATCAGTAGAATATTACCCATCTTTAAAGTTTAAGAAAAGCCCTTATACACTTGTGAAATAGATCATATTTCACATTCTGAAATGTGGCTTCTCTATGGCTTGTTGCCAGTTTAATTAAAAACCGTCTAATTAGTAAGTACTGAAGGAAGAGAGGCTGCACTCCACTGAATAACTGAACAGTATCTGCATATGAAAGGACAGTGGTATTTACTCACCATATCTAAATATCTAGCCAAACGCTTTTCCCACAGCACTTCATAATTGCCACATAGATATCATACGTTCAGCATATAAATATGTGATGATAATGAGTGACATCTGGACTCAAGATCTTTTGGAATGCATCCCAAGTCTTTGAAAGTGAATATATCAAAATATACTTCAGTTTAGTTTATCTTTTCTTTTTTCTTCTTTTTTAGCAGGGCACCATTAAATTCAAGGGTATCCCAGTTCATTCATTTAAAGCTCGTTTCAGTTTTAAAACATCTGACCTTTACCAAGCCTTTCTTTCTAACCAGCCAAGAAAGAAAGCACCATTATTTGAGGAACAGACTGATCAGATTAGTTATCTTTGCAGTGGTGGGTTTTTTGGTTCTTCAGAATTATTAAGTACAGTATAGGCTATTGTGGTGGCTATTTTCTTTTATTGCCACCAGAGGGTAGTATATATCTACAATACATACACAGTCTCAGACAGCTAAAATTGCCTACTGGAGATGCTCCCTCCTTTATGCATTCTTTATAATTTGTTGTCAACCCACAAATGAAACAGCTGTTGCTGCACTCCCAGGTTAGTGTTATAGCAGCAAATAGGAATTGGCAGTGTTTAGGGCAGGCCCTTCCCCACCCCCACCACTTCCCTGCCCTTGCTGAACTACATCAGCTTAAATGCAAGCACCCTAATTTAACTTACTTGACTTCACAGTTTGTACAGGTACAGTGAAATACACAGAATAATTCCTACAATGTCTGCAATAGTTTAAAATGTGATGCTTATCTTAATTAGGCTGCATACTGAAATGAAAAAAATGGTTTAAGTATAGCCATTAATTATCAAAGCTTAATTAAATATGATCAGCCGTCATTGTGATCTGATATATTATTTGTTTGCTTGTTTTGTTTTTAAATCTATACCACCCTTCTAACACCTATACACCACTCAGGACATTAAAAATATAGGGAGGAACAAATAATAGAACAATAAAAGCAGTGCTTTTTCTTCTAGGGGGACACAGGGGGACACATACCCCTAAACATTTTGTGACGCTTTGTACTTTTGTCCATTTACTGTATTTATTTTTCCCGATTTGAACTATAAAATGATGATTTTCTTGAGTCAAAATGAAAGTACCCCTAAACATTTTTTTAGAGAAAAAAAAAGCACTGAATAAAAGTATGTAAAATATACAACACAAAAAACCCATTTAAAAACAATGGCAGCAATTACAGGTAAAAATGCCCTTTAGAAGGGGGCACCTGTTATTGACAAGGTATGCCGTTTCCTGGTTACTCAGGATACACAGCTTTGGAATCTCTCGCTATATCGGACTATTCAGGTTGTAATTCTGATGAGTGGGAATGCTTCAGCACATTAACTTGTATTTTAAAAACACAAGTTTCATTTGAAAATGTGTGCACCCTTCATAAAGGATGCAGCATGTGCATGTTATATGAAGTATATGTGCCCAAACACAATATGCACAGCCCAGAACAAAATATGTTCTGAAAAGTGATTTCATCCAGGTCCGAGCTGGATTTGTTCCTATTGATCCAACAGGGTTCAAATCTGGGGGAGCTGCCAGAGTGGATGGAAGTGCTAATAATTGAAAGAAGCAAAATGCAGACGTATGAAATGAGGATTGGGCCGAGGGATCAGAAGCTAGGGGTAGGAGAGCAAGAAAAGAAGGTGATGTTGTTTCATTTATGAATTAGTTCCTATGATCCTGTTGGCATCAATACAAACAATTTCATCTCTTAATATAGATTCTGACATGGATAAAAAATATCCATTTAGAAGACTTGTTCACTCAAGGCTCAATTCTGACATTATGCTGAAGGGACCTCCTGATAAGATAAGAAGGCCTTCTCTTGCAGAGCACAGTGATGTAAGGGATGAAGTGATCCTGAGTATGTGAGAACATAATTGACCTTGATGCATAATTGACTTCTGTTGCTCTGGGAATATTGGCAGCTGATTACAACCGGGACCACTCAGCTTCATAAAGAAGTTGGTTTAAGCCCTTTGGCACTGGTATCCGAAGGGAGATATTAGGTGGACCTCTCCCTGTGATGGGCTAACCAGATGCATGGTAAGCAGAGCTCAACTTTACTACTTGGGAGGGAAAACTCATCCTAAGGAGGTGGGAAGGATCTGAGAAGGCCGTGTATTGGCCAGTCCTCTGTCTCCACTGTAGTGATGGTAGAGAAATAATAGAAGATCCTGGAGATTGTGTCGGCTCCAGTAAGTGTTTGATTTTGGTAGCAGAAGCTCTGACACATCCCCTGATAGGGGTGAAACTAGGTTTTATTTCACCCAGGATTAAAGACCCAGTTTAGCACACACACCCCATACACATTTGCACACAGATACATACAGGCTGGCAGCCTTAATGGCGCCTCTCTGAAGGCTTCACTGGGTGGGGGGGGGGAGGCCGTTAGGGACCCCCCTCCATAGCTATGGCTCTTTCTGATAGTACTGGCACATGTTAAATTTGCACACAAGTTGCATTGCTGGTATTTTTAAACAAATGTTCGTTGCCCTGGGCCTAATGGTCAAAGCAGATAAGGAACTGAATAAGTAATAAATGCATTGGCTTTATGGGGCAGGTGCCTGTAAAACAAGCACCTTAACCTCTTGATTGATTGCATGTGCAGAGCTGCTTAAATGCATGCAAAAGAGATTATTTACATAGTCAGTTCCTAGGTCAGGACAGCTGTTTCCTCTGTTTTGCAAAGTGGTGGTGAAATTCTCAGGGTTTTATATGCTCTGCAGGATTAATAATTCCAGTTCAGTGGTTTTAAAGGCTTCACGGGTGAATTGGGGAGAATACTGTATTGATCTCGGTGCAATATGCATACAGTAACACACATGATCACATTAGAAGGCCAGTGTCAGCAACTCAGAGGGTCACCCTTTCCTTAATTAATAAACCCACCCCTAGCTTTGGCTCAATAGAACAATAAACAGCAGCTAGAGATAACGGAGCCTTTTCTAGAGAGAGATAGGCAAGGGACTGTTGATTACATAGATCAATATGGATATCATATGCAAGCAGAAACACTAGCATGCCTGGAATGAAAAGCTGTGGGGGAGCTTGATGTGATTTGTAAGAACATTTCAACAATGGATTGGCAGTGTAAATGTGATTAAGGAGATGCTGCAGTTCCTGCATAAAGAAGACAGCTCTCAGTTCAGGGCTTGTGTGCTAAACTGGAATACAAGGAATCTGGGATTGTTGGAACCTTCATAAGGCTGGCGCTAGTTCTGAAGGCTTTCTTAGCATGGTGTCCTCCTTTGGTGGTCTCCTTCCTATGTTGGTGCTCCCCTCTATGACTTAACGTGGCAACAGGTGGTGGTGAAGAGGGGAGCAGTAGCAGTGTTCTGATGAGTTTTACCTCTGACCCACTGCAGTGCTCAATTCAGATAGGACTGAGACACGTGAGTGGGTGGTTACTCTATCCACTCGAGAGGAAGGCATTCTGTTCTCGGTGGGGTTACACTCAACATGAAGGAGCAGGTATGCATCTTTGATGTATTCCTGGATTCAACACAAGGGTTCCTCAGTGACATGGAATGCATTCTACCATCTTTATTGGGTTGCAGCCCAGCTGCAACTCTATTTTGGCTGGGATAGTCAAGCTTTTGTCGTCTATGCTCTGGTAACCTCTGGGTTAGACTACTGTAATGTGTTATATATGGGGCTGTGTTTGGAAACTCCATCTAGTGCAGAATACAGTGCCTAGATTATTAGCTGAAAAAAGAAGGTGTGAACACAGAACGCCGATTTTGGCCCAACTATACAGGCTACCGTTTTGTTTCTGGCCCCAATTCAAAGCCCTTTTTGACATTTAAAACGTTATACCTCTATGTGAAAAGGACTGCCATAAGAACTTGCCCAGACCCCAAGATCATAATCTGAGGATTTTCTCTGTGTGTGTCACCTCTGAGGGAGGTCTGGAAGGTGTCAACAAGAGAACAGACCTTCCCTGTAGTAGCCTCTTTGTGTAATAATCTCCTTAGGGAGCCCCGCCTAGCACCAATCTTGCCATTGGCACCAAAAATGTCTTTGCTTTCCCAGATAACTTGGGCAAAACCCGTTACATTATATTGCACTGTTAAATCTGCTTTTAATAACGTTTATGTGGTTTTTATTGTATTTTTTACATTGGCTGTAATTCGCTTCAGGACTTTTTTCCATGGAAAGATTGATTGAATGACCGAACCATTTAAATTTTTCATAGTGCACTATACCAACGCTGTATCAGGAGCACTCCAGGGCACTGTAGGAAATTTAAACGATGCTCTAAGCCGCCACAGTACACACAGGGGTACTGGAAAAGGGGCGTCTGGGGCAGATATCAGCAGCCCCAGCCTCTGCCCAAGGATGTCAGGTGTTGATGCTAGATCTGGTATATGCTGCTCTGAGGTACCTCAGTTTGCACTGTGACCATGTTACTCTGTGCTTGTATGGTTCATAATAGGCATAGGCAAACTCAGCCCTCCAGATGTTTTGGGACTGCAACTCCCATCATCCCTGACCACTGGTCCTGTTAGCTAGGGATGATGGGAGTTGTAGTCCCAAAACATCTGGAGGGCCGAGCTTGCCTATGCCTGGTTCATATCATAGGCTGGTGCAGACAGGCAGAATGGAAACACAGACTAGTGCAAGCTACAAAGGACAAAGGTGATCTTGACACACATATTTAGCCCTTCAGTATCACCATATGGAAGATAGCAAAAGTGCCTTATATTCAAATGCAGATTCCCTCCCTCAACACACATGTGCATGCAAGCGTGTGCACACACACACACACACACACACACACACACACTCTTCAGATGACATTCTCTAAGAAAATCCAAATAATTAATAAGAGAGCAATCAAGAATGCATAGCATATTTTCCCTTCCATACTGTGTGTGGCCAGGTTCAATCTTGTCTATATGCTGCTTCTGCTTTTTTTTAAAGTGACATTGAAAAAACGTGTCTTTGTGGAATCCCATGAGCTTCCTGACAATAATTAGTTTCACAGTAACCACCCAGCAGCATCAGAACTGATTGACAAATAAATTAACTCTGACAGCCAGCAGCCTGAAATAATCAAAAGCAGATAGCAATTTTCCTCAAGCAGCAGGCCACAAAAACAGAAAAAACCCTCATAAATCACGTACAGGAAAATATTCTTATCCTACTCTAAATCAAGAATCCAGCTCTTCAAATATGTCCAATTTTGTCCCATCTAGTGAGTGTGTTGTCCCTAGTAAAGTACAATCGTGCACTTTTGTTCTACGTTGCTCGAGTTAAATCAATCTGCCTTACTGCTTTTCTGTGGGATTCACTATTTACAGTTTTACCAAACAATATTCTGATTTCTTTTTTATTGACAGAGTTAGGTGATGCACATACAAAGTAGAAGAGCCTTGTGACCATGCATGAGTTGCTTCTCCCTCTTTTACTTGTGCAATAATTATTCATCTACTTTAGGAATGATAGGACCTCAGAAGAAATGAACGGATATCTTAACATTTTCCAAGCCATCATAACTAAGGTGACCAGCTGCAATGAGCCAGGTCTACCATACCCATAATGTATCTGTAAATAGTGAATATCAATGTTTTCTCAACCCAGCATAGTAAGCAGCAGACTCTCTCCTATGCACTTGGTATGGAAGGTGTTTACTGCATTCCATCTGCCCACCCTAGATCAGGGTTGGGAAACCTACTGTAGCCCTCCAGATATTTCTGGACTACAACTCCCATCATTCCTGATATCGACCATACTGGTTGGTGCTGATGGGAGATGGCCTCTAGCAACAGGAGGAGGGTCACAGTCCCTGCCCCCCGCAACAGTCTAATGAAGTAAAAGGGTAAGTGCTGCCTTGAATTGTGTCGTATGAGAATTTTGGAAAATATTGAAATAGCCAACGTTATGAACTTTTGTTTCTGTGTCTTATTGTGTCAGGGTCTTTGATACCATACTATTTCCCAAGCGTAAGCAATTACAGGCTACTATTTTCCTAGTTCAGAAACTGCCTTCTGTGTCAATGGCTATGATCAGATGCATCACTTGAAATATCCCATAAACTGGAGAATATATAGACTGATATTCTGTCCTACCTGGTTAAAAAAAGAAAAGAAAGATAATGGTGTGATATTTTGAGTGAGTATTAATGTGATTCCTATCCAGACTAGTAGACTATTGGCCCATTAAGCATGCATTTGAATAATCTTTGGTGCCTATGACTATTAGCTGTCACAATCTCTCATAGCAATTAGTACATCAGGTTAATGTTTGGACAAAGATGAAAAACTGCTTCCCCTTTTTAAAAGTGGTTGGCCGTAAATTACTTTGATGTGTTTTTGAAAGGATGAATTGTGATTCCCTATTTATTCTCCTCTCACCTTTATGGATTTGCTGTATGTCTGAGCCTGGCTTCTGAAATGGTTGCCTTTCACATGCTCTGAAACTACACACCTTGGGTAATTATTAAGTAGCAGAGTCCAGTTTTGGCACAGTTAATCCTTGCCTTATCAGATCAGAGGTGCAATGCTACCCAACCGGAGCACGTCAAAGTTAATGGCAGAGGGATAAGGTTTTCAGGGTAAGGGAGATATGTCTGCAGTGTCTACTTATAATTGTGCATATACTTATAGTTTTTTTGTTTTATTGTGAACTGATTGCACACCAGCAAAGAAGCTGTTCTCTCTCAAATGCAAGCATTTAAATTCATTGAGTTGGGGGCAGGGGAAAAGAAAAGATAACAAATACCAAGAGAAGGAAGGAAAGTGATGGAGGGATCCAAGGATAGTCCTTAGACTTAAATTGTTTCAGGAAGTACTCGTGCAACTGTCTGAAGATTTCATCAAAGGATTCCAGATAAATTAGCCATTCCCCCCCAGCAGACCATCGCACAATCTCTGACTATGAGTACAAGAATATTATTGTGCTGCTCTTGTAATGCAGGCTGTGTTTGGGGTTTGCAGTTTCAGGCTCCAAAGTCTTCTTATCATCAAGAGAGCTCTGTGAAGCCATCAGTGCTCATAATTCTAGCTGGCAAGGGTTTGAAAGTCCGCCACTTCACAAAACGGTCAGCTTTGTTTATTGCAGCTCCTCCTCACTTTAGCACCACAGTTCTGCAAAAACTTGAAAGTACTGAAAATCTTTCTCATGCTCTGCTGTTAAATATTTCTCTGCTAGGTAGAATTTTGCAACTGTGCCAGAGGCCAGAATCTTCCTAGTGCCAGAGGAAGAAGGAAAGAGAGAGGGGCTAGAGGTCTCAGTAGTATGAGTGCAAGTACCGGGAATCCGTATTGCTCATTCGTCTGACTTTGGAAATATCAGCAGGTGCTGCTATGCATAAATTTAAAAAAGCAGCTAAGAACAACCAGACTGATTCACATAGTAGTGCAGTGTGATTTAAACTGTGTCTAAAAATATTAAAAGCAGAAGGAACCCTTGGAACACCACAATTTGTTGGACTCTAGCACCCAGGATGGCCAGCGTTCAAGATTGGTGGGAACAGGAATCCAGCAGTGTCTTGAGATCCACCGGTTCCCTTCTCCTAATGAAAAGGAGCAGTGCCCTAATGTTGAACAGCAAGCATATGACCTGCTACCTACAGCCAGACAGTTGCAGAAATGAGAGTGAGCAAGAAGCTGGATTTAATCTGTGATAAAGGGTAAAGGGACCCCTGACCATTAGGTCCAGTCGTGGACAACTCGGGGGTTGCAGTGCTCATCTCGCTTTATTGGCCCAGGGAGCCAGCATACAGCTTCCGGGTCAAGTGGGCAGCATGACTAAGCTGCTTCTGGCGAACCAGAGCAGCGCACGGAAACACCGTTTACCTTCCCGCCGGAGCGGTACCTATTTATCTACTTGCACTTTGATGTGCTTTTGAACTGCTAGGTTGGCAGGAGCTGGGACTGAGCAATGGGAGCTCACCCCGTCATGGGGATTTGAACCGCCAACCTGATCGGCAAGCCCTAGGCTCTGTGGTTTAACCCGCAGCACCACCTGCGTCCCTTTAATCTGTGATAGTCCTCCACAGTTTGAGTTACACTGAAGAATACTGCTGAAAAAACCTGTTTTTTCCCTAACACTTTTTCTTAGAAAGCAATCTTGCGAAGAAGGTGCTTGTTGGAGTTAGGAGAGGGCATTCACAAGGTGGTCTAACCATTAGGCAAAGCCTGTTTCAGGAAGCAAATGCTAGGGGCAGGGAGCAGAGGCAGGGTTTTGGAGGACAGTTCTCTATGCCATTTGACTTGGCCTGTTGCTTTCAGATGCAGTGGAGGATACCACTCTGTCACCAGTGTTGGAAGTAAGATTCAACTATTAGTCTGGCCTGCTTCTGTGTGTGATGTGCATGCATGTCTCTTGACCTTGGGCAACCAGGAGGTTGTAAAACAGACTGAAGAGGCCTAGGGTAGGTGTAGAGAAGAATGGAGCTTTGATCACAACCATCTTTGCCAGAGCAGCACCAACGATCCTTTGTAGTGTAATTATTATGTTCAGGAACATAGGAAGCTGCCTTAAACCACATCAGGCTGTCTACTCTGTCTCATCACAGCTCGTCAGGGTTTCAGGCAGAGGGTGCTCCCATCACCACCTGCTACAGGCGCCTTTTAACTGCAGATGCCAGTGACTGAACCCTGGGCTCATTCGAAGCATGGGCTCTGTCACTGAGCTGTGGCCCTGTCCCCTTTAAGGGCATGATCCCTTAGAGGCAAACACTTATGCTCTTGCTAGAAAAACAACGAGAGCCTTGTGGCACCATAAAAACGCAGCAGATTTATTGTGGCATAAGCTTCCACGGACCAGAGCCTACTTAATTATCTAGGAGTAAGATTTCATTCATCAAAGTGTAGCCTAGTTGGAGGAAATAAGCAAACCAGCAGTTTGTGCTCCCTGTGTTCTATGTGCAATAAATTTATCTCCCCCATGAACACACCTTTTAAAAAATTCTACCCTGTCGTGGGTTTCTGGTGCTGGAGACAAATGATTTCTTACATGGTGCAATTTGCTCTTATTGCTGGGCACTTCAGAAATTAAATGGAGGATGTTTTAAAATTTAGTGTACTAACTCATTACTGTTTACCTAACATTTATTTCTGTTCATAAGTCTCAAATGTCCCTCATTCTCAAGAATGTCCCTCATTCTCAAAAAGAAAGATATTGTGAGCCTTCTTTGTTCTACAGTTGGGAATTTAGTAGCACCACTTTCAACTTCCCACACATAATTCCTAGGTCAGGATATTGAAAATTCATCTGAGCAGCATTAAGAGTTTATATATATATATATATATATATATATATATATATATATATATATGATTATTTTCTGCAGACTTCTCCAAAAATGTGAAGACATACCACAGCCACATGGGCCTAGGCCACAACAGCAGCTAATTGCAAATTAGCAGTAAAAAGAAGATGAGCAACTCAGCCAATTTTCCCTAGGCAGAATTGCCCCTTTTAACAAAGTTGTTTACTGTAAGGACAGTTTTCCATAAGATCAGCATTTCCATTTCTTGTAACTTGGCAGAAACATCAAGGATTATCGGCATTATTATTTACATCTGTGGGTTTTCTGGAAGGAAAGATTGAAATTTCCTGCTAATTAAAGTCATTTGGCTTTGCTGAACCCACATTGGGAAGCAGGAACTGTAGACAAGAACTGCAGATGCTTGTTTAAGACTGCAGGTTTTGGTCTTTTAATTTGTGCACTCATCTCATGAGTCTTACAAAAGTGTAACTTTTAGGAGCATCAAAAGCCAATGAGTAGGATCTGTTCGTATTTGAACACCAAACAGTTTAGACTGGCATAGCATAATGGCTATGAGCCAAACAGTACACTGCAAAAGATGCATGGCCATATTAATACCACCGTTCTCCCCCTTTGCTAAACCAAATCATTCTTGCCCCACCACCAGGGTTGCCAACCATCCAGGTTTGCCCCAGATTCTCCAGGAAATAACCTATGTCCAGGGATCTCCTGAAGGTAACCCGAGACAATGGGCAAGCCACCATTGCTGCCGTGCCATCAAATCCTAGCTAAGGCATGTGCAAGGTGCTCTTGCCTGGCCATCGCTAGTCATCTGAGCCTTTAAGAAAAGGCCACAGCTACAGGGGGCTGTTGATTGCCTCAGCTTTGGGCCAGGGCAGTGGAGAATCAAACCATGGAAACCAGTCCTGGTTAAATGTTGCAAAATGGAGATTGGAGATTAGAAGCAGTGCCTGAGGGAGGAGAGAGAAGGAACTGGCTATTGGATCCAGCACAGTGCAAAGAGGGCGTCTCTCAACTAAAAATGACAAGACAGTGGTAATGGCGAAGGAAAGCAGAAGCTTCGCTTGGATGATGCACAAACCCTCTCTCTGTGTGCATCTTTGTGGAAGGCCTGCAGCTCTCAGTGGCAGCAAGAGGTCCTGTCTCCAGGTAGGGGGAGAGACCCCTGCCTGAAATGCCTCAGAGCCACTGCCAACCTGGTGCCCTCAAGTTCCTTTGGACCACAGTGGTACCTCTGGTTATGTACTTAATTCGTTCCAGAGGTCCGTTCTTAACCTGAAACTGTTCTTAACCTGAAGCACCACTTTAGCTAATGGGGCCTCCCGCTGCTGCCGCGCTGCCACCACATGATTTCTGTTCTCATCTTGAAGCAAAGTTCTTAACCCGAGGTACTATTTCTGGATTAGCAGAGTCTGTAACCTGAAGCGTATGTAACCTGAAGCGTATGTAACCCGAGGTACCACTGTACGTCAAAACATCAAGAGGGCACCTGTTTGGCGGAGACTAGTACTGTATAAACAATACTGTGCTGAATGGACCAAGGGGTCTGATTCAGAATAAGGCAACTTCCTGTGTTCCTGTACCTACCGAAAATAGAAAGGTATGTGTAGATAAAAAATAGAAACCTTAGGGAGTTTTTTTTTTAAAAAAGGCAGAAGGAAAAATTAAGTGAAAAATAAACTCCCTAGCATTTTGTGTGTGTGTGTGTGTGTGGAAGTGGTTTAAAATGTACTACATGGGAGGAAGATCATATGACAAGAACTGCGTATATCTGAAGCAGCTCCTTACTTCTCTAAGGAAAACTACTCGTTTCTACCATTAATATGACAGTCAAAAATCAAGCAGCTAAGTTTCTGTGGGGGTTTCTTTTTGCAGCAAGACCAAGATCACTTCTTCACATATTTTCTACATGAAAAGCTATTTGCTAAATGCAGGGCTGAGCTGATCCAAGACAGCTGATGCCTGAAGTTAAATCCAACCGAAGCTTCAGGAGTGGAGGCCAGGAGATTCCAAGTGCAGCTAATGTCTTTCCGCCACTTTGTGGAATTCTGACATGGAGCGAATATATATCCTCACTGCCTGCTTACTCACCAAGCCGTAAAGTGCTCTCTCCCTGTCACTGTTTGGCTTAGGGCAGCTGGAGGCCCCAGAAAAGATTAAATATGACAGCTGGAATTACCTAGCGAACCAAAGACCTGCGATCCATGTCGCTGCTCAGCAATTCCTCCTCCCGCTCCTGCTGCGGAACTATTCACTCAGTTGCTTCATGGGTTACGAGGACCAAGGAAGGTAGCAGAAGCTGGGCTACAGGCCTTGCCAGTGCAAAGTGGCTCCCAAGAGTCATGGCATGGTGGCATTTCTGCTCTTTCCCTTCCCGAACTCTGATTCAGAGACCAGCGGTAAGATTCACTGCCCTACCAGAGATGGGAATTACAGATTTGATGGTGGTACAGAGGACCCTGGTTGTTCCAAATGCATGCTGTAGCAAAATATATCCTTGTGTGTTTCCCACATACATGAAAATGTTCGTGAGAGCTTGGCTTTCCCCCTATTTGCGTAGGGAAAATGTAGTGCTTGCAATGATCCGACAGCAGTGGTACGTTCTGCCACAATTCGTAGCAATTTGTCACATGGATATCTATCTGCTAAAGATTTAAAGGTGTCCAGGGTCGGCCCTGCCGGTGAAAACATAGTGGAGATTTGGGCTCCGTTTCAGGTATGTCTCAAGAGTAAAAAAGCATGATTCTTCAAGACTTGTCTTTCTTCGGGTCTCATTCCATATATCAATCCCTAGAAGTGGTCCACAAAACGGTAGTGCAAAATCACAGCCTCAACATGGATAAAAAGAGATTGTGTAGCAGCAGCGGCGGGGAACCAGCAATGTTTTGCCTTCCCAAAGTTTCTCTTCGCTACTCTTTCCCATTTTTTCAGTTGTATAGCAGAGAAGCAAATCAAGGAGTATGGTGAGCATCTATGCCAACACGCTCCAAGAAGCAACAGTATCTAATGAAAGCCCCAGGCTATGATCTCTACTTAGGTAAAGGGACCCCTGACCATTAGGTCCAGGCGTGGATGACTCTGGGGTTGCGGCGCTCATCTCGCTTTATTGGCTGAGGGAGCCGGCGTACAGCTTCTGGGTCATGTGGCCAGCATGACTAAGCCGCTTCTGGCGAACCAGAGCAGCGCACGGAAATGCCGTTTACCTTCCCGCCGGAGCAGTACCTATTTATCTACTTGCACTTTGACGTGCTTTCGAACTGCTAGGTTGGCAGGAGCAGGGAATGAGCAACGGGAGCTCACCCCGTCACGGCGATTCAAACCGCAGACCTTCTGATCGGCAAGTCCTAGGCTCTGTGGTTTAACCCACAGCGCCACCCGCGTCCCTATGATCTCTACTTATTATACCCTTAAAAAAAAAAACAACAACACAGCAGCTATAGGAGCAATTGCTTATGCTGGACCAAAATGGACAGTAATTTGCTATTAGTTGCAATCGATTAAAGTGACCACTTCTTCTCTACTGGAGAAAGGGAGATATTTTCAGACTGTTCAGCACAAGAGGAGGAGTTAATTCGAATGGCTAGTTCTAATTGAAATAGTCCTAACAAGGGCCTGTTAAAAGAGCAGCTATAGTTGTGTAACCAGAAACCATAGTAGAAACTAGTGAAAATAAATGGCCAGGAACAAAGATCTTGCCAGGGGAGGGGAGGGGGGAGATTTCTAAATTCCCAAAGCTGGAGCTGCCTTTTGCTGCTGTCATTCCTAGCTTAAGCTGTGTCTGTTGATAACTTGAACAGATCTCTCAAAACTTTCAATCTTTGCAAGGGAAATTTGAGAATCTGGAAGCAGACATGACTCCCATTAAAGAAAGCCTTCTGGCTCAGACAAATTATCTGAATAAATCAGTGGAAGAGGGAGAGGAGGGGGAAATCCTAAGTGAAAGAACAGCTGTGGATCTGGCTCCTCCCAAGGGGAAGAGGCTGAAGACAGTAAACACCCCCCCTCCACTTGATGTCATTGAAAGTGCTGAAGTACTATAGAAGGCAGAATTCATTTATAGTGAAAAATATCCAGACTCCTTGCTTTCCCGTGGATCTGAATGTAATTGATGTCTTGTATACTGACAATACCCCCGGGTCTCATTTGTTTAGACACCTTATGAAGACTCTTTCATTACTGAGAGGTACCTACGTACAGGATCTTTCCTGATCTGTCTGCTGGGTTTGAAACACTGTTGTTAACAAGCCTCAGGTGTCAGAGACAAAAGTCTGTGCAGTAAAAATGCAAGGAAACCCAGACACTGTCTTGATCACTCAGACAACAGAGAAATGAATTATTCTCCTGTGGATGGTGTTCTTGATAGATTAATCCAAACTCCGTCAAACACCCTTTCACATGAAACAAGCTGCTATCTCAGGGTTACCCTGAGATTACCACTCCCTGATTACAGGAACAAGAAATTCCCAAGTATTTCAGTCTCTTTGGTCCTCACTGGTCTACAGACATGTAAACTCTCCCACCCTGAGATAACAGTTCTTCTTTTGTTTACATCATGGTCTATTAGCCCAGGATGAAAGGGAGATGAGTCAGGAGCTTCTGATCTTGCCTTCTTCCAATTCACTTCAACCCAAGTAACCCTAGGAATATGTAAGCATATCAGAAGTTAGCATGAGTTCTCTTTCCAAGGTTAATTATCTTGTAAGCGGACACTTAATTTGATACTCTTGGAATTCTGAGTTGAAACTGCTTTTAATAACACTTATTTATTTTATTAGCAAAACTATTTGCAATACTGCCTTTTACTCCAAAGAGTGCCAAAGCAGTTTACAATCAATTAAAATAACAGTATAACAGGGCTCAGCAAACTTTTTCAGCAGGGGGCTGGTCCACTGTCCCTCAGACCTTGGGGGGGGGGGCGGACTATATTTTGGAAAAAAATAATAATGAACGAATTCCTGTGCCCCACAAATAATCCAGAGAAGCATTTTAAATAAAAACACACATTCTACTCATGTAAAAACACCAGGCAGGCCCTACAAATAACCCAGGGAGGCATTTTAAGTAAAAGGACACATTCTACTCATGTAAAAACACTGATTCCCGGACCGTCCGCAGGCCGGATTTAGAAGGCAATTGGGCTGGATGTGGCCCCCGGGCCTTAGTTTGCCTACCCATGTAACATAACAACATTGGAACCGCATGTTAAGGGTCTCTCCAACAGCAGCACATAGGATTTGCAGGGAGGCAAAGATTCCCTGGGTAAAAATACTTAGAAAATGAAGTGCCCTGCCTGCAGCAAGGCGTGAGTCATTGCTGATGGTAGAAAGCTGATGCTGTTCCTACTGCAAGGAGTACCAAAGACTGTTTGGGTCTTATCAGGTGTGGCAAAGTGACCAAGCCCAGAAACTTGCTTTAAATATCTGCCAAATTGTGGCAATAGAATTTTAAAATGTACAAATCATTTAGCTTGTACTGCTCAGTAGGCCTAAGAATTCAGAACCCTATGTCTAAGAGATTCATGCTGCAATCCTAGGCACACTTCCTTTGGAGTGAGCCTTATTAATCCCAAGGGGAGCCTTACAGCCAAATAAACATGGACAGAACTGTGCTGTTAGACTTGCATTCAGAATTGTAATAAAAAATTATTGGGGGCTGAGGGGAGAAAGTAACTGAATGGAGGAGGAATACGTTTCTGTGCTATAATTTTTATTGGCATTTTGGATAATGGCTTCACTTTAAAGATGCAATTGGCTATTTCCGATGTGTATGACCTTGTATCCCGGAAGAGAATTTAAAACCTTCAACAAATACCAAGGCACTAGTATTGTTTCCATTGCTGTTATAAGTGATGAGCATTACATTAATCAGATAATGTAAGTTACAGCACCTCCAATTTTACAAATGATATGATGTATAGGTCGTATCAAACAAACCGCACAATCCTAACAGTCTACTCAGAAGTAAGTTCTATGGAATTCAGTGGGGCTTACTCCCAGGTAAATTGGGTTAGGATTTCAGCCTTAGTCATACTCTGAGCAGACCTACTGAGATCAATAGTTTATGCTCTGAGTATGGCTTAGCAAGGAACAACTGTATGGTTGCTTCGACACAGAATTAAAAGGGTGGGGGAATGTGTCAAAAATACTGCTCACTTGCAAGGTTGCATTCAAAAATATTTCAACAAGTGCCTTCTCTTAAAAAAAGTGTAATAACAGCACAATCTGTGCAGGTTTACTCAAAATACAGTGTATTCTTCAGAGAGTTGAAGAATACTTACTCCCAAGCAAGTGTGCCTAGCTCAGCAGCCTGAGGACAAGAAACCCAACAGCCATCAATCACTTAACACAGACAAAAATAATAATAAAGAGCTTAATGTTATGACAACGTTTGAAGATTCCTCTTTCACCAAATAAAGATTTTATTTTTGTATTATATATCAATAAAACCTTTTAAAATCCCCTTTGCTTTTAAATCCCAACGATTACAGAGTCCTGTGATACTGTAAACCCCCCAGGTTAAAAAAAAAGGCAACAAACAACCCTGCGACTGACTAAAGGAGTGAACTCTTAACACGTAACAGCAGCAGCGTATATAGCATGCAAGCCACGTTACCGGTTGCAACACGCAACCCAAGTAAGGCAGGTAGGTAACAATATACTGCACAGATGCAAGAGAGGACGCCGTTGCAACAAGCCCCGTATGAGAGCAGCTTTCTCGTGAGCACGGAAAGCAGGAGGGACAAACATAAAAAAAGCAGCAGCCATGCAAGGCAACATTGATTAAGCACTTGTCCGCCAGGCGTTCGCAACTATATTTATCCGATCACTTCCGCGCGGAGGCGGCCTGATCCATGCCCTTTACTCCCCCCTACCCCTACCCCGCCACCCCCACCTTTGACTCCAGGTTTGCATTTGTCGATCGCGGGAATGCCAAAGGCCGGGTCTCCCCAGTCTGGCTTGCCCTGCAGTCCTGCTGAGCCCCCTTCCCGCTAATTGGTCCCAGATGGTTTTGCCTCTTTCCAAAGCAACAGGAACTTTGGCCACTCGAGGGGGTGGAGGGAAACGGAGGGAGAGAGAAGGAGGGGTGGTGCTGTTGGAAGCTGCGGGCAGGAACACGAGAGGAGAAGCAAAAAAATAAAGGGGGGGGAGGTTGCCACGGTGAGTTGGCCGCGCCCAGTCCAGGGCTTGGCTGGCGCGCTTTGCAGGACGCTCAGCCCAGACCAGACGGTGTGTGTGGAGGGCGAGCGGGAGGAAGCGGGCCGAAACTGCGAGGCATCCATTGCAACCAACCTGGGAAGCTCCCTCCCTTCCCCCCGCGCGAGCCTGGCTGGCTGCTCCGAGGGAAAGGCGGCCTGAGGGGAGAAATGCGGGAGGCGGGGACTGTTGCCCGCCTGCTTCCAATGAGCTCATCCTGCCTGGCTGGCGCTGCTGGAAGAGTCCCGCTCGGGACACACACCGAGAGACCCTGAAGCGCCTCGGAGGCGCTGGACTCCCGGAGAAACGGTAAGCGCACCGGGGAAGAAGATAGGTGGTGGTGGTGGTGGTAGTCTCCCCCCACTCCCTCCGCCGCATCCCCACACGCGCCTGCCCTGGGTTTTGCAGAGGGTCCCCCCCCCCTTTGGTCTTTTAAAGGACGCTGCAAGAGGAAACAAAAGTGCGAGACGGAAGTTTCTGCCTAGGGAATATGCATGGGCATGTTTGGCGCAGGAGCCTCGGCTCCCTGCTGCTGCACGAGCTGCTTCTCCCTCGGCGTGAGGGTCTCGCGGGTGGGGGCACTAGGTAAGCGCTGGAGGAGGAGGGGGAAAGGCTGCCCCCGAGCCACGTCGAAGGCGGCCGTGGGCATCGAGGGCTGGGACAGGCGGCGGGGGAAAGGGCCTGCGAAGGGGCAAGGGAGAGCCTGCCTGCCACTCGGGCGCAAGAAGGAGCAGCCCGGGGTCGTGCCTTGGTGGGAGGACAGGGCGTGCACCGGGTATCGTGTGAAACTGACGGTCACTCTGAGGGGGAATTGGGAATGTTGTCAAGGAGGCCTAAGGTAAGGCTGGTGCAATGGAGGGAGGGTGTTGTCAGGGGCGGCCAGAGCCCTAAAAAGTGCCGTTGGGTCTGGGAATGTGTTTGTTCGGAAAGTAAAGGGAGGAGTATGTAATGTTTGAGGATGGGTCACCTCACACGTGGTGATGATCTTCAGGCATGGGCGACTGTTCTCTATAGGAAAACGGGATACAGTCGGGAGTAACAGACGCGCGTGTGGCCTCTTGCTATAGGTATACCTGTGGGAAAATAAACGTGTGTGGATCACACATGGTGCGTGTGCATGTGTATTCCTGGACACAGGAGGGATGTCTTGTTATAGGGAAAAACCAGCTTGCATATCGTTACATAGAGACGTGGTCTTAATTCAGTGCTGAAATTTGCAAAGATTGTCTGAACATGTGCAGAGTGTCTTTCCTTTCACTAGTGAACATGCAGTCTCAAGACTGCGATGGCCTGTGTGTAGAAAAGACCCGAAAAGAAGAAGATTGGGTTAAGGGGCAGGGTCTTAAAATCTGTGAGAGAAGCTTCAGAGCCGAACATTGGTGGCTGCAGGGGTGCCAACTTGAATAAAATATGGGGGGGGGGAGGTAAGCCTCACCCCACATAATCGATCACATGACAGCACACACACCATGCGCATCAATTGGGGGGCGGGGCTGGCCCGTTAGCCCCTAGGAGTTGGCTCTTATTGGTGGCTGGGTTCTGGACTGCCCACCTAACCTGGAGAAAGGATATGGGGTTATCTATCCTCAAAAAAATATACATTTGGAGGAACACAAGCTTGCTGTAGTTGGGGAGCTAATACTAGGTTGCCCAAAGAAGGGAAGTATTAAGTTATCGTACTGCTTAGGAATGGAAATAGTTGAAAATTTTGTATGGGGAAAAAATTATTTGGGGGAGCTGGGCGCATTTAAAAAAGAATGTCCCAGATAACTTTTGCATGAAAGAAACTTGATGCAAAAATGAGGGCTTGGTGGGCGTGGAAATATGAGAGACAGAAACTTCATTTTGCGACACATGAACCATTTAGAATTTGGTTTCATCAAGTGCATGTCATTTGTAATTGAAAGAGAGAGGTAAAAACAGGGTGTAAGAGTCAGATGACATGTTAACTGCCTTGGTTGATTTGTTTCTTAACAATTGGAAGGATTGGGTGTGACAGAACTTCCCAGAAAAGGGTAGGTAGACTTTTTGGGACATTTTGTGAAAAGGTGCGGGCTGTTAAAAGTTAGTCACTCTCACAGGCGTAGAACTGGTTGGTGGGTTCTCCTTTCTTCCAGGTCTGATCTAGAAAATTTGCTCTTCTGTGGTGGTGAATAGCCCATTTCCTTGAATGATTTGAATGTGTAGTTCTGCTGTAGATTGTCCACCTTGTTTAATCTTTCCCTCTACTTGTGGCACACAGTTGGCTTGAATAAGATAATTCTGAGGCCTCTTCCAGTCCCTATGAGTCTTCTTTGCCTAGTGCTTCATCCCTTATTTGTATGGTGTATAAAGATCTCAAGTACCATTGGCTAAAACAAGAAGAACATTATTTTATGTGCTGACTTGATTTGTACTTTTCGTAACTCATTTTGATCTTTTTTTAAAAAATGGAACATCGCTTCCTGTTTTCTCTGTTTTGCCAGAGGGAAAGGGAGAGGCAGCCTTATCTTGCAGAGGATTTCTTTCCCAGCCGTTCTTGCTTTTTGTTGCACAAACACAAAACTAGTGTTGTTAAATTCTGCTGTGTACATATTCACGATGGAGCATCACACAAGTAGCAACCACTTTGAAACATAGTAAGAACCACATTTGAAAACTTTTCACAGCCAAACGTGCTTGCGTACCATTAGTAGCCAATGAGCAGCATGTAATAGGTTATAGTCATCCTTTGCATTTGTGTTTGCACAAGTTGAACCTTTAAAGCATTTCCCATCTATTACCTGAGTAATCCTTAAATGAGCTCTTGAAGGGTAGGTTAGTACTGCCTCCAGTTTTCAGATGAGGGTCTGAGATGAGCGGAAATGGTTTGTGTGTAAGGCTACCTCATGAATTCATTAGTGAGAGCTTAACAGGAGACTTTGCAGTTTGCAGCGCAGTCAAAATGGGTTTGCAAACTTTTTTTGTGGGAACAACATGGGAATGAGTGCTAAACTTCTGAAATTCTAGGAGAATAAAGTTGAAGTGTCTTTTGCTTCCGTGTGTAATATCAAATAAAACCCAAAGATTGCCAGGTAAGAAAATGCCAGCAGAATGGAATAAAGTGCTGTCTGAATGCAGGCTATGACTAGCTTTCAGTTCAACAGTTGCTACTGGTGCCATACCAACTGTAGTATTAACCTTTGTAAGGGAATTTCCCCCTTCCTAATGCTGTGTATCACCAGTGATACTAATGGTGCTATCATACATAATAGTGCTGTTTCATGTGTAACTGTGGCTCCATTCATTGACTTGTCTATGTATACATGCCAATTAAGAGGCAAATAGCCACCAGGGGTGTTTCCTAATATTAATTTGTATATGAAGTAAGTGTATCAAAAACTATGACGTTAATGAAGGTTAGAAGGAGGGGACTACAATTTACTTACAGATTTCCCAAGTTCTGAGGCTGTTTGAGGGGAATTAGTTTTGCTCTTCAACCTGCTGCATCCAAATCTGTTGATACCCAAAGGTTGATCCTAAAACGTAAGATAGTAACCAGGACGGCAGACAACATATTCCTTACCACCATAAACTTGCTAATATTAGGCCAAATACATATCCCAAACGCGGGGGGCACCGTGGTCTAAACTCTCTTGGGCTTGCTGATCAGAAGGTCGGCGGTTTGAATCCCTGCGATGGGGTGAGCTCCTGTTGCCCGGTCCCAGCTCCTGCCAACCTAGCAGTTTGAAAGCACGTCAAAGTGCAAGTAGATAAATAGGTACCACTCCGGTGGGAGGTAAACAGCGTTTCTGTGCACTGCTCTGGTTTGCCAGAAGCAGCTTAGTCATGCTGGCCACATGACCCGGAAACTGTAATCTGGCTCCCTTGGCTAGTAAAGCGAGCGCTGCAACCCTGAGTCGTCCGCAGCTGGACCTAATGGTCAGGGATCCCTTTACCTTTACATATCCCAAAAAAAACATGTTGAGAAATTAAATTTAAATTTCTTTTAGACAACAGTGCAAAATTGCACAACACAGTTTGGTGCATAAACCATTCTTCTGTGATACTGATGCAAATTTTCAAATAGCCTTGAAGCTTGAGAAATACCCCTGACTAATTCAGTGGCCTTTGCTGCTGTCTTCCCATTTCTTTATGCCATGTGACAGCTGGCAAAGCAGCATTTCAGTAATATATTTGGGAGAAGAAAACTTTGCTGCTTGGCAAAAGTATTTCTGTTTTACCAATAGGATAGTTGACATTTCTTTCTAATAGTAGGGTTCTTTTGATTGCTAGGAGCAAAGGAACTTGTAGTTGCTATGAAGGTACTCATTATAGTACTCCTAAAATGCTTTACTCAACAAGTCCATTTGAAAAGTCTTGGGAGCAGATTTGACAGTGAACGTCAATTGTTTGCACAGTTTTCTGTCAGCCAGATGTTTTGTTTGCATTTTTTTAAAACAATAAAACCCTAGCATAATATCCAACTTGTAAAGGAAATAAATATGGTATCTTACATCCTTCAGAACTTCCTCTGAAGAATTGATTGTGATTTTTTAAAAATAACATTATGTCTTCTTTCCATGTACATAACTATGCCGAGTCTTTCCTAATTGCGGAGATTTGAGTATCAGTGGTGGGGAACTGGGTGTCATGATATTTATTTAAATCTATTATCGGAGAGCAAATGGCCAGTTGTGAAAATTGCTGTTGGTATGTAGGGCAAGCCTATAACTTTGGCAGTGCCTATGGAGCTTTACTTCGCTTGACGTTATAAAGTGCCAGTTGTTCTGCTTTCTTGGTTTAGCTAACCACTGGAATGTCCAGATGATGATAAATTAGGTCCACTGCAGAGCCAAAGCATACTTGGTTCTTTTCCAAACTTGTTAACTTCCCATAACTGCCTTTAGGAAAAGAGGCATTTTGTGTCTTTAACTGGAGTCTTGTACAGTCGATGCCATGGCAACTCCGAATTGGAGGGCATCACTTTAAAGTCAGCTGAGGAATCTGAACTCTTGATGTTTGTGTGTGTGTGTGTGTGTGTATGTGTGTGTTTAAGATGGAGTTTAATATAGTGTAAATCTCTCTCTCTGGATTATATAGGATAAGCCATTTACTAGTCAATAGAGCATGACTTTTTATTTTTATTTTTTAAAAAACTACGTTTTAAACACTGTTTCACAGGCAGTCTAGAAAGGAGAGGACTAAAAAAGACCGTCTGTTCCATTAGACTTTTATAGGTGATGGTGTCATTGCAGCTGTGACCAAATGGGAAAACAAACCTTTTGTATATGGCTAGCAGTTATTGTAAAGGTGGGAGAACTTGAATGGTCTAAGGAGCATGGGCCAGGGATAGTGTGTATGTTGCGTATTCTGCACAAATATGGACTTTCTGTAGGATTGCTCTGCCATTGCTGGGACTAGAGGCTAGGCGTCTGCCCTTGTTTCTAGTGTCTCTTGGTACAGCATTTTACCTTTCATAGAAGTTAGTGACATCCATTTACATATTATCACATGTATATTAATAGAGAACTCATCATACAAAGGCCAGTCCTTATGTAACCAAAAAGAGCATGATCCATATGCAAATGGGAGACATTAGGAGGTTTGATGGAAGCTTAAGGTTTGCAGAAGCACAAAGTATCCTTAGGAAAAAAGACCCAAACAGCCCAGTGAGGACTGAGCATGATTCGTAGCCACAAAATGCTAACTAAATGCCTGTTGGTTACACACTGCAACCTTTTATTTCAGGTCCCTCTTGTTGCTTCTTAATTAATTAGTATGCTGTTTTGCTGCGTCAATGTGCCCAAAGTGGCTCGCAGCAGAAGGAACAACAGTGCAATAATTTGTTATTGATTGGACCCTTTTATGGATTCTGTAATTTTTTATTGCTTTATTTCATTGATCCCTGCTGTGGGATTAAAATAGTCAAGGAAGAGCAGGTTATAAATACTCAGAAATAAAAAGAAAAACAATTGGATATCAAAGCATCATTCCTATCCCTGTCTTATATGGTATAAAGTAAAGTTAGCCACCCAATCCTGAACATGCTAGGATTGAAATACTTTATGCTGCATGAACAGTGGAGGGGGTTCATGCCCGCCAAGGTATTTAGCAGCCTGGTGGGACACAGATTTCTTCCCCCTCTGCCACTCTGGCATTATCCTGCCCAGAAATGAAGTAAGTTATTGGCTGCAGAGATCAACTCCCAAGACTAGCTTTAAAGGCATAGCTTGCATCGTCGTACAGAAAGATGATGTTTGTAGGCATCAGCCTAAGGAAGCATAATCATATGCCGTACAGTGTAATATCACATGACGGAGATGTAGTTAGTGGCTTTTGCATATTATGACTGCCTAGTGGGAAGCCTTTCTAACGGTGATCTATGTGGGAAGGGCAGAATGCAAAATGAAAAGTTTCTAGTTTTCGTGGTCTTGAATATAATAAGCCTACAGTGGTACCTCAGGTTAAGTACTTAATTCGTTCCGGAGGTCCATACTTAACCTGAAACTGTTCTTAACCTGAAGCACCACTTTAGCTAATGGGACCTTCTGCTGCCGCCACACGATTTCTGTTCTCATCCTGAAACAAAGTTCTTAACCTGAAGCACTATTTCTGGGTTAGCGGAGTCTGTAACCTGAAGCGTATGTAACCTGAAGCGTATGCAACCCGAGGTACCACTATATTTGGTCCTTGTTTATTTTATACCCAGGCCTTGGTTCCTAAAATAAGGAAGTTTACAGAAATAGTAAAGTTTCGTATCCAATTCTCTGCACTGTCGCCCCCTGAAAATCCTCTCCAGAGGGTCTCAGGACTCCTCCTGGAATGGGTCTGTTGAACTTCCTGAAATCAGGGGTATGTCTTCTCTGTTCCGCGCGCTTCGATAGCACCTTCAGAGAGGCTTTTCAAGGGGCTCAAGTGGGGGACGGGGGCACAGGAAATTTTCCTTCTGTGAACTTATTTAACTTACTTTCGGATTTATCCCTATACGTCTGTGAATTCTGAGAAAGGTTGCTTTGTAGTTGGGCTCACTATGTGCTAAAATATCCAGTTGTTACAGAGTGTTGCTCATGGTGCTTATTTATTTGGAGTTAACCATTACTGATTATCGTAGAAGACATACAGGCAACTCCCCGTTTCTTGCAGGGGTTGCATTCCAGGTCAAAGTGCATGTTGGCGGAACACGCATAAGCCTGCTCCATTCCACCCTCTTCTGGGTCCAAATGACCTGTGTGTCAGCAGTTGCGCATCAATTGGACGCACCTAAAATGGTTGCCACCTGTACTGTGTTCCTGCAGATGATAGGCAGATTAAATACAGGCACTGAATATCAAAATCCTCTTGGTGAAAAATCCTTTTGGTGTTTCGCCAGGTGCTGAACAAGCGGCTCATTGCTGAATAATGTGACTTGTTTCATAATTTTAAAAATGGTATTTAGATAACAACGTAACTTACTGTTAATGTTCCGTTCTAAATGGTTGTATGTGATTTGTAAGGCAAAAATAGTTAATTGATTAACACCACATAACGGTACTCCATGCTCCAGTAGCGGTTTAGTCATGCTGGCCACATGACTTGGAAATCTGTCTGTGGACAAATGGCGGCTCCCTCGGCCTGAAAAGCGAGATGAGCGCCGCACCCCATAGTCGCCTTTGACTGGACTTAACTGTCCAGGGGTCCTTTACCTTTACATGCCTGTACATGTCTACTCAGAAGTAAATCTAATTGATTATTCCCAGGTAAGTGGGGATCGTGTTGTAGCTATATTGCATTTCTTTAAAGAAATAGTTAGGATAGAAAGTTTATAAATAAATAACCAAAGGCTCCAATCCTAAACACACTCGGGAGTTAGTTTCATTGGTTTCGTTAGTTTACTTCCAAGTAAATATGCATTTGTGCTGCAAATACCTACCTAAAGCTTTAGTTGGTTGATGAGGACAACCAACTAGAGTTGGCTTTCTGTTGTTTCAATGAAGAGTTCATTTATTAAATTCTATATTTAATACATTTCAGAATTCCTTAAATATATCTAAAATACCTATACTGTATTGTGGTTTTGGTATGAACAAGTTTCAAAGCAGGCGATTTATTCAATTAAACCTTGTTAACTGGTTGACAGCTTTAATAATTTCAGATTAATAATGGTCCTCTATAACAGTCCTGCTCTAAGTGTGTGATTTCTCTCCCCTCCAGGCTCTTTATCCCTTTCCTTTTTTTTAATTTGATGGATGCAGCCCTTTCATCATAAAGTTTTCAATGAAAACACCTGTATCATTACAATATAGAGTGTTCGTTTGTACTGAAGGATTCAATAATCTAAATCATTCGGGTATACTGGAGTTTTTTAGACAGTAATCCTGTGTTCAGATGGTCCATGAAAAGGAACAATACTTTTTTTTCTAAGGAAGGAGGCAGTTTTGATCAGGGATGGATTATCAAACAGGATAAAGGTCTTGTGGTTTTTATATTATGAAACTGGTACAGTCTCCAAATTCTCCCCTAAAAATTTATTAGGAGAAGGGCTTTCAATTCCAGCTGGCTTAGGGCCAATGATTTTAATAATGTGGCACTAGTTTTGACAATGATGTTAGTGCTGAAGGAAGAAATGTTATTAAAATGTGATTTATGTATGTCCTTTGGTTTGTAGAACAACAAAGCTTATTAAGTGGTCTGCCAAGACCACAGCAATTTTCAAGTGATCTGTGTGTTTGTGTGGTCATGGGGAGTTTGAGAGCCATGGCTGGACACTCTGAAAGGTCCAACATAAAGCATACCAATGTGTGGAGGAATTGCAAAACAGAGGTCACAGAGAAATCCTATATTAGCATTATGCTGGAACTGGAGATAAGCTAATGTTATCTATGCTAGCATAACGACTGCCATATCCCCTCCTTTTCCAGTCTGGAAGGGGAAGCCAACACCTTAAGGAATTGTTAAAATGTCACTGGAAGTGAGGATTGTTCCATCACTGATGCCAGTATGCAAACCCACACATGAAAGGAGTCAATGAAGGCATGAAATGTGCCCCCCAGGATGCACCCCTACATCAGTAAAGGTAAAAGATAAAGGAGCCCTGGATGGTTAAGTCCAGTCAAAGGCAACTATGGGATGTGGCGCTCATCTCGCTTTTCAGACCGAGGGAGCCGGCGTTTATCCACAGACAGGTCAGGTCATGTAGCCAGCAAGACTAAACAGCTTCTGGCGCAACGGGACACCGAGACGGAAGCCAGAGCGCACAGAAACACCATTTACCTTCCTGCCACAGCAGTACCGCTTTATCTACTTGCACTGGTGTGCTTTTGTGTGTTTTTTTTATATATAAATAATATTTATTAAAGTTTCACACAAAAAAGAATCACATTAATAAAAAAGAAAAATTTAAGAATAAAAAGAAAAATACACAATACAAAATACAAAAGGGAAAAAGAAAAAACAGTTAAAAACAATTCCGTCTTTTCATGACTTCTTTTACATTTACTTGTTTCCCGGACCTCCTCATACCTCCCTCTTTTGTATTCCAATTCAGTTTGTTAGTCCAGCAATTTCTTTCCCTCCTTTTTAATCCCAATCCTTAATCTTAATATATTATAACATTAAGTTTTTACCTATTAAAAACCAATTTTTCCATTCTTTTAACCTTTTTAATCCTAATCCTTAATCTTGATATATTTATAACTTTAAAGCCTGTACAGCTAGAAGCCACTTAACTTCAATCCAACATCACTCTAACATTCATTAATTTTGCAATATTTCTGTAAATAATCTTTAAATTTCTTCCAATCTTCTTCCACCGACTCTTCTCCCTGATCACGGATTCTGCCAGTCATTTCCCCCAATTCCATGTAGTCCATCATTTTCATCTGCCATTCCTCCAGTGTGGGTAGCTCTTGTGTCTTCCAGTACTTTGCGATGAGTATTCTTGCTGCTGTTGTAGCATACATAAAGAAAGTTCTATCCTTTTTTTAACACCGATTGGCCGACTATGCCCAGGAGAAAGGCCTCTGGTTTCTTCAAGAAGGTATATTTAAATACCTTTTTTAATTCATTATATATCATCTCCCAGAAAGCCTTAATCTTTGGGCACGTCCACCAAAGGTGAAAAAATGTACCTTCAGTTTCTTTACATTTCCAACATTTATTATCAGGCAAATGGTAGATTTTTGCAAGCTTGACTGGGGTTATGTACCACCTGTATATCATTTTCATAATATTCTCTATTAAGGCATTACATGCCGTAAACTTCATACCTGTGGTGCACTGGTGTGCTTTTGAACTGCTAGGTTGGTAGAAGCTGGGACAGAGCAATGGGAGCTCACCACTGTCGCAGGGATTCAAACCACTGACCTTCCGATCAGCAAGCCCAGGAGGCTCAGTGGTTTAGATCACAGTGCCACCCGTGTTACCTACATCAACATGCATACAACAGACAAGACAACAGTGCCGCCATTCCAGCCCCCTCAGTGTCACAATCAGTAATGGCCCTGCTACTGCCCAGGTATTCCTCCAGGTGAGGGTTCACAGCCCCTTATCCAACACACAGGCACTTTCTACAGTGGCTCAACAGACAGCAGAGGAACCAGTGCTATATTAGTGCCCTTTCATCTGTTGTATAACTCATGCAGCTTGTAAAGTACCAGAACCTGTCTGGAGCAGATAGGTTTTCAACACCACGGAGGTACAGCTGTGAACAACATCCCCACTGCGGCTGGTCACAGGATGGGTCTCCCTCCTAGTTGGCATAGAACTGGGTGTGGGATAAATCTTGTGTGTGATCATAGATTGAAGGTGCATTGGATTTGGTGTAAATGTACTCTTGTCCTGGGCTGCCCATGTCCCGTTTCAGCCATTCTGCCAGCATATATAATGTATTTTGTTTGTGTATGTTTCGTGACATCAGCTTATCTGGCATTCTGGGGCTTCTGCCAAATCCTGCAGCCCCTCAGCCAGCAGAACTTCAGTACAGAATTGCACCTTTATGTGAGTGATGACACAAAATGTTGTGACAGGTTATCTGTTCTTCTGGGCTGATTCAGAAGAGAGAGAAAAAACCCTGTATCCTCCCCTCCCCCAATTGATCTGCTTATCTCAGAATTTTATAGTCATAGCTTACTTTAACAGCCTGCACATTCTGATTTTCTCTTTCACAGTTTTGACAGGCTCTGGAAAATCATGCATTGCAATTTTACATTTTTTATATCGGCTGCCTAAATAGCCAAATATAAGTAATTTCTTTATAGTGATTTCCCCACTTATAGACTAATCTGTTCTCCGGCACTGCAGATATTTGTGAAATATGCTATACTTTGGCTTGGTGACATCATAATGCAGCAATTGGTGCATCTCCCCTTGGTATCCCTATGTATTTTTACAGTAGTCATAACCCCGACCCCAGTACAGTGGTACCTCGGGTTACAAACACCTCGGTTTACAGACTCCGCTAACCCAGAAATAGTACCTTGGGTTAAGAACTTTGCTTCAGGATGAGAACAGAAATTGTGCAGTGGCGGCGCAGTGGCAGCAGGAGGCCCCATTAGCTAAAGTGGTGCTTCAGGTTAAGAACAGTTTCAGGTTAAGAACGGACCTCCGGAACGAATTAAGTAGCTGTGTAGCTGTGATCTCAGAAATGGTTGTGGCTGTGTGTGTGTGTATAAGTGTTGGATCCATATTAAAGCTTCTCCATGTGGGTGCACAATTTTGTGGAGAAATTAAAGATCACTTATTTGTGCAAACCGGCCCTACTAAACTGATCAAGAGAATATTCCCTATTGTTAATAGGGGTAGGCAACCTTTAAGACAAAAAGAGCCACTTGGACCCGTTTCCGAAGGAAAAAAAACCTGGGAGCCGCAAAACTCATCATTATAAAAATAACTTTTTTGTCACTTTTTTATTATTTCTTTGTTTGACCCCTCAGAATTACTCCTCCTCATAGAAATAAATGTTAAATTAACGTTACCTTTTTGTGTGTGTGTGTTCTTCACTCCCCTTCAAAACAGTGACCAGCGTACATGCCCCTTTTCAATGCAGTGACCAGCGTACATGCCCCTTACAATGTAGCGGGCGGGCGGGCGGGAAGGTGATGTCGGGACGGTGCGTGACTAACGCACACACCGCCCCCATGCGACGTCACAGCCAGTACAGCGCCTGCCACAGTGGGGAGTGTCGGGGTGCACAATGCGCCTCCTCCCCTCGCTAGTATCTGCCCCGGAGCCGCGGCAAAGGTGTAAAAGAGCCACATGCGGCTCCGGAGCCACGGGTTGCAGACCCCTGCACTATATGTAGTGTAAACACATTGGAAGGCACAAGTGCGCCAAACATGTTGCCAGCCCTTTGTTTCTAAAAATTTGTTTGTTAACCCTTTTGATACAGCTGTGTTTGTATAGAGACATCTTAAACTGCAGCTCCTAAATCTACGGTCTGCATTTTGTGTAGGGGAAGATTAGCCTCCTCATGTAAGTATGTGATAACTCTGCTCCTCTGAGTTTTGGTTTCACATGGGTAATATTACCCTCTGAAGATACATATTTGGGGAAAATTTTCTCTGGTGCACTTTCTCCAAATACTTTGTTGCTATCATCTGTGAAAGAAAGTGTGTGTGTGTGTGTGTGTGTGTATGCATGCATGTATAATACAAGCACACAGACAGGCAAAGTCTCATCTATTGGATAGGTGAGCAAGAAGGAGGTATGTTTGAATTAGTACACTTTATGGCTTCATTTTTACTTCAGTGGAATGTTGGGTGCAGCTTTGTCAGTAATTTCACATAAATTAGCAGCATGCCTTTAACCAGTTTCCAGGGTGGCTTGCAAATGAAATCGGATTAAAGCCAAAACATTAAAAGCTTTAAAGTGTGATGTAAAAACATGCAGCTTCAGATACAAGAAATGCAGAGTGGTATAAAGAATAAAAAGTAGCATAAGAATGGCCAGCTGAGATAAAACAGGTCAGATTTAAAAGCTTGATAAAATAAGGTCTTTGGCATTCAGGGTGCCACCACAAAGAAGGCCCTCTTCCCTTTATAGCCTCCTGCTAGAGCTCAGGTTGTGGTAGTGTCAGACTCACAAAGTGGCTTGCCAAATGCACCTGATGATGGGATGATTTTTTAATTAAAAAAAACCCACTTGGCACTAAATATTGATACTTTGCGCATAATTTCTAATGCCCGAACTCAAAACATTGTTCCTGCTTTGTTTTACATAGCAAAGCAGGCTCTAATTCAGTTGCATGAACTCATGTCTATTTGTGCTGGAATGCAGTTTGTTATTGGCTCTGTGTGTCTGTGTTGAAAGTAATATATCCAGTAATGTAATGTAGGTCTGCATCTGGCTGAAAGTAATGCACTGGTGGCAAGTGAAGTAAGATTTGCATATGAATAGGCATCTGCTTGCAGGAATTGGAAGGAAATTTCATCTGAATGTAAATGCTGCCTATCTATGTGCATTACTTTAAATTGGATGTGCATTTGGATACACATCTAAATGCAGGCAGGCATGTGCAATGAGAGCGGGAATATATTTTATAGAAAGTTATGGACTTGGTTTTAGGAGAATGATAGTGCAGTCCTATACATGTCTACATTTACTCCCAGGTAAGTGAATATAGGCTTGCAACTTGTGAGTAGGTTGGCAGTATACAGTGGTGCCTCGGGTTACAGACGCTTCAGGTTAGAGACGCTTCAGGTTACAGACTCCACTAACCCAGAAATAGTACCTCAGGTTAAGAACTTTGCTTCAGGATGAGAACAGAAATCGCATGGCGGCAGCGGGAGGTCCCATTAGCTAAAGTGGTACCTCAGGTTAAGAACAGTTTCAGGTTAAGAACAGACCTCCAGAATGAATTAAGCTCTTAACCTGAGGTACCACTGTAACTGTATTATGGTCAACTATTTTGAATTAGTTTGCTTTTAAGAGATACTTAATGTAAGTGAAATTAATAAGCCCAAAATTTAAAAATCTTAGAGAAAAAGAATCAACTATTGCCCTATTTTATCATGCTTCCTATTCCAGACACAGTCCTTAGCCACTTTTCTGGTTTCCTTGGCAAGTATGTACAAGTCTGGTTTGACTGGTTAGTGGCTTGTGTACTTGGAGGAGGAGGCTTCCAAGTCACCTTGGAAGCAGTAAAAGGTATATTGTGTACATAAGGTACATCTCATGTCTGTTATGTAATGTGCCCATAGTGCTTCCAGTCTCCCAATCCAACTTCTCAGAATATTCACACCATGGTCGTTGTCCGTGCCCCATCGGGTAGATAGTTGAGGCCAGGATGGGCTTTGCAGCATATACATAGCCTGTTTCAAGTTTTCTGGCATTTTGCAAACATGAACTTTTGTTCTTTGGCTTCCTTGTTCTCAACAGCCGTGTGCTGGAAGAAAAGATTATTTGCCTTACGATTCCAGACTGGAAGCACTGACAGCCATAATGATGTGCCTTAAAAATACATCTGCAAAGTTTTCTTCACTACTGTGCTTGGCTAGCGTCCACCTGTTGCTGTATTTAGGTTTCAGCATTGGTGATGTTGTGTTTGTTTTTCTTTCATAGAAAAACTCAGCAGAAGTACTAACATAGTTGAGCTTCCTAGGCTCACTGAGCTATGGCTTTCCTTCATTGTGTCTAGTCTACAATGGTGATCTGAAGGCACCCAGTTCTGGCTACATTATGAGCGACTTTTTGGGGCTGCTGTGTTACTTCTGAAATTCAAATGGTGCATCTTCTTCTATTATTATTATTTTTAAACCAGATTTAGTAGCTGCAGTAAGATGAAAAGCATCCTTGATAAGGGCCTTAAAGGGAAGGGAAAAATGCATGAGGATCCACATTTCCCTTTTTGAAATTCTCTGACAGAAACTGGCCCTTCGCAACACCCACGCAATGGCCAAGCAAGGTCAACAGGCAAGCTGCACCAAGAGCCCAGTTGAGTTTGGGCACAAGTTCTGGGGGTCTGTACCTTGTGCTGGGCCAAAGGGACAGGGCATGGATCCTGTAGATGTGCCACCCACCTTGCTGTTACCTGGATTTTGCTGGAACTGCAGCCAGCTTGCCTTTTAGGGAACCACAATGCAGTGGTGCAGAACTTGTAACATTGGAGACTGACTGCCAGAAACCCTCCTTTGAGGCCTACTGCTTCCAACACCTACAAGCAAAAATGCAGGCCTTTAAATATTTTTCAGAACCTTTTTCTGGAGCACCCCCTGAATTCATTGCTCTGGCTGGCTCCCAGTTAGTGTATACAGCAGAACACGCCCCACAATAATTTGCTCATGTAAGTATGTGACATATTCAGGCTGCTTCTTCAGCAATTTCCACTTGCTGGAGGAAGAGGAAGGTGAAATTGGAGGGCGGCAGAGTTGTCTGAGCCTTGCCTGTCTATTTCTGGGTTCTCCCTCGTGTCACCCACCCTGCTGGGTTTTTGACAACTAAGAGAATGCCCACCCCTGGTAATGGCATTCTGCTACATAGCTGCTTGCTGTGAGTCTTCTGTTTGCACCTCTAAGGTCAGCAGGAATGTGGATGAAGTTACAGGGCCTCTCATTCCATGCGTGGTGTTGATCTTCATTAGGTCGAAACATTTTGCATTGTTATGTGCCTTCCAAATTTGCCATACAGTGTGGTATGTGATGACATTTTAGCACAAGTCCTGTCACAAGGATCTTGGAGACAAGAGACGTGTTTCTCCAACTTTCTTATTTGTATAGTACTCACTGCATTTTGTCAACATCTATTTTAAAACACTTAAAATAGACATCTGTGGCATGCTGCAACCTGAAGAAAGGTGTGTTCATTGCATTTCCAACATAGGGAAGTCTACCTCAGTTTAGAGGAGAAAACAATTCCACATCAAAAGTCGGTTTAAAGGCACTGCCAGTATAGGTCTGTATCTTATTTTGCATGCCAGCTGTGAAGAGCTTTTAATTACTAAAAAAAATGAAAGACTTGCTGGTTTTGATTAGGTATGAATTACTTCAGCTTTGTGGTGCTTGCTTTGAATTCTAAAAAAATTCTCCAATCTGAAGTCTTGCTTTTCTGCCTTTGGCTAAAATAAAAGGTTTAATAGGCCTTTGAAACAAAAGGGTTGGAGAGCATCTAAGTTGTCATATGGTAAGAGTTGACCATTTTTTCTCCTCCCTTATCCTCTTACATACCGTATTTTTCGCACCATAGGGCGCACCGGACCATAGGGCGCACCCAGTTTTTTTTTGGGGGGGGGGAAATCAAGAAAAAAAATATTTCCCCCCCAGCCCCAAAGAGCAGCGTACAGGCTGCGCGCAACCTCTCCCTGCCGGAGGGGTTGCGCGCGGCTATGGCACAAGCCAAGGCAGCAAGCAGGATGGATCCCGCTAGCTGTTTTGGCTTCCCCTTTAGCCCCGTGCTGCCTCTCCTTGCCAGGAGACGCTGCGCAGGGCTAAAGAAGCCATAGCCCCGTGCAGCCTCTCCTTGCCGGAGGGGTTGCGCGCAGCTATGGAAGAAGCCAAGGCAGGGGGCAGGATGGATCCCGCTCGCTGTTTTGGCTTCCCCTTTAGCCCCGGGCAGCCTCTCCCTCCCGGGAGAGGCTGCGTGGGGCTAAAGAATCCATAGCCCCGGGCAGCCTCTCCTTGCCGGGAGACGCTGCACAGGGCTTTCCTGGCTTTTCTGGGAGGTGGGGGATTCCCTCACCTTTCACAAAACCGGCAGAAGCCGCGCACACTTTAAAAGGGCTGCACGGCTTCTTCTGGCTTTCCTGGGAGGTGGGGGGATTCCCTCACCTCGCAAAAGCCTGCAGAAGCCGCACAACCCCTTTAAAGAGATCGCGGCTTCTCCTGGCTTTTCTGGGAGGTGGGAGAAGCAACTGATGCGGCCAGTCAGTCCCTTCTCCCTCCTGGGGAAAAGTCCGCAAGAGCGCACGGAGCTTGTGTGCGGCTCTTGGGGGCTTTTCCCGACTGCCTCCCCCCTGCATTCGCTCCATAGGACGCACACACATTTCCCCTTGCTTTTTAGGAGAGAAAAAGTGCGTCCTATGGTGCGAAAAATACGGTAAGTTACCGTATTTTTCGCCCCATAGGACGCACTTTTCCCCCTCCAAAAATGAAGGGGAAATGTGTGTGCGTCCTATGGGGCGAATGCAGGCTTTCGCTGAAGCCTGGAGAGCGAGAGGCATCGGTGCGCACCGACCCCTCTCGCTCTCCAGGCTTCAGGAAGCTATTCGCAAGCCTTGCAAGCCCGGCGGGAGTTCCCACGGGCTCACAAGGCTTGCGGACAGAAGCCTGCAGCCCGAAGCACGGGGTGCCCTCCGGAGGGCTCCCCGTGCTTCAGGCGGGTGTCCGCAAGCCTTGCGCGCCCGGAGGGAGGTCCCGCTGGGAGCGCGAGGCTTGGGGCGGCAGCCTGCAGCCCGAAGCATGGGGCGCCCTCCAGAGGGCTCCCCGTGCTTCGGGCAGGTGTGCGCAAGGCTTGGGGCGGCAGCCGTGGCTGGGGGGGGGGAAATAACGTTTTTTTATTCATTCCCCCCCCCCAAAAAAAACCGAGGTGCGTCCTATGGGCCGGTGCGCCCTATAGGATGAAAAATACGGTAAGTGTTCATGTGAAAAGGAAGCTCTCTCAAAGTATAATATCAGTACGTTTGAAGAGGTATTTAATAAACCACAAATAATGTACTTTTGCTTCAAATACAGATTTTAGACAGTATTTTGGGGCTGATTGGGGCCATCCCATAGAATGGAATAAGGTTTTGCTTGTTCTTGCCCTGCTGTTTATATGGGAATGTAAGTTGTCCCACATACATAAAATCCAACATGCACAAGTTTTTAATTGCTCAGCTGATTTCCCCGTAAAGTCCAGGTAAATGACTACATGCCTATGCCTTTGTGTTCATCCATGTAGGCTGACCCATGTAGAATGTGCAGAGCTGATGGGCAGGATATTACTTCGCTCCATTCAGCAGCCTGGATCCAGCCCAAAGTACTGTCTGAACCAGCCTACAGAGTGACATGTGTAAATGTTGAGGGTGAAGTCTTGTGCTTGAGATGATAAATACAGTTTAAAAGAACAGGTTCAGATGTTTTCAAGTTTCTAGTCAAACCTGTAATGTAACACTTAATCCCTTCCTCTAGTTGGGTATGTGACTCTTACATTATTATTTTCCGAACACCATGATGGGAAATGTTAAATAAATATTAAACTCTACTTGCTTTTGGAATAACAGAGTACTTTTCCATTTCCTATTCTTTGGGAGATATTCACAGTACAGAAGATAGGAATGTGAGTTATATATGTAGATTAGATACATGAAATCTGGAATCTTTTCCCTCTGCGTAAGATTCTGCCTCCTGGAGAATTTTTGAGACCAAAGGCATTAAGGCACACTTGAGAGTCAGTTCTACAGAACTCAAGATTGAGTTCTAGGTGGGAATAGATAGAACAGTGGTGAAAGAGAAGGAGCTCCCCCAAATAGTACAATCCCATATCTTCTCAGTACTGTATAAAGGTGGGAATTATGTGGAGTCACTGTAAATTCAGAGTTTCTTCTCAGACAGCACTGGACCTTACCTCACTGCCAACTTAGTGGAAGGAACATGTTCAGCACAAACATATATAATTTACAGCCACATATGCTACTGAGGAGATGAAGAATCAGACTGAAGGTGGTGGTGGAGTATTGTTTTGGCTGCTACTTCCTTGAGATTCAGGCCCCAATTTCACCATTCTGGTCCTATGTTTCTTGCTTACAAGTTAGAACAGTTACAGCATCTCTTAATTCAGATGGTTTGCATATTTTCTAATTACCATGAACTGTGGTTAAACTTGAGATGGTACATTGTGTGCCTATTTTAAAAAGAATTCTGTTGTAAGGGGGAGAAAAATGAACATAAAGAAACATAAGGCTGCATTCTGCCTCGACAGCTCTGTCAAGAACACCCACATGTCAGCTGGACTGTCATGTTCCCATCTGAGCTGCGAGAAAGCTGCTTTTGCCACCAGTGGCTGATTTTGTGCCTTCAAAACAGCCAGTAGTGAGTGGTTTCTTTGCCAGTTCCCTTGGAAGGTTGGACTTGGAGATGGGGTTTAGAGACAAAGAATGGAAAAATAAAGTTCGACTTCTAGTCTTAGTTTTAGGAACCCAGGTGTTAATTTAACATTTTTATTTACCTTTCTTTATATATTGGCCTTGTTCACAAGTCACAGTAAGGTTATGTAAGCCAACAACAAACTGGCTACTGATCGTGGCTTATTAGGGAACCGATAATGATCCTACGCTTGGAAGTCACAAGAAACGAAGCTTCATTGTGGCTTCCTGTTTTGTTTTCTTTTGCTTGAGCTACTGGGGAAGGGAACTGGGAGCAGTTGGGCAGCATGCAACAGTTTAGTGGTTGTGCTCAAGAAACTATGGTTAGCCAGAAAGCCTGGCTTGTTGTTATACGTGAATGTGGCCAGTGGATCCAAACTTGGATTGCAATTTATAAAAGCAGCCATTAGTTACAACACTATAAACATAATTGTTGTATTCAGCCAGCGTGGTGTGTAGTGGTTAAGAGCGGTGGACTCGTAATCCTGCTCCTCCACATGCAGCTGCTGGGTGACCTTGGACTAGTCACACTTCTCTGAAGTCTCTCAGCCTCACTCACCTCACAGAGTGTTTGTTGTGGGGGAGGGAGGGAAAGGAGATTGTTAGCCGCTTTGAGACTCCTTAAGTGGAGTGAAAGGTGGGATATCAAGTCGAAACTCCTTCTCCTCCCTCCTCCTCCTCCTCCTCCTCCACTTCCTCGTCTTCTTCTTCTTCATCATCATCATGATTATAAAGGTAAAGGGACCGCTGACCATTAGGTCCAGTTGTGGCTGACTCTCGGGTTGCAGCGCTCATCTCACTTTATTGGTCGAGGGAGCCGGCGTACAGCTTCCGGGTCATGTGGCCAGCATGACGAAGCCACTTCTGGCGAACCAGAGCAGCGCACAGAAACACCGTTTACCTTCCCTCCAGAGCGGTACCTATTTATCTACTTGCACTTTGACGTGCTTTCGAACTGCTAGGTTGGCAGGAGCAGGGACCGAGCAACAGAAGCTCACCCCGTTGCGGGGATTCGAACCACCGACCTTCTGATTGGCAAGTCCTAGGTTCTGTGGTTTAACTCACAGCGCCACCCGTGTCCCTTCTTCATTATAGCATAGTATAAAAACACTGAAATTGCAACACCCAGCATATTTACAGACCTCCTAAGGATTACAGCAGATTGTGATAAGTGCACCACCTGGGTTGGCTAAAGCAACACTTCATTAAAAAGCCTTGTGCCTTATAGCCTCCAGTCTTATTTTTGAATTGGAATGGAGGAGAGTCCCTCGACAGGATCTAAGTAGGTGAAAAGATTCACACCAGAGTAAGCAGGATCCAAACCATTAGGCTCAGAAGGTGAGCAGCAGCCAGTTGTTTTAGTAGTGAAGTATTTTACCCTTTCCAGGAAGGGGAGAAAATGAATTCATCAGATTTTGACTCTCACCCACAGATATCTGAAAATCTTATTGCCACTCTCACTGCTTGGGTTCCCAGTGAGCTGGACAAATCTAGCAGCCCCCACAAATCACACACCTACAAACGACACATTATCCACAATCCCTTTATCCTCCACCTACTTTCTGTAACCAGTATAGCCAAGATTACTTGATTAATGTTCTACCATTTCTGTTACTTGTGATGAAGTGTGTCTATGTCGACATTCGGATAGGTTTGCTATTTGCGTGTTATGGAATTGGCAGCCACCCCTTTTGGACTTTGGACTTGTTATTTTAGGGGAGGTGTATAATAAACGGTGTATAAAGGATCAAGGCAAATCCATTTAAGTATCCTCTGTATCCTATTTCTATACTAATAACGTCAACAGATTTCTGTCAAAATTTGTACCTTCCAAGTCGGGTATACTTTCAACTGTGAGTTGCATATTAGAAATAATAAAAAAAGTCCGTCAAAGTCTACTGATTGAAGGCGCTTGTGAGTGGAGGGTGTTGTGGTGTAGTCTTGTATGTTGTATGGGCAGTGACTTGTGCTGGGGGGGGCATGTCCCTGTTGCTGTCTGTGTGGAGGAAGCATATGGGTGTTGGTGTCAGCAGTTCCTGGTTGGTGGGTACTGGCAGAGTTTCTAGGTATGCTCTAGATAGGTCTACTGTTTTTATACCATTTTTATATTTTCTGGCTCTGTGTGTGTGTCCCCCCCCCTCAACTGGGACACATTGCATAAGCTGCTTGGTTCTGCCAGCCTAATGGTGGTATGCCTTTCTGCTCTAACGTAATAGGATTGTGCTATAATAATTATCTGAGGCCCTTCTTTATGTGTCTGCTCCAGTCCAGAGTGTGGTGACATGATAAAGGGCCTTTTCTGTGGTAGCTCCCCATTTGTGGAATGCTCTCCCCAGGGAGGCTTACCCAGCACCTTCATTACATATCATCATGCGCCAGGCAAAACTGTTTCTCTTTAATCAGACCTTTGACTGATTAACATACTATGTCCTTTTAAATATTTTGTGGAGGGGGAATGTTTTTGCTTTGCCTTTGTTTCTGTTTTTATTATGTATTTTGTGTTCTCGTTTTGTATTTTTACATTGTGAACTGCCCCATGATCTTCAGCTGAAGGGCAGTATTAATAATAATAATAATAATAATAATAATAATATTCTTCAGGCACCTCTTAAAGTTTCATATGCAGCTATATGTTTTTTGCTTTGAAATACTTAATTAAGGTGTCTCAACATATCTGGCAAAGCTTGTGCAAGGCACTGTAGGAAAAACAAAGAACAAGCTGTTGACAAAACAAATGCTACTTTAATTTAAAAAGTGAAATTGGTGAAATTAGCTTGATATATTTATGATTTCTTTTTCTTTTTGGCCCAGTGCATGGGCTGAAATCCAAAGAATTCCTTTTAGGTGCATGCAAAAGAGTTTCTGAAGGTTCCCTCACCCCCTCTTTCAGCTACAGCTGCCTGATTGTATGAGCAATAGTTTTTGAATCTGCAGGAGTCAGAAGAAACCGCTTAACTCCAGTGCCCATCATCTCTGACTATTGGCTGTGCTGAGGGTAGTTGGAGTCCAACAATATCCTGAGAACCACAGGTTCTCTATAAACGGTCAGCTTCTGCTGTGATTGTGGCCCTTCCTTTCCAATTCCATTTGAAGGAGGGATCTGGGTTCTCATATTGTGTCAAAGTAGTGTTTTGAGGGCTTAGTTTAATTTTTGTAGTGGGACTTATTTGAATTTTGAGCTTTCTACAGAGCAAAGTCATATATACATGTTGAGGTCTTAATCTAAAGCTGAATTTGAAGGGGAAAAAATAGAAAAGAAGAATCCATATCCCAGCCTCTTCTGTACACTGAACTTTAACATTTACAAAATAAGCCTGAGTCCCTTCCCAGGAGAAAAAAAGGTTTTGACTTCATGTCTCTTGTGTGAAATATTTGCAGAATGTTAAATAAAATTTATAACTGGACTCTTCTGCTGCAAGGCATGGAGAATACTTGTAATTTTAGGCAATAAAATGCTCTGCTTAATGTCTCATTCTATCACTGACAAGAGCCTGATGAACAAAATTATTTTTGGAGAGAATTTGTTGAGGATAGATGTGTGCAGTTTTCTACAGAAGGAGGGAAATAACATGGGCACAGAGATAAGAGTGCTTAGTATTGGGTAATGTCTTTAAATAAGACATTAAGTAATGCAATCTGGGAGTGATAAATATGTTCGAAGTGCTCGGAACACGCTTCATTACTAGTACTGAAAGTGCTCCATAGGGTAGAATCAAGTGTGATTCTTTTACTGTAAAATCTGCTCCCATAAATGGTACCTTCCACCTTCAGATTCCTTTGAGAATTCATCATAGCCTATGTTGGGCTGGACTGCATCACTCATTTTAGGCCCTGAAAGAATTCAAAAAGAATTTCGAAGTCTGATAAAGAGCATAATCGTATGTCCACTAATGAATCTACAGGTTTTCCTCTGTGTATATCTGGGTGTTTAACTTGCCTGTTGTGTGTGTTTGAGAGAGACTGTGTTAATGCAGTTATAATATTTATTTAAAGGAAGGTACACCTGTGCCGCCTACCCTGGGAATTTAAGAACAAATTTCATATGATAAATTTTATAAAAAGCTCTGATTTGTTAGACACCAAAAAGACTGCCTTTGGAATATAAGAACAAATGCCGTATGATAACTTTTGTAAAAAGCTGGGTGTGATTTGTTAAACTCCTGAAATGAAAAGTGCAGTCAAAACACCAACACTTGTGTACTATAAAAAACAGCAACTGTTTTTCTGAACAGTTTTGCTTTAAAAAGGAAAAACTCTGTCTCTGTTAATGGGCCAGATTTTTGTGTGGAAAGATGGGCCAGCCTTCCTGAAAGGTTGATGAATGCGTAAGACAATCTTTGTGGCAGAATGTTTTATGTTGGGTAAATAGTTGTCTGTCTTGCCCAACCCTGCTGTTCTCTACAAATGCACTTCAGGGTATTGTACATATTGAGCTATCTTCTAGAGGGGTCTGCTTTCATTGCTGGTTGTTACTAGTAAAATGCCTATCATTATGTCAGGTAGTGTACATTCTTACGTGGAAGAGTAGCTGTTGACAAGAGCCAGGCTACCTGGTTTGTCTCCCTGCAGCAGTGCTCCAAAATACAGCGCGCACCCCCCCATAGCAGTGAATAGTTAAGTGTGCTCTGAGGCATGTAATAAAAGTTCAGCTTACTACCTGTCTCTGATGATCCAACGCAGTGAGAATTAATCCTGCTCATTTCTACATTCTCAACTCTTCATTTGCATCCTCCATCCCCAAAAAAGCTAGGTAGAGACTGTGGCGGCACAGAACTGCACAACTGCAGAACTTCAGGGGATTTGTAGTTAACACATGCATTATGCTGACCTCAGCAGAGGTTATTTGAGGTACCTTGGACAACTCCATGCAGGGTTCTGGCTGGAAGCTTCATGGGAGCTGTACTTGGATGTTGCTTTAGCTGCAGCGCTGTCTCAGCAGCTAGCTGCTCTTCCACTGAAGTGGGGCCTTATAATGTTGAGGCACTCAGCCTGCTTTAGCAGTCATTGACTCCAATGGAATTGGAGGCCACTGTGGTTGTACTAGAGCTTCTGAGCTGGAGTCCTCTGAGCCAGAAAAGTGCAATGTGATGTTCTCTGGCTGGAAGAGTGCTAGTACCACAAGCTTGTCTTACAGAGGTGCTCCCAGTTGCTCAGGTGCTTCTGGGGCCGGCCCTGAGGGCAATTCCTTCTTCCACTTGCTTCTTCCAACCTCATCCCCTGAAGGAGGTCATGACTGCTATCCCATTTCCCACTTCTGCTGTGTCCTGGAATAGCTGGACATACCAGTTACCTTTGGTTCGTTACATTCTCCATACCTCAAATGAGTTTGCTAGCCTTCCTTTGATGGACTCAGAAAATGACAGGCGTAAACACCATTGGTATGCATGGTGCTTTTTATATCATAAGCAGAAAAGAAAAAGGCAGGTCCCTGGTCCAAGGAATTTCCAATTTAATTAAAAGTCTCTATTTGGAAAGAAAACAGAGGGAAAGCATGAGCATGAACAAATTACACGTGCTTAGACTTGGTTGCAGTTGGGAATAGTCAGTGCTTTGTGACTTGCAATCTTGTCCTAGCATTCCCCCGAAAACAAAAGTAGCTAGTTTGGCATGGTGCCTAAAACCTAACAGAGCATGACTGACTAGGAAGAAGAACAGAGAGTTAACATCGTCCTGGGAATTAACAGGTCATAGTTATAGGGTTGCCATATTTCAAAAAGTAATTTTTTTAGAAACACACCAAAATTGTTGAGGTTTTTTTGGGGGGGGACCTCCTCCCCCCCAAATAGTGATTGTAAGCTTTTGGAGCTGTTTCCGCTGCTTTTTCCATCAGGAAAAAGGATATGTTAGGAATTTTACATGGTTACTTTGAGAGTAGGACAAGATTGGCTGCCATCTGGGCATCGCTTTCTGTACTTTTAGTAATTTCTAGAGGGGTATCAGTCAGTTGTAGAAAATAGACAAAGTTGGTCGCACAAGCTTTCATGAGCCACAGTCAGTTGTGTGTGACACACACAGAAACACAGTTATTTTGATGGGGAGTGAATTTGAAAACTTGTAGTTCGAACTGAGACAAATGTTATTTAACACATTATGTATTAGTTGGCTTACTAGTGCCAAGTTTTCTGTGTTATCAACTACCATTTTGTGACTTATCACTGCTTGTTATGTAAATGATCACTGTTTGTACTTTTCCGCATTTCATTCTACATTTTCCTCTGACCTCACTGTTTACAGCTCCGCCGCCACTCCCACAAAAGCACAATGTGTGTGTGTGTGTGTGTGTGTGTGTGTGTGTGTATACATAGTGATATGTGGGTCTGAGAGTTAGTCTATACTGTATATCATTTGTGGATCACATCCATGTCTGTTGGATTGATTGAATTTGTTCATTGGTTTATCTTGCCCAGGGCAACCCAAAGCTTGTTTGCAACCAAACAGATGAACAGACAACCCCCCCCCCCAATTATATACATTAAAACGAAGAGGAAACAGAAATGCATTAAAAACATCCCACCGACTTCTAAAAAGGCCGCAGATAGTTAAAGGAGGTCAAAGGTCTGGTTATAGAGGAAAGTTTTTTGCCTGGTACCCAGTTATATTTAATGGTGGAATCAGACGAGTCTCCCTGGGAAGGGCATTCCACATTCTACCACCCTTCTGTAAAATGGGATTCTGTGGTAGAAGGAACTGCTGAAGTGGTCAAACCACTCTTTTTGTTAGGATATTGGCTGTAGACAAGTTTCTTGAGCAAAGTGTTGTCCACTAAGGTGTGTTGCCATAGAAACAACTAGCCTAGTGATGGTTCCTGATGGAATAACCTCATGGGTGGGGTGTTTGCAGCTACCTCACATTTTGCTCTTGGAAAACTTGTTACTGCAGGTGAGGGACTGTGAGGAAACTTCATGGGAGGGGTGTTTCTGGGACTGAGGTGAAACTATGAAGCTTCCTTGTTATTTTTTACTGTTGGATGATGCATGCACACTGTTTAAGTAATCTTGTTATATTTATAGTATTGAAACGTGTGTCTTTTTTTGTATGTTACGATATTTGCTGTTCTTTTGCTGTGTTGTTCTGAAATTGGTTTTCGTAGTGTTTGTTTGACGTGCATCCCTGTTTCTTTGCTGTAAGTCGCTTTGAGCATGGTTTTTGTGTTTGTGGAGAAGCGCCATACAAATAAAATAAATGAAGAAGGAGATAGGACTTTGCTCCTCATCTGGCTGACAGTCCTCTCATCCTGAGTAAAAGGGAAACAACAGGCCAGGAACTAGCCTTGTTTCCTGTGGGGCTGGGCAAGCCACAGAAGCCTAGCATTCTCTCTGTGCTGAGTGCAACGCTTATGGCATCAGATCTCTTATAGAAACCTAATGAAGGAGGAAGATCTGTTGGGTTGTTGATGCCTGAACCCTTTCATCTGCTGCTCAGCCTGTGTATATATGGGTAAATGGAACCATATATCACAAAGACACCATCAACTCAAATTACATTCAGAGATTGGGATACGGGTAAAAATGTGTCTGTAACTCATGATGTGGATTGTAGTCCATGAAAGCTTGTGCTGGGATTTGTTAGTTGTAAGCTGCCCCAGGTGTCTGTTGTCTTTGTTCTTGTGTTTTCAGAAAGAATATTATATCAGTTTTAACAACATTAACAGGAGAAATTAATGAACAGTGTATAGAATAGATGAAGAGTGTTTCTGTTCATATAGCCAAGGAATTGGTACCGTACTTTGAAGTATTCATTCCTCCCCAAGAACCTTATCACTCTACTATGTTGAATCAGAAGTTATGGCAGAGCAGTAGCCCAGACTTCTCCAACCGCCCTTGCCCTGTCAACTCTACAATGGTCTTCCAGTGATGTACAGCTTCCATGCTGGCCATCACCAACATAGAGATTCTTTATGAATCACTTTGGTAACAGGCTCAGCAGTTAAGGATAACAATGCCAGTGTTGAATTTGGATCAAGATGTCCCCTTATTTAAACAATCCTAGCAAACACCAGCTCCCAGAACTCCTTCACAGTGGTACATTTCCATCACATGTGATAAAAGGACCACTCCTTGTTACAGCCACTCCCAACATTGTGGAGACATAGAGTTGTTAACATGATGCAGTTTAGTTGATGACTAGTGTGAGTGCTGCTGCATCGCTTTTACTATCACCTCCTGAATTTTACCTGAGGTCAGTTTTAAGAGAAGGCTTAATCAGTGACCGTTCCCATCTGTTGTCCTCAGTATGTATCCCTGAGTCATTCTCCTCCCTGTTTTTTTTTAGTTCCCCAGTTCCCCATTGAATATTAATAATGTACATATTCCTGAGATCATAGTTTTCAGGTCCAAATTTGGTTAAATGCAAAGGTTTTCATATACAGTTAAAGAGAGCAGAGATTTTCATATGCAGTTAAAGAGCACAGCACCTCTCTCTCTCTGCCTCTCAGCAATTTGCCACTGAGCACCTTGACATGAACTTGTAGCCAGTTACACTGCCAGTTCCATAATTTTCGGCGAAGGGCAGCTTCTGAGATGCTTCTGGCTTTAATGAAAGTGCTTTACACAGATTTATATTTACTTATCTAGTACTTACTTTTGCCCCATTAGGAAATTCATACTAGTAGAGTGCATGGAGTTCTCAGCCATTCTCCCATCCAGATTCTGACCTGACCCAAACTTACTTAGCTTCAGCAAGGTAATGACTACATCATGCACACAAAGACCACATCCTGGAGCATGCTTCGTCGAATGGCACTTAGCATGTTTGGGATACAAGCTTTACTGCTTAAAATTACAGTACAGTAGAATACTTGTGAATTCACCAAAATGGATGTGGGAGTTTACATCCTGCATTGATACCAGTTCTCCTTTTGCTCCTATCTTTTGGGAGGGAATATGCTTGCTGTTGCATTTCTCTCTCTTTCTCTCTGCCCCTCTGGTGCACAAAAAGACTTTTGTGTAGAAATCCTTTTCGGCTTATTTCAAAGCCCTGTTGAGGAAGCCCAGAATGCAGTATGAAGAGAGGCTATACTGATGGAGAACTACTCTGCAATCCTGACAATGGCAGTGCTATTCAAAAACAATATGGTGGATCTGGATTCATTTTGAAATGAAGCAAAGTATGTTTCCAACAATTAACAATACTCCATTTCTGTTGGCTCAAGCATTTCCCCCTTTAATTTCTTGAGGATTCTGCCGCCCCACTCCTTTTGTGTGCGTCTTTGGTGTTTACCACTCAGTTGCCTTCTGCACACTTTAAATTGATGAAGATCAAAGAAGACAACATTGTAACTCTGACTTTAATATTCTATATCAACTAGTTGGGATACCCATTTGGCACAGAGATTAATAGTGACAGGGTGCCACAAGATTATTTCGATTCAGGCAATTCAACAAGGGGTTTATACTGGAACAGTCTAGATGTCTGTCATGGCATCTTCAAACAGACCTGCTGCTCCTTGCAATAATTCAGCAGAAGGACTGTCAAGCTGTCATGCTATATACAGCAGATGTGCAAAACCATTGATACACACACACACACACACACACACACAAACACAAACAGAGAGAGAGAGAGACTTTACCAGAAGTTTGTTTAGATTAGAGAAATAATATGCTCAGGGTGGGGTATGCTCTGCACTGTTTGGTGATTTTTCTCTTACCCTGTATTTTGTGTGTGGCTTCCTGAAAATTTATTTAAGAAGTCTGAGATTCCTATAGCAATTCCAACAAAGAGACTTCTGTTTTGTCAAGTGCTTCTGGGACCTGTACTTGGACAAGGCTTAGAAATAAGGGATGCAGGGGGACCAAAACTACTGAGTGAATAAAAAGTAAGATTGCCGGTAGCAAGGTATCTGGCACCATTGCCCATATACTGCATACAGCTCAGATAATGCTGCTGTTCTTGGCCAGCTGTTCTTTCAGACTCTGGAAGCAGCCAGGACCTTGAAAACTCTTGATAGAGGTGATGCAAGGATGACCAGGGAGAGTATCTGAAGAAACATGGCTGTCTAGAGCATCAATGTAATATGGCACTCATATACTTTGTTGAAACATAGGCACGCAAATTCATTTCTATATTGGCAAAATTGCTGTAAAAACAGAGTGTGAGAAGAATTGTGCCATCTCCTTCTAACTATTAAATGCACTTTAACATTTTCTCTGAGGTCAGCCTGTGCTGGAATTAATCTTCCCCATCTTCATAGTTTGCATCTTTAATAATGATGTTACAGTGCAGGAGAGGAGCAAGGTTCCATTTCCACATTTTCTTTCAGAGAAACCCAACCATTTAAGCATGTTCACCATTCATTATTGATGGCACCACATTCAGAACCCAAGAAGCATCCCTTGGTTCTTTAGTTGAATTGCTAGCAATAGAAAAACATCAAGGTGTTGTCAGAACATACAAGAATCCTTCCTATACTGTTGTACACACACACGCACACACACACACACACACACACACACACACACACGACTTCTAATTAAATAGTGGAAGTTTCTGTGAAATTTCCCATTGGATGCTTTTGTAGCTTTTAGCATTGTATCACTGAATTTGCATTATACCTTTATGAGTTCAGATAGCATATAAGTATATAAGGAAGAATATGGGGGTGGGAGTCAGGGAGTGGTTGAAATTTTGCAGAATTGTAGGATATCTGGTAGTTTGTAAAGACCAGGGGGAGGAGGGGGTTGAACTTGATGGGGGAGGGCTTGAAAACAGTAAATCTAATCCAAATTCAATATGCTTTGGAGGAGCTAGTGTTTCATTTGGTTCTGGTGGTGGGAAGCTGAATAGTAGATGTAACAGGAGGGGGGGAATAGAAGGAGAACAGAGAGAGAGAGAGAGAGAGAGAGAGTACGAATTAGGACTGAGTGTGCCTGAATGATCATGTGCATTGATAAGCTGGATATAAAGCTGATATCCCTCATGGCAATAAGCCTTAAAAAAAAAAAAAAAGGCCAGAACACATGAATGAATGAATAAACTGCAGCTAAAATAATACGTTCATTTTTCACAGGGTCTAGTCCTTCCCCTGCCCACCCCCCTAATATTCTTAAGAGGGTCCTTCTCCAGTCTTCAGAGAGTAGCAGAGTCCTTCCACTCTGCAGTCTTAATCTGAAATCTTAGGTACAGTACTGTGCCCCAGAACTCAGAAACTGCTCGCGCTAATGAAATTCCCTGTCGCAAAATGCTCCTAGGACAGTGGGAGTTTCGAACACTGGTTCTAGGCTAGAACTGTCAATGGTGTAGTAGGTGGGAATGTAGTAGGTGGGAATGCTTTCCTATCCCCTGTCATCCTGCTTCACAATAATTCTTTTGTAAAGACAGAACTGAAGCAAAATTTAATGAACACAGTTATACACGTCACACTTGATTGCAGCCAAAAGGCTGAGAAGGATGGTTTGCGCCACAAACTAGGCCCAAAATGTGCTCCTTCACACTCCCTCCCTTATAGTTGCTTTTAACTGGTTGTCCTTGTTTCTTTCTATGTGTGATATAATCACCTATTAATTACTAGTTTTTATCCCTTAACTGTTTTAAGTCTTATGTGTTCAGTTTATCCGTATGCTATCTCTTATGCTGGTTTGTGACCAAAATACAGTTTGTTTGTTTGTTTGTTTGTTTGGCCAGTTGCAAAAATTAAACCATGAAACCAGTCACAGAAAATTGTGTGCACTATGGCATCCACTATCATTTTAAAAACAAAATGGTTTTTCCAAACAGATAAAATGTGGTTGCGTATCTGCTGCCGTGTTAAAACTGCATCGTAAAGCATGAATATGTAAAAAAAAAAAGGGACAAGTGGGCTGCTAAAGAACAAGAGTAGGTTGTTGAAACAGGTGGCTGGTATCGCCAAGAGCTTCTGTTTAAGCTTTTATCTTGGTGTTTACCAGAAACGCTGAATATCCCTGCACTGTTGTGATTTTTTAAAAACAGTAAGTGGGACTGTGGCATTAGACAGAAGAGTAAAAATTCAATGGGCTTTATGTGATTCAGATCAAGCAAGCCATAGTTCAGCCTGGTATGCCCATGTATTGAGCAAAGAAGTTAGAAACACAAGAAGTTTACAGATTAGTTTGTTGCTGTTCCTGGAAAGGGAACATTATGGTGCAGGCGGCGACCATTTTAGGCGCGTCCAATTGATGTGTGGCATGGGAAGAAGGTGGAACAGGGGTGTGGGGTGCCCTTTAATATGCTCCGCTGATGCGTGTGGGGGCCAGAAACAGAGCTCCCAGGCAAAATGGTCATCGCCTGTATAAAGTTTCTCCCCCACCATTTCGCCATGTTAAGATTTCAATAAAGACATGTTAGGATTTGAATTAAACGTTTAAGGCAAACAGGTTTGTCGTTTATTAAAACCCCAATTGAGAAAACGTCAAGGCAAAGAATACTAAAATATTATAGGTCAAAATACTCCACATAGGTTTTGTGGTCCGTGCTATATTAAATCATTTATTTTAAACTCTAAATATATTTTGTTCTTTCTCCTTTTCACATTTTAGAAGAGGAGGTTCATTGTGTAACAAAATGCTCAGGAATGCAGTATCTTCACCATCTTGGCCTTGGGAACTGATATAGTGCACACGCCTTTGGTCAAAAATATCATGCTCAACTGTTGAATTTTCTTGTTTAAAAGTAGCTTAACTAGGCTATATAAAGCTGAATCATTTAATTTGATTTATTGCAAGTCTGCAGTTTCAGTCACAGCTTGCAAAAGTTTATGAAAGATTATTTATGCCTCCTTGATGGCTAGTTAGTTGGAGATAGTTTTTCTGATTAGGGGCATTTCTTACTAGTTTGGAGCCCATGGCAAATCTTTTTATTAACTATCCTTCATTGCTTAGAGAAAGTAATTTTGTTCACGTGTTCACGCTATCTTTCTGGCTAATTTACTCTTTGAGTTGAGAAACAATATGGCATTTGTTTATGAAGATCTCTCATTTAAAGGGTTGTGGTAGGTCTCTGTAAGGTCTATGTAAGTGGTTTTAAACAGGCTTTTGGTCAAATTTTCTTTGATTTAATGCTCCAATTGTGCTTGAAGTTCTGTTTTCTACCCCCATATCTATAATGCAAGCCAGGTGTAGGAGCTTGGAATCTGTTCTGTGCCAGCATGTTGGAAAACTAATTTTGGATCTCGGATAAGCTTATCAACCATCCTTGTGTAGAGACAGGAATGGATAAAAGTCTGGTATGCTCCTTGGTAGTGATACATTTAAAATTAATGAATGACTTGATTAAATGGTGGGTTAATCTATACATTTGATGTGTTCTGTCATCTTCCTAGGTTATTTTAATATTTCCCTCCTTTAAAAGTCTGTTCAAGAAATAAATCACCCTTTTCTCCCTTGTTTTGAAGTAGCGTGATCTGTTTGAATGCGTACTCACTGCGGTCAGTCCAAGCATACATTTCCTTCTCCAGGCCCAAGTACTGAAAAACAGTGAAAATTCTGAAGCCTTACAGGAGAAGCTGTCAGTCATAACCTGCTGATGAACTTTTACCTGTGATGTCAGTAGGATACATACACTTACCATTCCCTATGGGAACTTTCGTACTTTTATATAATGTCAAGGATAGATATATAAATGGATATTCATTTTAATGCTTTTTATTTTTTTTAAATAAATGAGCAGCCTGCCTGAAGCCTTACTGATGGATGAACAAGTGTTCAGTTTGTTGCTACATACATCTGTTATTCAATTGTTAAGCCAGAAAGAAGCTGGCTTTCAGATTTTCTCCCCCCCCCCCAACATTATCTGAGTTGGCATCACTCAGAGAGGCCTACTGTGATTTCTTCCTTTTTATTATTTCTGCCTTACCTGTAAGTTGGCCTATATTTTGCAACCTTCCCTTAATAAAGACTTTGCAAAACTCTGAAAAGTGACATTCATTTGAATACCTTCAATCTGAACTTGTTTTCAGGAAAAAGATAATATGGGGGGGGAAATGTAAAGAACATAGAGATCCCTTTTAAAAAGAGCTGCATCACTTCAACTTTTTTTTTTTTTTTACATATCTTTAAATCTCTTTCCCATTTAATGCAAAATCCATAACAATTCTATCAGCACCTGCTCTCCAGTTGTGTTCTGTCTTGCCATTTTCCCCTTATTGACCTAATATGCTCAAATAGAGAAAACAATGTGGTGAGCTAGTCTTAGCATAATCACATTTCAAGGCGCTCTAAAATCTCCATACACATTATATCCTAATGGTAGAAGCTTTTCTCTTGAATACTTCTTGCTCCATAATCACTAGGTCTAGTAGATCCTCTCAAATTTCAATATATGGAGAGTTTATTGTTACACTATTGTAGTATAAGTTGCTTGGCCATCAATTTGTTATTACTTTAAAATAGATTTTTATTTTTTATATACATGGTGGCTTTTTAAAGTCCAATAATGTTGATGTGTTGGGGGCTTATGGTACTCAGATAATACAGGTTATGTGAAGAGTTTTTCAAAAGTATTGAATTTCATCATCTCAGACTTGCTAGATCTTCTGCACACAACTCTTCCCTTTCCACCATGAAATCTCATTGTATATAAGTCTGCATGTTGGATCTTGCCCTACTTCCTAAAACCCTGTATTCTCATGCCATTTCATCTCTAGCTTGACTGAAGCTGCAGCAGTCAAGATTTAGAAGCCATTTTTCAATTTCAGCGGTGCCATTGGGATTACGTGCAACACAGGAGAAGTCCTAAATCTTAGTTGTTAGTGGATCTGTTACCAGTGAGTTGTCTGTCCATTAATACAGTAAAACTCAAAACAATGCAGATCAAAGAAATATCAGTATTGGGGTGTAGAGGCAAACTTATTATAGAATTATATGCCTGCTATGTTTTGAGCTACATACAACTCTTCACTGGGTAAAATTGAAGGACATAAGCTGTCTTGTTCATCTCAAAAGTGCATTATTATTATTATTATTGTTATTGTTATTATTACGGTCGTACCTTGGAAGTCAAAAGGAATCTGTTCCAGAAGTCCGTTTGACTTCCAAATCACAGCTTTTGATTGGCTGCAGGAGCCAATCTGAAGCCACAGAAGCCCCGTCAGATGTCTGGCTTCCAAAAGAATGTTCAAAAACTGGAGCAGTCACTTCCGGGTTTTGATCATTTGGGAGCCAAAATGTCTGAGTTCCAGGGTGTTCGACAATCGAGGTACGACTGTATTATTATTATTTTAATGCAAATTAAAAACCAAATATAAACAGATAAATAATTCTGCAGCTATATTCCAGTCTTAGGCATCCCGAGCCTGTAACTGTTATAGGTCTAATACCAAGACATTATGGCTTATTGTGGTATATTTAATAAACAAAATAATAAATATATAATAGAGGTTTATATTCGTAGATATTTATTCTTTAAAATAATAAATACATAGATAAATGATTTAATTAACACAATACTAAATACTGTGAGTGAGCAGCATGCTAGTGCCTGTTTTGCTCTTCCCTTGGCACGAGGGATAAATAAATCAGGAAGCCCTGGCTTTCTGTTACTTTCAAACTGGTGACCATGTTCTGTCCCTTTCTTTGACAAGCCATAGTCAGCAAGCTGAGAACAAACCATGGCTTCAAGTTGGGCTAGCAATGGAGAGCCAAGATATCCTGGTTTGTTTAGGCTGCTCATGGTGAGGAAGGAGCAAAGTGGAGGCAATTTGGGAACATGCACCAGAACTTTCTTGTTATTCACAATCACTCATGAAAAAGCCAGAATGTTTATTGTTATCTGTCTGTAGTTTCTTTCTTCTGGTGCTTTTTCTCCATTAATGTCCGGGGAAAGCTGCACTGTGCCACAGTTCTGAAGTGGCTTTTTAATAGATGTACTGTGTTCTTTTTTTCCTGATTTAAATGCCAGAAGTTCAACTTCTGAATCTTTATACCTTTGTTGTTGAGAATACCACAAACATCTAGCAATTTGTATGATGGCCTTGTACGCCTTGATCAGAGAAGAAGTATTGAATCCAGAGAAAGTCCATTTAAAGCTCAAAGTAGCTTTTGGAGTAGTTTTAGAGATATTTTTGTAAGTGGAGGATGGGTTAAGTGGAATGTGCATTCCAGTCTAAAGCAAATAGTTTCTCTTGTCTGTCCATGGAGTTATCTTTCTGCTTCTACTAGCAGTGTGGTGGTGTAGGGTGATGGAAGGAATAAAAAATGTTCTTTTCATGTATGTCTCCATTAAGATTATTTTTTAAATCAAATTTTTTTTTGAATATATACTGTGTATGGGTTCCTTGCTCTTTCCTGTATCTACAGCATGTCCCACTTTTTACAGTAAATGCCGTGTCTAGACAAGCTAGCAAGAGCATCATTCTTCTAATAAATTTTTCATGTTGGAGCCCTCTATGTAATCAGGTAATAGACAATAAAAGGAAAAGTCTTTTTTATTGTGGTGTTGATGCAAAAGAGAGGAATGAGCACGATAAAAATCCATCTCTTTAAATGGATTAAATGGAAAATGTAGTCTGTAACTGGTAGATTCTGTTGGGTTGACCATGTTTAATCTGTTGCATCAAAAAACCCCTGCAGAATACTGCAGCACCTTTTTTAAGATTAACAGAAAGCACAAACTTTTGTGGAGTAGAACCCACTTCTTCAGCCCACATGTGTTTCGCATAGAAATATTGCAGACCTCCTGTATCAAGGTCTCTTCGCTCCATTGTTACCCACTTTTGACACACATTTTTCTGTGCAGTACTTGTTTGTGAAAAATCTGCCATTCAAGGATAAAACTTCATGTATTTGTCAAATTTTATTATTTATTAAATTTGTATACCGCCCTATACCTGCAGGTCTCGAAGCGGCTCACAGGACAAAATCGTGATATAAAAACACAGAATACATCATCAAAATAAAAACAAGAACAACTGAATAACCCACCCCCCATATTTAAAAAGGGCATTGAATGTCAGTCAACCAAAGGCTTGGTTAAAGAGGCACTTTTTGCCTGGCGCCTAAAGGTTTAATGAAGGCACCAGGCAAGCCTCCCTGGGGAGAGCACTCCACAAATGGGGAGCCAGTGCAGAAAAGGCCCGTTCTCGTGTCGCCACCCTTCGGACATCTCATGAAGAAGGCACATGAAGAAGGGTAGGTTCATATGGATGCAGGGAGTCCTTGAGGTATTGCAGCCCTGAGCTGTTTAAGGCTTTATAGGTCAAAACCAGCACTTTGAATTGGGCCCGGAAGCTAATTGGTAGCCAGTGCAGTTGGACCAGATCAGTGTAATATGCTCAAACTGTCTTGCCCCAGTGATGACTGTAGTCTGCTAAAGACTGTGACAATAAGTCTCTTAATTTGTAAAAGTACCCCCAGTTTATTTGTTTTAATTTCATTTATGCCAAAGTATTCTTTTAGAGTCTTCTAAAAGTTACTGATACTATTCAATTTCTTACCCTGTTACTTACTGGGAATAAATGGGAGTGGATTCCTAAAAATATGAAAAGGAAAAGAAACACCAAATGCATCCTCTCTTACCTCCCATTATTTTGCCAAGAGGAACTGAACACATTTTCCTAAGAGTGCACCAAATTCAAGTAGGTCATATAAAGCATTCCTTTGGTTTCTGTCCACCATCCGTAGAACTCCTTTTGAAAGTCTACCAAAACCCAAACCAGGACATTTTGTGCAAGCAGTACAAGGTATTTATAATATGGTCTTAACTGTTAGAGGCTGGGGCATGGGAATGAGGTTTCTAATGTTGATACACTTGCCAGCTTTATCACTGATGCTTTCACAACTTTTAAATTCACTGCTGGCTAATTCAACTATGTAAATAATTTGTGTTTTGTTTTTGTTTTTAAAATAATCATTCAGTTCATTGCTATCATATTGGGAGTAGGAGTAGGCTATAATTTTGTGTTTGGACTAATCATTTTCAGCAATGTGCTGGATTAATGTATTACCTAACCATAATCCTTTAAGGAAATGACCAGTCTGTAAAGCAGTCTCTGTAGGGTTTTGGTGTTTTGAGTGCAGTTGAGTTGAAGGAAAGATTGAACTAATCTGTGGGTGCTGAGTAGAGCAAAACATGACTGTGTAACAAGATCATTTGAAAAGTTTTGCTATTTAGCTGACCTTTTTTCAGTATCGGGATCCCCCATAATTTGCAAGTCTGTTATTAGTGGCTAGTACTTTGGTACGGTAACCCTGTAATCTGCTGGTTGCTTTCTTTCTTCAAAATATTGCCACACCAACTACGAGGGTGGAACCATGCTTTTAACTTTGAAAATGAGTACTGTTTTACCACAAATTGAGAGCATTTTAAGTTCTGCCTCGTGTCCTAGAAACGATGCCTAAATACATCTGAATGCCATTTCTGTTATCTTCCTTGTGCCAAAAACCTATCTTGGAGAAAAGCAGCTTTTCAAAGAGGTGTCTGAGGTTTGATGCCCAAAATCACTTGTGGAGAAAATATTTATTTGAAATATTGATAGGCCTTCTTTTATGAGTCAAAGTCACCTGAGGCAGCTCACACAATATATAACACATAAAAACACATAACACATATAATAGTAGTAGTAGTAATAATAATAATAATAATAATAATAATAATAATAATGTATCCAGCCCTGAGGTTCAGCAATAGGCAATGGTCCAAAGGATAGGTGTTAGGCCTCAGAGCTCCAAGCAGCTTGTCCATGTCCTCAGGCAACATAAGCTGAAAGATACCCATAACAATTAGGCCTGAACTGGTTCTGTCCATCTGTCACAACGATGTCATACATGCTGCTGTAGATATCTTCAAAGTGTCTCGACATACTGGTCACAATGCCCTTTTAAGGGTCCAGTGTATTGCAGGATCAGGTCCAAGAAAAGCTTCACCACCTGGAAAAAGTGCTATATCATGATATTGAGCAAACACGATGGTGATGGAGAAATATGATCTCTCTCTGCCACCGCCACTACCACAGAATAAGACAGAAGCTGGATTCTTAACTGTGTTAGGTCATATTTATTGCAAATCACTAGCCATTTCTGCTCAAGCCTTTTTCATCACTATCAGCGCCTCTGAATACAGTGGTACCTCGGGTTAAGTACTTAATTCGTTCCAGAGGTCCGTTCATAACCTGAAACTTTCCTTAACCTGAAGCACCACTTTAGCTAATGGGGCCTCCTGCTGCCGCCACGCCACCAGAACACAATTTCTGTTCTCATCCTGAAGCAAAGTTCTTAACTCGAGGTACTATTTCTGGGTTAGCGGAGTCTGTAACCTGAAGCGTATGTAACCTGAAGCGTATGTAACCCGAGGTACCACTGTACTAGGAAGCTGATGTGACTCTGTGACTAGGTTGAGGGTATTTGGGAACAATTGTTTGAGCCCTTAAAAGTGTCTGATCGAAGAAAGAACAAAAGACAGTAATAACAAGACAGAAAATCTATAAACAAAATCTATAGTAAAATTTAGAAACTGGAATATGACCCACTTAGTGGAACTCCTTCACTTCTAGTTTAGGCAAGAGCAAAGCTTGAATGGATTGTTACTATATTGGACCTCTGATATATTAAGTGTAGAATAAAGCTGCTTAACATGGTGTTGCATTTCAGAAAGTGATGCTGTTTTTAGATAACAATTTGTTGAAATGTGCCTAACCGGTTCAACCACTTTTTTTGGCCAAGTTAAATATTCTCTTGCCTGTCCCTTGATTTTATGTTGTGTAATATGAAAGATGCAAGCCCTGCTAGGAAGAAATAGCTTTGACATGAATTACGACTTATTTTTAGTATCTGCTATTACAAAAATTGCGAATACTGAGAACAATTTCAAAAGAGCTAATCTGTGAACCCATTTAAAAATCTATGTAAGGATGTTTTCCAACACACAACCACTTAGAACAATTTTAGTTTACATATAATAGACCTGCAAAGACTGTCAATTAATCCTACAAACATTTGTCGTGTAAATCGGAAATAGCATTTATACAGCATCTTCTCTGAAGAATAGTGTGTATTTTGTTCCTTTTGCAACCTAGTCACACTTTGAAGTCATATCCTTGTTGTTGTTGCTTATTTATATACCGCCCTATATCTGGAGGTCTCAGGGTGGTTCACATATGAAAACATAATATTGATGCCTTGTGTTTCATTTAGCATTGAACCAAATTTGGATTTATATCTGCCCATTTATTGGGACTGTCAGCTCTGGCAATACAGTGGTACCTCGGGTTACATACTCTTCAGGTTACAGACTCCACTAACCCAGAAATATTACCTTGGGTTAAGAACTTTTCTTCAGGATGAGAACAGAAATCGTGCAGCAGCGGCACGGCAGCAGCAGGAGGCCCCATTAGCTAAAGTGGTGCTTCAGGTTAAGAACAGTTTCAGGTTAAGAACAGACCTGCAGAACGAATTAAGTACTTAACCTGAGGTACCACTGTAATTAAATTGTTTGGGTGTGGTGGCAAAGGGTCTGGAGCCAACAATATTGCCTGTCTGCTTTGGTGGAGCTATTCTTAGTGTTCTTCTTCTTCCTAAAATTCCCCCAGAGAGTTTTGAACAGTGCAGTAAGCAACATACAATATGTTGATAAACCCGAGAATTCAGTTTGAAACAAACAACCTATGATTGAATGTTGACTTTTCTAGCAGATTTTTATCTTCAGTAGATCATCGCTGTTGCTATACTATTTCAAAATTGCTGCTTCAGGCATATATCTACTGTGGGAACGATGTGCTGGAAAGTGAAATAATATATTTCAGTCTTAACACCTGCTCAGTAATGAGACAGATTCCATATGAAGCTTACTCCTCAGGCAGTCTTAGAAAGCCTTGGCAGGCACTCTGTAGCCATCAACCAACATATGATAAAGGCTTTGCTGGGTTCTGATTGTGATAATGATTTATTAAACCAGGTCAGGCCAGTGTTGTACCTACAACTCCCATCAACCCCAGCCAGCATGGCCGATGGTTGGGGATGATGAGAATTGTAGCCTAAAAAAAATTAAAAATAAAATCTGGACAGCCCATCATTGACTACCATTTAAATAAACCCATTACTTGTTGCAAACCTTCCCAAATTAGCCTTCTTTGAAAACTGGTGGGTGGCTTATATACAGTGCTACCTTGGGTTAAGTACTTAATTCGTTCTGGAGGTTCGTTCTTAACCTGAAACTGTTCTTAACCTAAAGCACCACTTTAGCTAATGGGGCTTCCCGCTGCCGCCGTGCTGCTGCTGTGCGATTTCTGTTCTCATCCTGAAGCAAAGTTCTTAACCCAAGGTAATATTTCTGGGTTAGCGGAGCCTGTAACCTGAAGTGTATGTAACCCCACGTGCCACTGTATCTGAACTTTCATATGTTAAAAACTTAATACCATTTACATAGCAAACTTTTTCCTTTCATGCTGTCCCTCCCTTTTCCATGCGCATTACCACTTCTCCATTTCCTCTAAAGCAGGTTTATTTAACCTTTTCAGATCCAGGACCAACTTCTAACCTAAACATACAACCAAGTGCTTAATCTTTTTACTTAACAGGGGTCAGCAAACTTTTTCAACAGGGAGCTGGTCCACTGTCCTTCAGACCTTGTGGGGGGCCGGACTATATTTTGGAGGGGGTGTGTGAAATGAATGAATTCCTATGCCCCACAAATAACCCATAAATGCATTTTAATTAAAAGGACACATTCTACTCATGTAAAAACACACTGATTCCCAGACCATCTGTGGGCCAGTTTTAGAAGGCGATTGGGCCGGATTTTGCTTTGCTGATCCTCCCCCCCACTTTCACTTTCTTTTAAGAATAAATCAAGAGAAGGGTGGGAAGGTCATGTATCCACATGCAAACTACATATACATATACATTATTAATTTTAAATGGGGGTATTCAGGGCTTCCCCCCCCCAGGGGGAACTTGCCAGAACTCAGTTATTGCACTGCTCAGGTGGGTTCTGGAACCTCTCAGGCGTTCATGGTGAATTCTGGAACCTCTTTGTCTAGAGAAATAGCTCTGAGGGTACTGATTACGTGCTTTCTTATTTTGTAAGGGGACTGGTTTCCAACTTGCTCCCCCCTTCACTCCTCCAACAGCCACCAGCCTTTTAAGAAATGTAGGTTCTCATCATTACCCTGAAGAAGCATCATTCTGATTTTAATTAAAGAACGTTCATTGGCAGATGATGTTCAGCTGGAGTCACAGTGTAATGGGGAGGGTAGATGCCGTGACTGGCTGCTGCAGAGAAAGATGCAGAAGATGCCCAGGTGGGGTAGAAAAGTTCTGCCAAAGGAGCATTTGGCCAGTTGTTTGAAAAGGGCAACATGTGTGGCACAGAGTAAGGAGGATTTCAGAAGTATGTAACACAGTTTTATGGATGCTCCCTCTATGTTATTGTATACTTACCCAGGGCTTCACTAGACTTTCCCTATTTGGGGTTTTGTTTTTGTTTTTTAAAAAATGGTTTGATAAGCCACAAGACAGCTGTCTTGTAGGGGGTGCAGGCTTTTTCTTTTAAAAAAAGAAAAAAGCAGGGTTTTGTTTTTGTTTTTTTTACTTTCCCCCTCTGGTTCTCCCAGTGGAGTGTAAAACTGCTGCTTTTCTGGGGTTAGTATGAATGTTTAATGTTTAACTGCTGTTTTGGCCTGTTGCCAGTTTTCTCTTGATAAAGGCAATGTGAAAAGAGGCCAGTGGCAGCAGCAGCTCTTCCAAGTTCTTTTGAGAACATGAATAAAATATAATGGTCACTCCTCTGCCCGAAATATTGCTGCTGTTGAATTTCAAAGGGCTGGAGCAAATAGGGATGCAAGAGAGGACGTTACAATATTTAAAAATGCAATTGTGCAAAGGGTATAGGAAGGGAAAGGTTTTCCAAATCTTCTACTGCCCAGCCTCCTTAATTCTTTTATGCTTGTCTATTGAAAAAGAGCACATTGAGGGGGGTGGGCCTGCAGTCTCCCATTTCACACACACACACACACACGGACAAGATGTATGCACACACTCACACTTAGGCATGCACAAGCACTGGCCTGTAAAGATACGTACGTATACCCACTTTGCATTTTGCACTAGCATACATAGGACTGGAAAAGAGGATTAGATAGAGTGAGGACTTCCCTTTGCTCCCCACATACCCACACATGCATGTGCAAATGGGAAACATTGATCAATCAGTTTGTCAGTGGTAGACTATAGTCTTAGATCTGCTAAACTCAATCTGGTTTGCCAAGTGATAAGTGATATCTAGGCAGGCATCCAATAAACAGTTTGATCTGGTGACAGATAGAGACCTACTCCTAACCCAGCAGTTTATCTAGCGAGTTTTCCTTATTATTATTATTTTTTTTTAAATAAAATAGAGCTGCAATGATGGTTGGGCGTTTATTTTGAAAAGACAACTTGAGAGAGACTGCCACCTTATTTGATCAATTATAAACATTTATAGATTTGCTAAAACACCTATAGACAAGACTCTGAAGAAGTATATATATACGTATGAGCAGAAGAGCCTCTCATTTCTCTCTGTGTTAATTTTCTATTCAAAAGCATTCTTTTTCTGATACTTCTTTGCAGTGATGGTGTGCGTGCACACATATAAATTGTAAATATTGTAATGCTGTATATAAATAGTATGGGGGTAATCTGATTAAAGATGAATGTCTTTGTCTCCATCTTCCTTTGTGACAGCACAGCATCACTATTTTACAGTGCACATATAACTTGCAGAAATCCTTATTTTGATCAAGATAGATAAATACTAGTTGCTAATATAAGCACACTTGTAACTATGCTTGCCCTCATTATCCCCTTTTGGAGTTAACTATGGAGCCTTTGGCAATAGGTGAAGTACATACAGGCCTAATTCAGGTGATAGGAACTTAATCCTCCAAATAATGGTTTGGAGGCTCAAGAATGTACCATGGGCTTGTACTCTCCCTCTTCCCCTCTCTTGTGTTGGTTGCTTTTTATTTGCCACGGCGATTCAGATAGACAAACTATGGTCAGTGTCATTTTCTAGAAGTCCTAATCATAGTTTGCCTATTTGGATGTCAAGTTGAACCACAACTAGGTAAAACCAAGGACTGAAGGGAAAAGAGGAGGACCCTCATAAGGTAACTTGCAATGGCCAATAGTTGTGAAGTGCTTTTGGGGACTTCTACCTTTTGTGGTGTATTCCTGATATATCCGCAGTCAGCACAACCATGGCTCATCAGCTGGTGGATGCAGCATGTCTCTGGTCCCTGCTTATATTTGGTGATAAGGTTGCATGTGTTTGATGCTGTTTGAGAACTGAAGCATGAGATTGAAGTACCAAGGATATCTCCGTAGGAGAAATTGCTTCAAACTGAGTGAGAGTGCAAAAGAGTTTGGAGAAATACAGTTCTTTTTTGTGGTGTTCAGGACACTTATTTATTCAAGAAAAAGTCTAAGCCTGTAGATACAGCAATAAAATATACAAAACATACTATTAATATAGTTACGCTCTGGGGAGCAGTTAGCTATGGGGGGGAAGAGGAAACTTTCAGTGGTGGTAGTGGGTCATGATGATGGGAGAATAGTTTGGTACAGTGGAACCTTGGTTGTCAAACGTAATCCGTTCCGGAAGACTGTTTGACCTCCGACACATTTGACAACCGAGTTTCCACTGTACTAAGAATTTGGAGTATAAAAGCTATTCGAAATGAGGGCAGCTTTGCCCTAGTTGGAACACTTCTAAGGTTTGGCATTTCTGAAGGAGACAGTTCTCTTCCTAACAGCAAAGGACTGCTGCAAGTTGTAGAACTACAACTCCCACAGCACCATCCAGCACACCGGGTTGGCAGGAGTATGATTTTTCACAGCAGGAAAACAAACGATAGAAGTGAAACCTGGAGAGGAAAAGAGGGGCTTGGGATGAGAGACCATTTTAAATGTTCAGAGCACCGATAAGTACACCCCTGCTTTCTAATTTAACTTTTAGCTTCTGCCTAGCATAATTTTACACTCCTTTAAAAAACACCAAAATATTTATTATGATATGCATTTTGAAACAGTGGTGTTACTATCCTATTGTTTATATTAAACTCTCAATATATATTTGTTCTCCCTCCAAGTTTTCTTTATTTGGGCATCTTCTTTTTTCAGTGCTTCGTTCTGAGCTGTCATCTGCTATTTCAAAGTCACCTTCCAAGTGTGCACACTGCATAGAATACCAATTAATTATCCAGTTGGTTTGCTCCTCCTGCTTCAATTTTTCCAGACATTAGGACATGCCCTCTTGGCATCCCATTTCTTTTCAGATAGGATTATTGGAAGTTTTGATGTTCATAAAGTCTCTTTATTGCTTTATGCTTTGCAGTTTCTCCTCTCCTTTCTATCAGTAGCATTGGAAGACAAAAAGCTAACCTGTAGGCCATCTTTAATCTTCCCTTTTTCTTCCAGCCTGATTCATAACCCAAGAGCAACCATAAGTCTTTCATTTTGCTTTTCTGTATACCATGTAATTCATTGGCAAGAACCTGTGGTTTTGACTGTACCAATTGCATACTAATAGTTTCCATCTATCTATCTATCTATCTATCTATCTATCTATCTATCTATTTATCTAATCTATCTCTCATCTGTCTGTCTTTATCTAATATATATATTGTTCCAGCTTGTTACAGATTTTGGCTGAAACAAATTAGAACTGAACACCAGCAAGTCAACAGGAAAATGTTTTACAGGGCAATTGGTTGCAATTTGTGTAGGTTTCTGCATTATTTGCAGTTCTAAGGTCATCAGTCCAGCTATTTTTCCACAAAGCACAAAACTTCCCCTTGTTTACTTTTGGATGATTAAGGGCTTGCGGTCGCTCCCTTTCACTTCTGGTTTTCATGATGCAATGCTAAATCCATCTGGGAAGATTTACCCGGGATTTTTGCACAAGTCGCTGTTTTGGATGGTGCCACCCACACTGATCCTTCTAATCTCCAGTCTGCCATTTGAACTAGCAGGGAGTAACACTGGGACTGGTACAGTTCACCTGATACCTGAAAAATCCTCTGGAAGCATGTGAAAAATTTGTCATGGAGGCGGGAGGCTCTATCAGCTCAAACCTGCAAATGCTGTTTGAGAGATGAAGGAAATTGTTAGGAGCAAATCTACTTTTCTGAGGGAGGACAGTGTACTGCCTTGGGTTCATATTACACAGTGCAAAAGGAAAACTTAGGGCGCTTTTGCCTTTGCACATGATGATCTTTTCCAAATCTGCTCAGAAGTAAATCCTGTTGAATTCAGTAGGCTTACTGACTCCCAGGTAAATGAGGTTAGGATTGCAGGCTAAATGTTCTTTTGTACCTGGTAGACATCCTTAAAAAAAAAAAAAAAGAATATGCATTTTGGCTGTTGTAGGGGTTGTATTCAGATTACAGATGTGGGAAAATGCAAAGACTGACTTAAAAGTGCTGTCTTGTGAAAAGGGCCTTGGGTTTCCCCCTAAAATTAGAACCATGCAGTCTCAAATGTTGTACAGGAGCATGGAAAAGAGAACAATGGGGATTAAGAATGCAGTGTTTGCAAGAGGAAGTAGCAACAATGAAGGCTTCTAGTAGTTTTGGCTGGAATGTAAGAGATGTAAATCACAGCTGTCTCATGAACTTACAGTACTTGCACAGCTGTGGGACTTTGAAAACATCAAAGAAGCCTGCTGCTACTTTGGGCAGAGAACATATGCACTGCACTACATGGAACAATTTGGTCTTCTCTTGTAATTTAGAATTATACTATATATAATATGAGTTTTGCAAACATATAATTGTAAGACAAAAAGTACATTAATTAAGAATACTAAGGTTGGCAAACACCCATAAGAGGGTACATGCATATGGATTTTTAAAAGTTATCGCTGAGCTGCACAAGTAATGTTAGGATATTGTTTCTCTGTATTAACATCAGAAGTTTATAGGTGACTCCTGAGGCATAATGGAACGAATGTCCTTTTTCTACTGCTTTCGTTCACTGGCTTTTCTGGACAACACATGGGTGGAATTGTTCTGTGGGAAATAGCTAATGCCAGCCTAGTTGAGATTCAAGTTCAAGGTCTCTTCTTCTTACTAGACATTATTTCCACCCCCCAATATTTTCCCTATGAAGAAGAAGAGGAGTTTGGATTTGATATCCCGCTTTATCACTACCCTAAGGAGTCTCAAAGCGGCTAACAATCTCCTTTCCCTTCCTCCTCCACAACAAACACTCTGTGAGGTGAGGCTGAGAGACTTCAGAGAAGTGTGACTAGTCCAAGGTCACCCAGCAGCTGCATGTGGAGGAGTGGGGAAGCGAACCCAGTTCACAAGTCTATTGCTCTTAACCACTACACCACACTGGCAGCACAGCTTTAGCCATGTGCTGTCTTCTCTGTGTGGCAAAACAGTCTCGCCTCCCCGCATGTTGGTTTTACCCACTTTTAATATCTTGGCTTTAGAGAAAATTGATTATTTGAGTAACGATGGCATGGTTGCAGATTTTGTGCCCACCAGATGTTGTGGCCTCCATCTTCCATTCGCCTCAGCCAGCTCTCTGTTCAGGGATGATGGAAACTGTACTTCAGCAACATCTAGAGGGCACCAGGTTGGCTACCATTGAATTATCCATCCTTCCTGTCCATGCAGTGAGGGGAACAGGGGGAGCCCCTGAGCTCAAAGTTCATTGCTAAGTTTCATCCATATGTTGACAATCCCAGAAGTTCCAAATACTGCCTGAAGAAGCCAAATTTAGGGGAGCACAAGAAACTTCCTGAAGCACTGTTGCAATGTGGTGCCCTGCAGCCATTGTGGACTACAAATCCCATCATTCTTTACCATTGCCATGCTGACTGGGGCTGATGGGAGTTGTGGTCCACAAGTTCTACATAACACCACATTGTCTACCTCTGCACTATGGTATCCCCAAGGTGCAAGTTTTGCTATCCTGCGCATTTGTTATTGGGGTTTTTTGCAGCAATACTACAGATTCTGTGAATACTCATGAATGTATCATACATGTAAGACACTCATTTTATTAAACATGCTTAAGAGTGAAAGTTTTAATAAATGCTTAGACATTTTCGTTAGATCCCATGTCTTTCTACTTTCTGAGAGGAGATAAGCACTCTTTATTTTGATGTCTTGAATAGCAACCATGGTGTTGCTATTCACTCCACCCCAGGTCTAAAGATTTAGAGATATGAAGAATTTATACAGGACATGTGGCTAGGACAGGACCTTGTTAAAAGTCTGTAGGTTAGAGAAGTGTGAACACTCATAGCCCTGGCATAGTTGCTGCCCAATGAAAAGTGAAATGTTGTAAATGAGGGCAGGCAGTGGATTGAAGGGGGAAGAAGTGAGCAAGGCAAGAGATTTGCAAAAGCTACATGGAAAAAATGGGCAGAACTTGGCTCAGTTGAGCTATGTAAAATACCACCGGCTTGGAAATGGCAGCTCTTAAGATTTCAAACAGGGAAGAAAGCATGTACTCACTTTAAAGCTCCAAATTTAAACAAAAGAAGATTCCCAAGGTGTCAAAACTAGTTCAAAACCAGCCAGGGACCACTCCTATGCAGGACTTTCATTCAGATGATGCAAGTAGTTACATATTTGGTAAGAATCTAGAATCATCCCCCCCCCCAAAAGTATATATTTTTTAAAGTATCCTTACCTAATGCAGGCTGCATTTTAGTTCTGTTTTTCACCAGGAGTTCTAAAGCACACAAGCATTTTCTTTCAATCTTCCAGTGTCTCAAATCAGATTTCTTTCAATTTATGGTAGCTACTGTGGTGGTATAGCTTATCTCCCCCTCCTCTTGAACTCTGGTCAAAAACCAGACATGTTTGTGCCAGAGTGCCTAACGGTAACTTATCCAGGTTTAGCCTCGTAACCTTAATTATATGTGGAATGTAGAGAATGTTGTGTGCTGTTTTTCTTTATAACAGGACAGTAAACCCCTAGTCACTTGGTATTAAAACATTCCTTGCAGCTTCACTGTTTGGTTTTACTAATGCAACATGGTTGTGTAAAGTAAAAGTGATCCCATAACATGTTTTGAATTAATATTTTGTTATACAAGTTCATTTTGAATGTGCCATGCAAAAATTGCACACACTGGCATTGTGTCTGGGTGTATATGCACAGTCATTTAGAACTTTCTGTTTCCCTTCTTTAGGAAAACAAGAACAGTGTTAAAATGTTAAAAGCTGTTTTGAAGAAAAGCAGAGATGGTGGAAAGGCAAGCAAGAAGGAATCTGGTAGGTATATTTAAATGTTGGTGAGCTACCGATTTTAATTACTGTGTGATTCCAAAAATACCTGCAAGGTTGGATTGAGGAATGTTGGGCAGATCTACACCATACATTAAAGACATCCAATGCACATTCAAAGCATGTCCCTACCCCCAAAGACTTAACTCATGGAAACTGTAGTTTCCCTGCACATAGCTACAGTTCCCAGCACCCATAACAAGCCAGAGTTCCCAGGTTTCTTTGTGGGAAGCCATGTGTTTAAAATGTGTGTTGCATGTGCTTTAAACATACGTTGTGGATCTGCCTACTGTCTGCTCCATTGTAGCACTACTTACCTTCTGCTCCTCCTCCCATTTCCTCAGTTTATGTCTTGGTTTCTACTTTAATGGATGATCCATTCGATGGTGGGAGATTGTTTCTGATCTCCACTTCATAAGTGTTACTGTGCCAGTAATGAACTCTTGTTTAAATGACTTACAGAAAGAAGAAAGGAGTGGTAGGAGAACAAATGCTCTGTTATATCTCAGGCTATACGTACCTTGCATATGATATAGCACTATGGTGGCAGGATTCAGCTTCATAAGAATCTCTACTTCTATAATAAATGTAAAAATTGTCTCGATTTTACATCTGTGAAAGTAGGCTTGAATGTACATGCCCAGTGGGCTAGTTCAGACACCCCCATGACCAACGAGAATGAACTGCACCCAGCAGTTATTTATTTTTTGGGAAATAGCTTTGATATCATTTTCAACAAACCCAAACTTAACACAAAAACCCTGTAGTGGTACACAGTCAAACAATGGCACCAAGTTTCAAAGGAAAGAAATTACATTGCAGTTGTTGCATCATTCAGTGCTGCAGGATCAAGTCTTTGCATTATGTGCTCCCCCACTTCTCCCTTCCTCTGCAGTGACTATGAGGAGGAGATTGGGCACATTTGCTTTCCATTTTTTATTAACTACAGCTGTGTGTTTCATCCATGTCTGACATACTCTGGCAATCTTAACCATTGTTTGTTTGAAACAAGCCAACCTCATGACCCATTATTTGAGAGGGGAAGGCGGTGTGTAAACCTGAGGTTTACTCCAGCCTTTTTCCATCACAAAGAACCATACTTCATCATAGCACCCAAAGCCAGCTCAATGTCCACCAACATTTCAGGCAAAGAAGTGTTTCCATTCATGGGAATTGGTTTCAATGCTGTTTGTGGCTCCTAGCAGAAGCAGGAAAATTATGCACAACAGATTCATGTTTCCTTAATGTACACACTTTATAGACAGTACACAGAATTCAGGTTTGCTTAATAGCAGCATTTGAGTTACTTTGCCACAGAATTTTGGCACCAGTGCAGATTGCAAAGCAACCTGATTATGTCTAAAATGTCAAATAACAATTAAGATAGGAAGTCCCATGATTATGAGTCATAGGGAGAGCTCTTCTGCAGGTTACAGAAAGCAGCACATGTGAAATGTGCAGCATAGACGAAATATTTGTGCAAGACCTTTCCAGGCAGAATATCTCTTAACATCAGATTTCAAGCTTTGGGAGTGTTAATGCTTTAAATTTTTGACAACTTTCCTAAGTTTCAAGGGGTGCCAGTAAACAAATGTGAGCAAATGTGTTGTAGCGGTTAGCACATGGGTAGGAAAACTAAGGCCCGGGGGCTGGATCCGGCCCAATCGCCTTCTAAATCCAGCCCGCGGACGGTCTGGGAATCAGCGTCTTTTTACATGAGTAGAATGTGTGCTTTTATTTAAAATGCATCTCTGGATTATTTGTGGGGCATAGGAATTTGTTCATTTTTATTTTCAAAATATAGTCTGGCCCCCCACAAGGTCTGAGGGATGGTGAACCGGCCCCCTGCTGAAAAAGTTTGCTGACCCCTGGGTTAGGGTGTCAGATTAGGGTGGGAGAGAATCCCACTCACTCATGAAACTCACAGGGAGTGAGAGCATGGGTCAGTTTCTATATCTAACCTACCTCACAGAACTATTGTGAAGGTAAAATGTGGTGCATGGTTAGGGGTTGCTGAGCCGCTTGGAGGAAGAATGGGATAAAAATGTAATACATAATTCTCATATGGTTCTAAAAGCCAAATTGTGTTTTATAGACAGATGCTTATAGAATGATACCATTCAAATTCAAATAGACTAAGAAAGTTAGATGTAATTATGAGAATACACTAATTTAATACTTAGATGCACAGGATATCTTAGTTAAAGTTACTGTCCTTATCACTTAGCACAGGGATAGTGGGCATGCTGCCTTCAAGACTCTGGGACTGCCAACTCTCATTAGCCCCACCCAGCTTGGCCAATGGTGAGGGCACCACTGGAGCACTTCCATGTTGACTACCTCTGACTTATTAAATGAAAGTATTAACCGAGAATTTATTAATTTTAAAGTCAAAAGTTAAAGCACATTTGTCTTTTAATTACCCCAGAAACAAGGCAGAAAATAACTGGACCACATATATCAAGGTCCAGCATTCAGCTGCTTTTTAAAGAAGTCCGTTCATAGAATTTATTGTCCAATGCTTGCCATGATCATTCCCCTTTAAACCACAGTAGCTGCTCATAATTTGCTTGGCAGCCACTCACAGCTGTCTCTGGGATCCTCAAATGATTTAAAACAAAAAAATGAAAATGAAATGAACGGTGATGTCAATTTCTAATCTCATCGTGGCCTCCTGACCTTTATATGGGCGTAGGTCAAATATTACTTCCGCCCACTGTGGCTAAAAGTGTTGTCGGAGCAGGTTGGTAACCTACGCCTTGCATTTCTCTCTGAGAGGGAGTAGCTCATCTAACCGACAAGTCTGAAGTTCATTTCGGAACATAAATCATTTTGTCTCTAATTTCCATCTTAGTTTTTAGCAAAGCGAGTTACAGTTGCTAAGGCTAGCTATTCTGAGAACCCTGAAATATCTTCCATAAGTAAGAGATCCCCCCTTTCTTAAACACGGTAATCTCATACTTGAATAAAATTGCCTAAGATCATGATACTGGTCTCATTAATAAAGGGTTTACATAAGATCTGGTTTTTCAAATATGTAATTTAAATTCTCAATTCTGAATTGTTACTGGGCCAATATCTACGGTATTTACTAAATAATTACCAAACCACCAGACTTAACAGAATTTTGTCATTTATCAGGGAGTTCCAAAAACTATTTTTAAAATGTCTTTTTAATTGGTAATCATGTTGTGCTTATTGCCATGTTATAAGCATGACGATTGTGGTGCTTCATTGATTTCAGGTGTAATATGCACTCATGTCTATGGACCCAACTATTGTTGGAGTAGATACCCTAAAATAAGTGGCAAACTCCACTTTTTCCTGCATTTACCAAAGGGGCAGCTGAAGACTGGTATCTCACTACATTGCCAGTTTCATTGCCTCTGGCTATCTGCAAAAAATTAAGGGTTTGGGGAGAGAAAATGAATGCTGTTTTTCTTGGAGATCATCACTTGTTTTTAGCAAGTCCCTGAGCAAAACAGGAACCCAGTCCACCCAAACCTCCTAAACAAAACTCCTTGCTGTAGCTGTTTTTTTCAATAATGAGTACCGAAGAGGAAGTAAAAGCATAGGTGTTAGTGACAATTGCATCTTTAGAATAGAAAAGAGAGTGGATGAATTGCTGCCGAAATAGAATTTAATTAATAAATTTTAGTGGGAAATGAGTACAGTCATGGGTAGGCAAACTAAGGCCCGGGGGCCGAATCCGGCCCAATCGCCTTCTAAATCCAGCCCGGGAATCAGCCTGCTTTTATTTAAAATGCATCTCTGGGTTATTTGTGGGGCATAGGAATTAATCCCCCCCCCCCAAAAAAAAATAGTCCGGCCCCCCACAAGGTCTGAGGGACAGTGGACCAGCCCCCTGCTGAAAAAGTTTGCTGACCCCTGAGTACAGTGGTTGTGGTTGGGAGAGGGTTTTAGATCAAATGGTGCAATGGCGTCTGTTGAACTGTTGGTAGTATAGCTGACTAAGAACAGATGTGTGCCTTTAACATATACACCTCAAGCAAGCTTTTGCCCTTCTGATCCATGGGATATGTTATGTACAGTCGTACCTTGGTAGTCAAACAGCTTGGCTCCTAAACAAATCGGCTCCTGAACGCAATAAACCCAGAAGTGAGTGTTCCGGTTTGCGAACCTATTTTGGAAGCCAAACGTCCGACGCCGCTTTTGTGGCTTCTGATTGAGTGCAGGAAGCTCCTGCAGCCAACCAGAAACCGTGCCTTGGTTTTCAAACGGTTTCAGGAGTCAAACAGACTCATGGAACGGATTAAGATAACCAAGGTACCACTGTATTTTGTTTTCTCATTTTATATTTTTATGTTGTAAGCTGCCAACAATTTTGGCAAAATTTATATACTGTCTTTCTTCCAAAGATAGCTTACATTTAAATGATATACTAGTAGTAATCATCATCATTATCATCTTCTCTAAAGAAAAAAATATAATCCATGCAAGGGCTGCTGTGGAGCTAGGCTGGAGAGGGACAGCTTATCACTGAGGGGGTAGAAAGGGAAATTTACCTTTTGCCAGACAGAGTTAGGGTGGGGGAACAGGGAAGTTTATGAAAGTGTCAGCAATCATCTCTTGCATTAGCTGTTATTTTTCTACAGGCTCTTCCCTCATATATCTGTTGCCAGGCAGGCATCTGGGGAGAGCATCACAACAAGCTAGGATTAAACCAGTTTGCAACTGCCAAACACCCAGTCAATGCAAACCAAGATTCACACATCAGCTTCAGACCATAGTTTCAGATCTCGGTTTGTTGGCCCCAAACAACCATAACCATAACTAAGACAGATTTGATGTACAGTGGTACCTCGGGTTACAAACGCTTCAGGTCACAAGCACTTCAGGTTACAGACTCCGCTAACCCGGAAGTAGTACCTCGGGTTAAGAACTTTACTTCAGGATGAGAACAGAAATTGTGCGGCAGCAGCGGGAAGCCCCATTAGCTAAATTGGTACCTTAACAGTTTCAGGTTAAGAACAGACCTCCGGAACAAATTAAGTTCTTAACCAGAGGTACCACTGTATAGGTATGCCATGGTTTAGTGTTGTGTTCAAACCCAGGCATTGTATCTTAGTCTGAGACTTCTAATTTGAAACATAGATGTGACCTTTGCATGTCTTTGAAGCTGTCTGATTAAATACAGGTATTTGGACATGGTTGCCAACTAAGGCAATAGTTGTGTTTCCATGATATGCTTCCAATGCTTTTTGATAAGCCTTGGTTTTCAAAATCACAAAATAGATTTTGACATCTTAAGGCTTAATAGGCTAATCCAGTTGGTGATTTTGTTTTGCTTTGTAGACCTTCTCAGATAAACTTTGAATTTTAAGTGAAAAGAACTTTCTGGCATGAAAAGTTCAGATCTGTTAGTTTTAAATGTTGAACTTGGGCTGGAATCTTTTCAAGTTACAGTTTGACTTTTGGTCATTCTTCTAAATACATTCCTCAACAGAAGATGCTTTGTTTCATACTGAATATATGGGTCTGTTTCTGATTTATTCCGTGCTGCTGTGCCCATTTTTTTGTGGTTCTTGGTTATTATAAAAGAGTTCAGTACAGTGGCATTTCTGCTGAGCAGTAGGTATTTTGTGTGGAATTACAGTTTCTAGGGAATATTTTTAACTCCAATGAGATCTTTAAGTATCAACACTAGTGTGTTTATATTTAATTGAACCATAGGCATTATTTACTTCAGAACGGCCTAATAATTACAGGTAGGTAGCCGTGTTGGTCTGCTGTAGTCGAAACAAAATTAAAAAAATCCTTCCAGTAGCACCTTAGAGACCAACTAAGTTTGTTATTGGTATGAGCTTTCGCCTGGTATCTGAAGAAGTGTGCATGCACACGAAAGCTCATACCAATAACAAACTTAGTTGGTCTCTAAGGTGCTACTGGAAGGAATTTTTTTATTTTGTCATAATAATTGATACTGGAAGGCGTAATAATTGATACTGTTGCAAAATTATGGCATTGGATCCAGAGACGTTTTGCATCAGTGAGAAGACTTCTGCTTGCGCAAGACAGGACAAGCCAAAATTATCCCAATTTCTCCATTCCTCTGCTACCCACTGTGCTCCATCACATTTGACTCAAAAGTGCCTTTTCAGGGGATATAGGAAGCCCTGTTGCACTTTCACTTAGAACATAGCTTTCCGAACTGTGTGTCGCAACATGTTAGTGTATCAGCTGCAGTGTGTAAGTGTTGTTTTTCTAACTAGAGGCCAATGCCATTTGTCTTTGAACCAGCATATAGCTACTGTAATTACAAAAAATCATCATATTGTTGGAGTGAACTATTTACGTTCATTCTTAAGACACCATTCCTTGATCATTCTTTTCTAGCGACCCCATTTTTCTTCTAAGTTTGTCATGATTTTGTTTTAACAATTGCATGTTTTCAATTTCTGACATCTTTAGTCTTAGATATGCACAGATCCGATTTTTGTTCCTTATGTTCCACTGAAAATTCACCGCTTAAGATTTCTAATTATAATCTTTCCCCTAAATGATAGGGCTGCTGTTCTGTTGTTATCCTTTAGTTTTCCACTGCTTTCTCTATGTTTGATCACTTTATTCTTTTATTTGATCATCCTTTTGCTTGTTTTTTAAGTGCTGTCCTTCCTTGGTTTAATTCTTAATGCTTTCTTTGAAGTTCCTGTTAGTGGATTTTTATCTTATTTCTCTTTATCAGTTGGTGTCACCATTAGATTATGTTCTTGGTCATCATCTTTGTGCATTTCACCCTTTCTCCACTTTCGCTAAAATTATTGTTTCATTTGGTTTTCAGTATCACATTATGTAGATAACATCAGGACTTAGCAAGCAGATGTATCCCTTACTTTTACCTATGGTTCTTTCAAATATTTCTAACTTTACTGCTGCAGTTCTTTTAATGACATTATATGTTTCCTTACTTTGACAAAATAAGGCTGAGTTTCTACTTTTACTTCCCAGATATCTACACTATTCTTGTTTTTTTTTTAAAAAAAAAAATACCATATTATAATAGCTTGGGTGCTACCTTTGATTTTTGTGACTTTTTAATCAACTCCTATAATCTTCCATGGGGTCGCGAAGAGTCGGAAACGACTAAACAACAACATCAAATAATCTTCCACCTACTTCTTTCTGTTGTGTCCAAAAAACCCTTTCATTTATGTTCTTCCATTAACTCATACATATTTTGCTTGCTGGTATTCTGGTTTCCCATCCCTGCCCCTAGTTTTTTCCTTGAATTTGTCTGTGCATTTGATTCAACCTTACAACTTCCTCTGTTTTTGCTTTAGGGAGTGACTGGGCAACAGATCATATGTTTTGTGTGTGGAAGCTGGCAGGTTCAATTCCTGACATTTCCACTTAAGATGATCTGGTAGCAGATGATGGGAATCATCTCTGAGTTACTGTATTTTTTGCTCTATAGGGCACACCGGCCCATAGGGCGCACCTAGGGTTTTTTTGGGGGGGGGAGTAAAGAAAAAAATTTATTCCCCCCCCCCAGGCATGGGGCGGGGGAAGCCCAAGCTTCCCCCAACCCCAGCCCCCAGAACAGGCTGCTATCCACAAGCCTTGGGAGCCCGGCGGGAACTCCCGTCGCGCTCAGAAGGCTTGCGGATAGTTGCCCGAAGCCTGGAGAGCCCAGCTCTACGCTCTCTGGGCTTCGGGATGCAGGCTGCTATCCGCAAGCCTTCGGAGCGCGGCAGGCACTCCCGCCGCGCTCCGAAGGCTTGCGGATAGCTTCCTGAAGCCTGGAGAGTGAGAGGGGTCGGTGCGCACCGACCCCTCTCACTCTCCGGGCTTCAGCAAAAGCCTTCATTTGCTCCATAGGACGCACACACATTTCCCCTTCATTTTTTTGGTGGGGGGAAGTGCGTCCTATAGAGCGAAAAATTAGTTGCTGGAGAGCTGTTGTCAGTCAGAGAAAAAATATATACTGGTGTGACTTAGTATGCAATAATAACTAGGTAGGCTGAGCCCACGTTTAAAATCCCTGCCAGTACCCCTCCTCCCAAATTATTCCTGAGGATAGGAATCACTTAATATATGTGCCTGTTCAATGACTTTGATCTGTTCACTGACTTTGATCTACTCATAATGTCCATTCAGCATTAAGGGAAAGAGAATAAATAAATGATTGTAATATAAGTTATAATGCAAAAGAAATAAAATGGCTGTTTCGGCAGCAGATAAAGGAATATACAAGAGGAACATCACGGACGTAAGGATGGGAAGTCAAAATGTAAGACATTATTATATTGAAAGTAAATTGAATAATGTCAATTTTTGTGTACAAAATATATAATAAAATATATACCATTAAAAATTCTGTCCATTCAGCATTGTGACGAGTTGTTACACTAGTGTGGCAACACCTGTGCACTGGAATACCCTGACTATTGGCATTAGCAGGCATTCTCACTGTGTAGTTTTAGATGTCTGCTGAAAAGTCTTCTGTTTCAACAAGCCTACTGAGATGCATGATTTAATCACTTACATGTGTTTTAAATTTTTATAGATTTTCATCTTTGTTTTTTATGGTGATGGGCAGTTTCCAGCCCAAGGATTTTGCAACAGAACTTCCCTCCTCTCCTTTCCTGTGCACATCCTACCTGGACTTTGCCATATGGCTTTAAAAAAAAAAAAATGCACACTGACAGTTAGTGTGTACATCATGAACATTGAGGTGCGTTAAATCATTTGGCCACTGTTTCTGCATTCTTGTACAGTGGTACCTTGGTTTAAGAACAGCTTAGTTTATGAACAACTTGGATTAAGAATGCTGCAAACCCGGAAGTGGGTGTTTTGGTTTGTGAAGTTTGCCTTGGAAGCAGAACATGTTGAGTGTGTTTCATTTGTAAACTGAGTCCCCCACTGCTATGGGAAAGCACACCTTGGTTTAAGAACACTTTTTTTAAAGAACAGACTTCCGGAATGGATTAAGTTCATAAACCAAGGTACCACTGTACATATGTCAGATATAGATAGATAGATAGATAGAAGATAAATATTCTTAAATATCATCATGGTTTTTTTTAAAAAAAGAATCTCACAGGAAGGATGTATTTCCTAACGTCTTGCTGGGCGTACTGAACTGAATGTTTTGTCTTTCTTTCATTATATGGTTTGTGTTTAATGGATCTCATAAAAAGGAAGGACATAGTTTTTCCTTCTGTTATTCAGTGGTATAAATAAATGTTGCTTAGTCCTGCCTTTAGCTGTGCATGCACAGACATATACTGCTTTACAATACATGGCTTTCTCTTAATTATAGCATTTGGAGATGTGTTGTACTACAGGTCAAGATAGATGATGTGCATCCTTACACATGTCTAATAACTGATGCCTTAATAATTGTGTGTGTTTCTTAGACTTTTTTTTTAGACACTGCCCTTCATCTGTAGGTCTCAGGGTGGTTCTCAGCATCAAAGTACAAGACAAAAATACATAATAAAACAAGGACAAAAACAAAACAAAAGAATAACACCCTAATAACGTTAACTTCTCTAGCCTAGCACAATAGTTTTGTATCTTCCCTTCCTCTCCACTTCATAGCTATGTGGGGCAGAGGTAGATAACTGAAGTAAAATTTAAATCCACAAGCTTCACAACTACATTTGTCTGCTTTAACTTCATGGCTGCTGTGTCCCAGTTTCATATTGCTCTTAGGCTCCTTCCATCTTATTTTATCTTGAGCACATAATGCTCTTGTATAGATTCTTATCATGAATACTATATAGGTTGGACATTGTGTGCATTACTGTAAATTGGATTCCCACTTTGAAGGTTAGAAGAACTGGAATCGTAGAATCATGTAGACTTTGCATTTCGAGTTGCATGTTCCTCAACATTTTTTTAATGTCCTTAACTTGAGAGCAGCATTCAGGTCTTGTATACAGTGGTGAATTTTAAGCTGTCGTCTTCATCATGTTTGATTTTCATATACTACAGAGGCTCTAAAAGTTTCTAATGTTGCTTATCCCTTTTTCAATTGATGGATTAGATACGGGATTCGAGTTCTGTTTTCCAGCTTGTATATCTTACAGAATGATTATTTGTAGTATCATTATACTGTCTCTCTTTAAAAGATGTTAATCTGATTAAGCCCTTTAGCTGCATCCGATTTGCCATTGGGAATTCAGTTACATTTTCAAGACATGCCCCTTCTTTAGAGCCATCACTGGTTCACTGGTTATGCTGGATGCCAGAGATAAAATGGTGAAAGTATAGAAAATCAGAAGTTAACAGAAAGCAAGATTGCATGGAGTTTATTTGATATTGCTGGAATATCAAGATGCTCCAGGATTGAGAGGTGGTGTTTTATCAGATTTATAAGTCAGTGGTTTTTAAAGAATATTGTAGCATAAAGGAGTTATATGAAATTTATATTTGCGAATATTCAAATGGATGTACAGTATGTTAGGCACTTCATAATTACTTTGTTACAGATAAATAATTGACTGAATAAGTGTGTATATAAAATACAACAAATATGTATTTCAGTGTACGGTCAGTTGTGGGAGAGCTGTATTTATTCAGAGGATCAATAATAGCTAAATCAGGCTTCTAGTTCTCTCTTAAATACTCCGTTATTTTCTGTTTCTAGTCATCTCTATTACTAATGGTTGTTTATGATCAATAAACTTCTTAATTTCTTAATACATTTCTTAATACATGTAAGTATTAACAGATCACTATCACTTAAAATAAATTCAAATAGCATATTAAATCAGAATTTGACATTCACTCTTGGTCTCAGCACTTCAGGTTGTTGACTTATGTTATGAAACTCTGAAGCATAGTTTAGACAATTGTCACTAAACAATAGTCTAGATGATCCCCAGGTTTGTGTGTTCTCCTTTCTATCCCTTCATGCGTGCAAAGGAAAGAGTCACAGTTTCACTTTTGACTAAGCCACAGTTTCCTGTTATGTATGAATTCTGGTAACTGTGGCTTATTTTAACTCCTAGATAGTTTGTTTTATCAAACTAAAATAGGGATGTGGAACCTGAGGCCCTTCATATGTGACCAAGGCAGCAGTCCAACAACATCTGGAGGGCCACAGGTTCGCCATCCCTCAGCTAAATTTAAAACACATCATGGATGCCAAGTTTTATATAATGGGGCATTGTGGCTTAATTAAAAGTAGAAGTGGAAGATTTGCTCTCCTCCTTTTGCATGTGAACTAACAGGAGATAAAAGTGATACAAGTGGACAGTCTATGCTAAGGGTCACTCTGGCTTAGTTGCAATAATTATATTGGGCTTAATTTTTTTTGCCTCTTGGTTGGTGTATCTTGGTTACTCATTTTGCATTAACTGCATTCATAATACTTCAGAGTATGTGTAGATAATTCAGACATCAACTCTTGCTGTTTATTTTGTAGCTACCAAAGCCTTTGACTGCTTGAACAGGTTGTTATTATGCATGCTTCTTATAAAGCAATCTGTGTTAATACATTTAACACCACTCATCTTTTAGGTTAATGGGACTCTGTGCCAGATAGTAAGTGACTGATCTGAAATACTTTCAGGCATAAACAAAAATTAAGTAGAAGATCAGGAGAATCTTTATTTGCACCAATCACTAGCCATAGCAATAAAATAAAATGTACTGAAGATAGAGCTAAAGGCTTAGCTGTACAAAATACATTCTAGAGGTTTACATCAATAATCAAATAATAGATCTTTTTCTAATTGCCTCTGCTATTTATTTATTTGCAGTTTTTACTGTCACATGATTATCCTGATCTGCTAGAAGAAAAGACACAGTAGCAATGGTTGAGCGACCTGGTATGGATAGTAGAGGGGTAATAACTTCACTCCTCAAATCTTTCTAAAGAGTACAAGCTAACAGCACATGAGCTACTGATTCAATACTGCCATCTCCACGTGGGCATAAGCGTTTTTCCAGCGGAATTTTTTGAAATCAGCCCTCAAGTACTGCTGAAGGCAGTACGTTTAATCTAGCATAAATATTTTGGAACTGTTCAATTTTGCAACTAGGGTGCCAGCGTGTCAGAATGACTAGGTGGAAAATAGTCATACCATTAAGTAGAGAATATAGCTGTTAAACTGTTAAAATGACATTGGGAGATTTGTAAATGCTTGTATATAGGTAAATGTGTATATAGATAATAGCTTTATGAAACAAATTTACTTGTATATTGGTAATGAACAGTTCAATGGGTATGATGTAGTCTTGTTCCTCCAGAGCAGGGTTGGGCAGACTTGCAAGATTTCCCCAGATACAGTGGAACCTTGTGTTACAGACGGGATCTGTTCCGGAGACTCGCCTGTAACACGGAACTGACACAAGCTGAAGCGCCGTGTCAGCGCGCACACATGGCATGATTTAGCGCTTCTCCGCATGCGCGAGTGGCAAAACCCGGAAGTAACCCGTCCCATTCTGGTACTTCCGGGTTGCTGCAGGACGCAACACAAAAACAGGTAACCTGGAGCAGACGCAACATGAGGTATGACTGTATATAAAATTTTTACTTGGACCCCCAAGACGTCCTCCTAGTTGCAGTAAGACAGACAGTAGCACAAAACAAGGACTATGATACGTCCGGGTTTTCCAGAACACGTCTTGAAATCGCTAGGAAAAATGGTGTCTGTGCGGATTTTTGCTGAATCGGCAAAATGTCTGGGAAAACCTGGCAAGGTATGGCAAGTTGGGCTATTTTTATTTTTAAAATCTTTAAAAATCAAAGAAAAATACCAAAAGCTCAACAACTTTGACCGGAAAAAAAAGCTAAAGTACCTTGTCCAGATTTTCACTTTCGGGAATCTGTCAACCCTAACAAAACTCAGAATCAAAAGATGGACACACAAAGCAAAAATGTCTTAATTTCATTTGACAATATCCTTCATTGGAGAAACTGTTGAAAATAAAGGCATTAAAACAAGAAAATAAAGGGGACAACTTCTGTTGGCAGTGGTATGGTTCATGGAGTGGATGAGACAGGAACCAAACAGAACTTCAACAGCAGCTTCACATGGGACACTCTGGAGAGATTTGCTGGGAGGACAAAAACAAACCAAACCCAGTATTCTGAATATTAATAGAATTGCCTGTTTAGGGGAAAAGAGGGGGAAACTATTATTAGCTTTTGTCATGTCAATAATTCAAACACTGCCTCTATCTTCTGAACAATAAACATTAAAACATAACATTGTTAAAGTAATATTCTTTCGAGCTATAGCTTCCAAACTACAACTGGGTGTTAACTGCTGGTTGCCGTGTCCTTTTTTCCAGTTTGAAAGGAAGCAATCCTCTAAATATCGTGTGGGGTAGAATTAAAATTTAAGTATAGCCACAGAGAAGAAGTTGCAAAACCTGCAGAAAATGCTGCTTTGTTTGTTTAAACCAGTCATCCAGGGTAGTTGTTATGACTACTGCTGACACTTCATTATTGGTTCAGAAGGGTCATATAACACTGAACGACAGGAAAATACTCCTCAGTTTGCAGCTTTTTAATGTGTAACTAAATTATTAAATGTACTGAAATCAGGGGTGGCTAACTACCATTTTGGGAGCCTGATATAGGCCCCCCGCCCATTTTTTTCCTGGCCTTCCAAGACACCTCTGGTTTTTGTAGCAGCAGCAAAACGAAAACAAAAATACAGTGGTACCTCGGGTTAAGAACTTAATTAGTTCTGGAGGTCCGTTCTTAACCTGAAACTGTTCTTAACCTGAGGTACCACTTTAGCTAATGGGGCCACCACCACGCGATTTCTGTTCTCATCCTGAAGCAAAGTTCTTAACCCAAGGTACTGTTTCTGGGTTAGCAGAGTCTGTAACCTGAAGTGTCTGTAACCTGAAGCATCTGTAACCCGAGGTACCACTGTATACACTATGCTGCGATGGGTGGAGGTCAGCACTGTCATTAGGGATGCAAATTGCTCACTCCCCAGCCATCAGATTAATCATTTTATGAATGGAGAATGGGGTGGTAGTCCTGTGGTGGTAGCCCTTCCAAGAGTATTATTGTATTTTGGAGGGATGTGTTTAGTAAGATAGTTGAGACAGAATAAGCAGATGGAGCAACCTGCAAATTTGAAAAACTATATTGTTGCCAAATGATTTGTATTACACCTAGTATTTCAGCATCTGTTGTCACTAGTGCATCAGAAAGAGCATTATAACCCTCCCTCCTCACCTGATCTGCATGGCCAAGGGCAAATGCAACCCTTGAGTAAAAGGAAGGAAAAGAAAAAAGCAACTAGCCACCCCTGCTGCTAAAACATTAAAAAACTGATCTTGGAGAGAGACTAACTTTAATCAGCAATTTTAGCTAAAATACCTGCATATTTTAAGACCAGTCATATGTATTTCCTGCCAAAGGGGGGGGGGGCCCAACTTGCATTAAGGTATTTTTTCCCCTTTCAAGCAAGTAAGCAGTGTACAGTGGACCCTCTGGATACGAACTTAATTTGTTCCGGGGGTCCCTTCGCACCCCGAAAATAACGTTAATAGTGGTGCGCTTCTGTGCACGTGCGTGGTGTGCAGAGTGCTTCTGTGCATGTGTGCGCAATGAAACCCGGAAGTATGCACTTCCAGGGTTGCCGTGGCCATAACCCGAAGATTCCATCTCCAGAGGAATACGTAAGTAGAGGTATGACTGTACCAATATGGCTACTTGTAACGTGAAAGTGTTGGTATTGTTGCTAGGGTTATCACAACCCATGTCAGTGATGATTTAGTTAGAAAGTTATACTGTACAAACACTGGTGCTTTTAATGCTTGGAATACACGCAACACCCCTTTGTGTCATACTTGCTGGCCTCCATTCACCTTTGCTCAGCTGCTCTCTTCGTAAGCTTTTTAATGTTCCAGATGTTCTCTAGCGCTAAAGGGTTGAGGGTTGAACCCGGGTCCAGCTTTGTGCAGCCCTTCCCCATCATTGCAGTAGCAGTGTCATGGCTGAAACTGGGTGTGTGTTTGGAGTGGAGGTCAAAGCAAATATAAAAATATTCTGCATGTTTCTCGTTGCCTACAAGGAACAGGTTTTGTTTTGTTTTAATGAATTAATTAACTTATATCTAGTTTTACCCATAAAATATTGTGACCCTCTAGCACTGCTGGTGCTAAGCAACCTGACCAGTCTCTTGAATTGAACTGAACGGGATGCTTTGTTAGCATCCAACTGTCTCGGGAGACAATGGAGGTGTGCACCTCTGGGAGCGAAGTCAAACTGTTGGAAGGTTGCAGCAATTGCCGTGGCTGTAGAGACAGATACAGGAGAGACATGTTTGGCTGCAGATGGGGCAGATAAAGGCGTCTAGTTCTGCTGCTGCAGACCCACCAAGGCATTTTCCTCTCTCTGGGCTCCTCCCAGCGGTCATTCCTCCTATGGTCAGTGCTATGGATACACGTCCTGACTGACTTATCTCCAGGCACTGCGGTTGTCTGCAAGGGATTCTCACAGGAATACTAATGGAATAATACTAAGGAGTGAAATACAAGGGACTTAATTCAATTGAATGTCTCCACAAACAGAAGAGGAGGAGAGGCGATTTTTGCTGGATCTGGCTTTCCACATTCCCCCTCCCAACCTTCTCCAGGTTGTTGGAGGAGTGTGGCATGCTAACCTGCAAGGAGAAAGGGGAAATCAGTTTTAAAAATTCTTCCCTCCTCACCATTAGTAGACACAGCTACTGGATTAGGAGCCTTTCTGCACTCAGGCACAGCCAGATTCAAGACATGTTGAATGAATTAAATATACATACAAACACCCTCTTCCCCTCAAATACTTCGGCTAAACCTGCCTGTTTGTTTCCTGAGAATTGCAAATCTAACTAGCTTCTTTCTCAGCACTTTATTTAAAAGTGTCACTGACAGAAATGACATTCAGACAGAAAATAGCCTGTTCACTTGGACCCCTGCTAGAGAGGGGGATTGCAACAAGGGACGTGATTTTAGATACTGAGAAAGGCATATTTTAGATGCCTTTGTCTGGTTTTGAGGCTCTTCTAACATCTCAAATACAGATGCATGTGAATATTTGTTGCAGGAAATCCCCTGGCAGACAAGCAGAGACAAAACTGGGTGCGGGCAAAGGCATTCATATCAAACAAAGGAAGTAAATAAATTAGATTAGAGAATATATTGTTGATGTATTTCTCAGGCTGCAATCCTGGACCTGTAATTTTTTTGTGAGATATTTTTTGCAGTTGTTTTAATTGCAGTTGCAGTTGTAGTGGAAGGACTGGACATAAACCTCCAGAAACATCAAAAACTCAGGGAGTTTGCATCCAAGGAAGTATGTATAGGATTGCTCTGTATAGGATGGCCGCTTTCATTTGTGTGAGCCAGTATTTTTTCAAATTTAGGGGTTTTTTTTAATGAGTATAGTCATCACATATAAACCCCACATATAAACTTAATATTTGCATAGCGCTTTTCAGTGATGCTCAAAATGCATTACGTGTTAAGTTCAACAATCCTACATGGAGCACAAGTGTCCTGAAGTTATGGAGGATTTTTTCAGGTTGGGAAATGGAGGATTGTTTAAGGCTGTCTATTGAGCTTGTACTTGAAATGAAAGTTTAATCTGCAGTAGGTTTAATGGCTTATTGCTTCTTTCGGAATAATACATCTCACCAAGCTATACTGTTTATATTTTGAAGATAAAATGCTTGCTTACAGCTGTCAGGGTTATTGGCCCTATTTCAACGATCACATCATTGCTTAATAAGCTGAGATACATACAAGCTTATTTTCCATGTGCTCCATTCTTGTGTTGCTCCTGTTTTCATTTGTTGTGCCGCAGTCAGCCAGGAACTACTTTCCCGTTTCATTCATGCAAGGAACCTATAATTACGAGATGGTTTATGGCATGTTCTGAACCTGGTAACCATAGTTTCCTGGTTTGAACAAAATGGGAAACTACGGTTAGTTGAAGTTTCCCAGATTTTGTTTCTGTATGCGGGGAAGAGAAGAGGCTGCATCCATGGACAAATGTCTCATTCACATCACAGCTTATTAAGATATTATATAAATGTGGACAATATATGGCTGGTCTTTATTGAAAAAGCCTGAAAAAGCAGTTGTCTTGATTTGCTGTGATAAACAGGAATGTCCTAATCTAAAGTCTGAAATGAATGGGAAGGATTTTAATACTAACTTCTGAAGTATTTTAAGTTTTTAATACTTAAATTCAAACTTGGAAAAGTCAATTTTCTTCTGTCTTTGGTACTTTGTGTATTCAAAGTCTTCATACAAAACTGATAACAGATACTTGAAAAATAGTCAAAGCACATTGGTTTTTACTCAAATGCCTTTTTATGAATCCAGCAGCTCTATTTGGAGAATTGGTCTAAGCCATTTAAAAAAACCTCGGTGTTACACCTCTCATATACACCTCTTTTATCTTACTCCCTTTTTTTCTTCAACAAAACTTGTTGTTTGTTTGGTAAACTTTGTTTAAACTTGTTAATATTGTTGCTACCAAAAAAAGGGGGGGGAGGATTTGGGGGGAGATGTCATAGGCTGCTCCTGTTTCCTTAACCATTGTTAAACAATGGAACAATATTTTTGCGTGTGAACTGGCTCAAATTAGGTGATAGTCTTCAAAACCACCCTTTTTTGACATACTGCAACAGCAGAATCTTATTACATGTTCATTTGTCAGTGCATGTTGCTTTTAGATCAAAGGAAGTGGTAGAAATAAACTGATTAAGTAAAGGTGAACAGTGTTATGTGATTCAGGCTATGTTCTTCAAACGCAAGCATATATTTCAAAACTGTTTTTGTAGTGTTGATGCATATTTTGTATGTAGATTTACAGTTCCTCACATCCCCCTCTTCAAGCAGGATCATGTTCAGCATATATATGAGGGTATTTTAGAGTTCTTAATAGTAGTTCTTTCTAGAAAAAGACCTGGGAAAGGTTGGAGAGGGCCTGACTCTGGTAGCATTTATGTGTGAACTATTTGAGGATAACATGTAATCCTCCTAAGAGAATTGTTTGTTTATACTTCTGCTCCCTCCTTGTCTGACTTCCCTGTTACAGACTGTACAGGATGTAAAGCATATAAACTGTTTGTTAAACAGAGTTGCTTGTGTGCATGTAGCTGGTGATAATGGGAACATAAAAGCATTTAGCTGCCAGAAGTAGGCAGCAATAGGTACAGGTACAGGGTTCCACCATCATGAGTTCTTATGAGAGATCACAGATTTGGCCACTTTGGGAGACATGATATGAGATGCTATATTTGGATAAAACTTCTTATGCCTAAAGTTGGGCTTTCTATTTGGGAACAAGATTATTTTAAAGCAGCAAATATTGGTATTTATTTAAAGGTCCAGCAAATACCTACAACTTTTATTTTATAGCAAGTTACACTTGTTTCTCTCCACTCTGTCTTTAAATATTTCCCCTTCTCTCCATCAGAGGCTACTAAAGTGGGACAAGATAGGTGTACAGCAAAAAAGGGTCGTTCATTATTTATTTATTTTATTCTTGGGCCGTAGATCCCATTTCCCAGTAGGGAACTTAGACTAACAACTCGCCTTGCTTCCCTTTTCAAAGCCATTTAAAAAAAATTGGCCACATATCAAATCACCAGGCAAGGACTGGAGGTGACGTAGCACATAGAATAGCCTAAAAGCAGCTCTTTTCACAGTAGCATTATAACTGAAAATAACATTTGTGCTTTTTTTATCCATTATTCCTCTTTTTGTTTGTGGTTCCTTTCTGTAACAAATGTCTGTAATGCCACTTAAACCAGCCTTTGCTCTATTGCTGTCACAGCAAAGCTTGATACAATGGAGTTTGTTCTCGTATTTTCATACAGCTTTCTGTTCATTTGCTGTGTAACTTTAATCCTCTTCCCTCTTTTTTATTATTTATTATAAAGGTGATTCATGCTCAGAAAGTGCACTACAGATAATTGCCACATCTGGCCACCATGCAGATTTCCCCAGTGGTATCCAGCCTGCACCGGAAGATGTCTACAGAATGAACTTGGCCAAAGGAGTTTCAATGTCTTTGCCATCATCACCTTTGCTGCCTCGCCACGCCTACTTGATGCAATCAAGAGCAAGCAAAAAATCTCCAGGTAAGTTAAAAAAAAAATTCTCAATTCGTACAGTAAAAGACTACTTGGTTAATGACTAGTTCTTTGTCAAGTGATAAATTTCCTTCTAGACTCCATTTTCTACAACTGTTTCCCTGATATCCTGCTCACAGTATCACTGATCAAATGGCTTATGTGGGTTACCTCTAAGTAATAGGAGACAGCATCATGCTAAGTCAAATTACGGTTGGCCACATTTCCAACCTTTGGGGAAACAGCATACAGGTGTTGAGTGGGATTAGAGACCAAAGTGGGTGGAGCAATAGATGTGATTCTTACTTTGTATAGAAGGCCACACACACAAAAAGGCAGAGGCTTCTGTACATAAACATGCCTTTCCATGTTTCATCCTGGCAAGCAAGCAAGAGGCATTTTCATAGCTCAAGGGCACATTCCAGCCAAGCAAAAGCACTTGAGGAGCCTGGGGAGGTTCCTGGGGGCCAGATGGAGAGACCTGGAGGGCTGAATTTGACACATGGAGAAGACATTGCATGGCTCCTGCCCAGGCATTCTGCTGTGTAGTGTTGCACCGCGCTTAGCCAAAGCTTAGCTTGGTGTGCTGCCTGAACCCAGGTACATGGTTTAGCTCCTTTGAACAAACTGTGAGCTGTAAACCATGAGACAAACCTTGGCTACATCTCATGGTTTGTATGGGGATTGCTAGAACATGAGCCCAGGTGACACACTAAGCTAAGCGATGGTTTTGCTCAACTTAGCAGCAGAACAGTTAACCAAGAGCAAAGTAGCTGAAATCGTCCCTCCCAGAGCCCACATGCTCATTCTAAGCCATGATTTGGCTCAGCATGATGTATGAACCAGGCCATTGTCTGGATGAGCTTACCTGATACTGCCTGAATGTTTCCTTCCTTACCTTCACACCATTAGTTGGGGACCATAATTGAACTTGTGACTGCTACACAGAATGTGTGCAGCATCAGAGAGTAGAACCTTTACATATTAAAATATTGATTGCTATTTTGGGGAAACATGGTGGTTCAGTGTCATATTTGGCCTATTGATTTAAGGTCTGATATCATGCAAACTCTGCAAAGCATCATTGCTCAATAGACTGAACCCTTTGTAGTTTTACAGATGGTTTCAAGATGCTATTTTCATTCTGAAGATGAATTGATTTACATTTATTATCTAAGCTGAATGTAATATGATATAGTAAGGGAGGGAAAAGGCTATTCAACTTTGTGATAACACCTCCTGAAAGCTTTTGTTTGTAGCAACAAGCAAATGTCTGTGTACATATCTTACTAAATAAGGTGTGACTACTGCCTTCCTTTTTATCAGCTATGCGCAACTCATTCCAGTACACTAACATCACTTTGACTCCACCAGGCCTGGGACCTGAGTATCTGGTGAACTTTGCCAAGTGTGTGCTATCTGTAGAGACATGAAGTAGTTTTGGTTATTCCAAATGATCTAGCCTTGGGGAATTTTCTCAATGAAAGGAAGTAAGTAATAAGGAACAGTTATGTGTCAACTATTCTGAGCCCAAAGTAATGGTGCTTGGTGATAGAACAGATAAAAACAAATGGCAATTAGACAGTCATCCCTTGGAGAAGTCTAATAGATTTAGTTATCTGGAGGTTTGTTTGCCCAGAATGGCCTATGGAACAGTCATTGGCAGGAAAATAAACTGAATGCCCAAAGTTCAATGCAGTAGGTGTTGAAATTTGCCAGAGTGAAGGCTGGGGAATCTTGGGCTGTCAGCTCTAAAAGCTTTTGCTGCTAAGGTTGATATATGGGGCAGAAATCTGGGGTCCAAACATCTGGAAGAAGTACAGTTGTGCTTTACTGGGTCTCCCACCAGGAACACCCACAGCGTACCTGTGGGGATAAGCAGGATTAGTGCCAATTTCATATTTCATTTCAAGGAGTAACTTCTTATTTTTTAAACGGAGATATTTGGTAAATAAACTGGTAAAATAATGTATGGCGGAACACTCTCAATCATCCTCCCCAAACACCTAGCTAGCTAACAATAAACTATTATCGAGGAAATACGGATTTGATCCAGAGGCCCTTTTCACTACCAAAATCCCACTTAGCTGACAAAATATTAAAGCACTGCTCCAAAATCTGTTGCAGAACAGGAAGGGATGCCATTACTTTATACAAATTTTCCAGCACTTTCCCCACTTTGAAATCATCACACCATGGGGAAGAGAAATACTTATCTGAGCTAAATGCACATTTTCTCTGCAAAGTGCCCACAACTCTGCGTATTTTCAGACTATGAAGTCTAATTTTGGGGAGATTTAAGAAAATCCTCAGAGGTCTGCACTTTTGTGTCTGCAGTAGCCCTTGAGTAGAGGATACCATAAGCTATTTGATGTTCTGCAAATTGCAGGAAGCATACAGGCAAAAATATTTTAAGCACTCTTTAGTAGTGGTTGGTACCCACCGAGATAGGGATAAGATTAAATATCTGTTGTCTGGCTAAATTCACGGTGAATGCAACTCAACTTAGACAAGGCCATGTGGCCTCCCTCAAGATCTAAGATTCTGGTTTTTTTATGCAAGTTTTCCCCCCTGTATAATTCTTATGTATAATTCATGCTCATATGTTTCTGTTTGGCTGCAACCTGTTTTGTTGCCTGATTAATAAATTCGTTTTGATGAAAGGAAGTAGCCAATACATATTAAAATATTGTGAAACTGGAGAAAGGATGCATAGAAGAGACTGTAGGTGATTTTTCAAAAATAGTATTTTATATATTTTTCATGTCCTTTTAAATCTTTTTTCTTTTCTTTCACTGTTGGTGGATTGTATTTCGGCTAGCACTAACAATAGTATGTTTTCACTCCCCTGGTTACTTTTTCCTATCAATTTTCTTTATTGACCTTATTTGAGTCTTCTTGTATCTTAAGCACTTAAAAAAACTCAACAACTTGGGATTTCCTGAAAGTCTTTGTCTCATGTTGTTCACACTTTCAACCAGTGTCAAGGACCTTGTTTAACAAGATTGCATAATTCTTAATGATTACTCTACACATAATATAGTCCTGGATTTTCATTTATCTGATTTCTGTTAAGCAACCACTTATTATAAGAAATAAATAAGTTATTTCTTTTGGACATGTAGTGCTTCTCTCTACAGCATTTCCCAACAAACTACTTCAGCATACTTTTGAAAATGTCACTTATATTAAAAATATTAAAATTCAAGTATGTAGTTTTGATACATAAAAGTGGTCTTTTCTAGTCAAGATGAAAGGGAAGCACTACATTTAATACCTGTATTTTAGTGTCCCGCTTGAATTAGGTGTGGTTTAGTGGGAGGGGGAAACTGCTGGCTTTTGAAAAGTTGGCCTTGTCAACAAGAATTTATAGCTGTAATGAAATCAGATCCCAACACCCTTGAGTTGCCAGTATTGACAAGTCCAACTTGTGCTATTTCTTTCTCTCTCTTTTTTGATGTGTGCACCCAAGAGAAGGTGCATTACATTTGATTCCCCCCCCCACCTCGTTGTGTGGTTTTTTAAAAAAAAAATCACCCTTAGTGTTATTTCTCTTAATTTTATTGGCCTAAATCCAGCACATAGGTAAGCTTCTTAGACCTATTTAAAGCAATGAGTTTTCGTATACCTGACTCTGTTATATTTAGGCCATAATAAAATACTAGAGATATTATTTGGTTGCGATGTTCCATTTGCACCACATACCTCCACCTACACTGCACCTACCCTTCCTCTGCTCCTCCCCTGCAACCCTCATGCATCCCAAAAATATGCTCCAGAGGGTTGGGGGACCCTCTGGAGTAGATTTGGGGACATGGAGGTCGGGGAAGGAGGAGAAAGGCAAGTTCTATGAGATCCACTGGTGCAACGTTGGAGTCTCATCTTGTGTATTTTACAAGTTAAATACAATATTTGTCTTTTAAAAACCTATAATAGTTTGGGTAAGATACCATCTTATTTATGTAGTATTTTAATTCGCTCACTCTGAGTTCATTGTTTGCATCTGTCTGTCTCGTGAGACAATGGAGGAGTGTGCCTTTGGGGTGAAGTCAAAATGTTGGACGGTTACATTGCCTGCACTTATAGCATAATACACAATTCTTCCTGAAGAATAATAATTTAAAGTAGAATAGTTTAAAACCAGCTATTCAAATGGGTTTGCAGACTTCAGTGGACAGCTGTTAAGGAGGAGGAAATTCATAATACAGAGGGGAAAAGAGTGTGTGAGTTCATGCCTGCTTCCTGCTCTTTTAAGCCAAACTAGAGAAGGCACAATTCATGAGCATGTTTTTAGAAATGTGAGTAGCAGCTGGGAGAGGGAAAGCTGCATCAGGGCTCACTGCACCCCTCTACCCACTGTGGTCCTGATGATTGGGGGATTTTTAGAAGGGAGAAAAGGAGTTAAACTCTCTTTTCCAGTTCCTACAATCCTGATCTTGGGAGAAAAGCAATGGCAATGACAAACATAGACAGCATCTTAAAAAGCAGAGACATCACCTTGCCAACAAAGGTCTGTATTGTTAAAGCTACGGTTTTCCCAGTAGTGATGTATGGAAGTGAGAGCTGGACCATAAAGAAGGCTGGTCGCCGAAGAATTGATGCTTTTGAATTATGGTGCTGGAGGAGACTCTTGAGAGTCCCATGGACTGCAAGAAGATCAAACCATTCCATTCTTAAGGAAATCAGCCCTGAGTGCTCACTGGAAGGACAGATCCTGAAGCTGAGGCTCCAATACTTTGGCCACCTCATGAGAAGAGAAGACTCCCTGGAAAAGACCCTGATGTTGGGAAAGATGGAGGGCACAAGGAGAAGGGGACGACAGAGGACGAGATGGTTGGACAGTGTTCTTGAAGCTACCAGCATGAGTTTGACCAAACTGCGGGAGGCAGTGGAAGACAGGAGTGCCTGGAGTGCTCTGGTCCATGGGGTCACGAAGAGTCGGACATGACTAAACGACTAAACAACAACAACAACAATCCTGATGCTGTCTCCCCACCCAGCTTAATATTGCACCAACTTTAGCTCATTGTGAAGCTTACATTATTGGCAGAATTATTTCTGCATCAGACCTCTGAAAAGAGCTTTTGAATATTCTTTTTTAGACATGCTTGTGTGCATAAGCCTTCAGTCAAAACTGAACTTTTCTTTTTGGCCAACTCTTCCGGCTAAAATGTATGCAATATTCTGGGCTTGGTTATAAGGGGAAGTCCATTTGCTGGCTTGAAAGATGTTGTGTTCACTCTTCCTTTCTTCCCGCATGGGTAAGATAAAATTGTTTCTGCTTTTATTGGAGTACTGGTCTGTGTTGCAATCAAACAGGATGTGAGAGATCTAGCCCATATAACGGGCAGGGTGTTATGGGTTCCTATCCCTGGAAATATTTCCTTTAGCACTTAGGTTTCCATGGCTTAACAGCCTTTTTGTCAATTAGGGACTGCTCATGTGCATGTAGTTAAATTTACGAGGATATACTTTCACAGTCCGGGAAAAGGCGAAGTCTCTGAACCTTGCTGAATTTCATCTACAAAATATTTGGATTTGCATTATTAAGTGTTGCCATAAGATATACTTCGTAACAAAATCCAAACTGCTGCTTTTCTACTGCAAGGCCTTTAGGACACCTTACAACAAAATAAAATGATATCCAATAAAAACAATTTAAATTAACAACTTGTAAAAAAAAGTAAGATAGAAATTGAGCCAGCTACAGCAAAATAACAAAAATACTCTGTCTATCACTCACGAAAAACCCCAAAGAGAATAATAGTATTTAAGTTGGCACCTAAAAGATACCATAAAAGAGCCTCTCTGGGAAGGGTATTCCACAACTAGGATGCCATAGAGAAGACTCTGTCTCTTGTAGCTAACCAACTCATCTTCCAAGGAAGGGACACCAGGAGCTTCAGACTATATTTACATTGCATTTAATGTGGCATGAATGGACAACAAGAATCTAGAAACATTTCTAAAACGTTAAATAATATACTAGACACTCCGTGTACTCTTCGGAAAGTAGTACCTGTCAAGCAGTCTGAAGTAAACAAGCTGCCAGCTTTTCTTTAGAAAAAGAAGTTGTAAAACAGCCAGAACCTGAATACTTGTTTGAAAATCATGAGGAAAAAGCAGGGAAGCTGAGCGGTCCCTAAAAAGACTGCTCTAGCTATAAAGCGAAGTACAGCCGTACTTGGATCCTGAATGCCTTGCGACTCGAACGTTTTGGCTCCCAAACGCCGCAACCCAGAAGTGAGTGTTCTAGTTTGCGAACGCCCTTTGGAACCCGAACATCTGATGTGGCTTCCAATAACGTGCAGGAAGCTCCTGCAGCCAATCAGAAGCCACACCTTGGTTGCCAAACGTTTTCAGAAGTCGAACGGACTTCTGGAACGGATTTTGTTTGACAGCCAAGGTACGACTGTACTTTATAGAACACCTTTCACATTCAGTGTCTCCTCTGTATTAATAACAGACAGCTTATTTTCTAAGTGAAAAACGTGGAGAAACTTTACCACTTGATAAATCTCCCTTTCTTTGTACCAGATAGAATGTCTGCATCCTATTTGCATTAATTCCTATGCATAAGCAAACATGTATCACATGACCAGTTCACCATGTTGGTAAGGTTATCTTAATCCTAATTTGAATCTTTACTGATTCAGTGCAGTTCTATACATGAGTTCAGAAGTAAGCCCCATTGTTAATTAAGTCAAAGTTAAGTACAGTACTTTTAAGTCTCATTGATCTGGTTCACAAGTCACTGTTAGGCACCATGCAGATTCCCAGAGAAGATTTCTTAGCTAATTTGCTCCTTGGCTCCAACTCATGGTTAGTTGAAGAGAGAGCTTAACCATGCATCAGGGTTCTGCTGACAAGTTAAGCCAAACCAGAACTCAGCATGGAGCAGGAGTAAAAAATAAAAAATAAAAAGACTGAGAAGGAGCAAGGCAGCTGCAAGACCCTTTCTGAGAACCTGAACATTCATGCTATCTACCTGGTAACCCATAGTTTGGATTACCATGGTGTGAAAATCAGGCCATTAACTTTGTTGCTAAACAGTGAGTTACCATATTTTTCCATCTATTTTTGGGGACTCAGATTTAAGAAAATGGCCTCGGCACTATCCTTGTACAGTGGAACCTCTACCTGCGACCATAATCCGTTCTGGAGGTCTGTCCAGAGGTTGAAATGGGTCGCTGGGAGAGGCGCTGTTGTGCGTAGGCGTGGGTGGCAATTGCCCGCTTCTGCGCATGTGCGAACAGCGATCGCTGCTCCTGTGCGAACAGCGGCAAACTTCCGGGTTACTTCCGGGCTTGCTGTAGATGTTGGGCGAAATGGACGCAAGAGGAGGCAGACATAAGAAAAGGTTTGACTGTATAAGATGCCCCCTTATTTTTGACATAATTTATTAGGGGGAAAACCTACTCTTATACACGGAAAAATACAGTAAATGTGTTTTTAAAGCATGAGTAGGGAACCTTTGGCATTCCAGATATTGTTGAACTCCATGAGCCCTAAAAGCATAACCAGTGGTCAGGGGTTGATGGTAGTTGCAGTTCGGACAAAACCTGAAGGGCCAAAAGTTCCCCACACTCCATTTGTCTTTACATTCCCAACTTCAGGAGTCCACAAAGATTGATTCTGGTGATGGGTGGTGTTTGGGTCTGTTCAGACGTAACTCTTAAGCTGTGCTTGCGTGCTCCCTCTTTGCCTGCACCTCTCGTCATTTTATATGGCTTTTCCTGATTTCCGATACTTCCTTTTGATGAACTGAATTGTGCCGATTCATTGCTCTGTGTGCAAGCAGAAACTGAGTTGTCACTGAACCAGAATCAGAAGTCAAGAATCGCCACATAAGGGGGAGAGTGCAGGGCCAAGAGTCCTCAAGGCTCATTCAGTTATGAACATGTCCAGTTTTTCTTGACAGTAAATGGCTTAATCAAAGTCGCCATGATGCTCCAAAGTTTCACCTTTCTCTGCTTGCACATCCCCCATGGGATATAATGATCTGTTTACTTCTTAGCTGTGCGGTGGAATTTAATGACTGATTCTGGAAGCTTTTGTATATTCAGGTCCCTTCACTACTGCTCCATTGTTCTGAAATCTCAGATTTTTCATTTGTGAGAGTGTGGCCTCCTCAGTTGCTTTTTTTGTTTTTGAGAAGTCCCCAAGTATGTGCAGCTCTTGGTATGGTGTGTTTATACATTCCTTTGAGAATGCTAGTGGCTGCTTTTAAAAACTAAAGGAAAATGTGACCTCATCACTGCGTTTCCTCTGTTTCTGCAGCTATGAAAAACATGTAAAGGGAAGCTACGCAACTCCAAATGACAGAATCACAGCTCTTTCATTTTTAGAATTGGCTTTTCACCATCTCTTGCTTATTAATGTAATCCTGCTTTAAAATGGTTGCCCATCATTGTTCTTGTGTACTGTATCTAATTATAGTATTACTTGCCGTACATAGGCCAGAACGATTGTCTTTTGAAAGGATGTGGTTTGCGTTTTAGAGGGAGTGCATTTTGGAGTTGCTTTCATTCTAAACAGGCCTTGCTGCTGCTTTTTATTCATGTTCTAATAAGTATCGAATAGCACCCTCTGCTGGTTTTTTATGCTGATAAAATCCTGTCTTTTTCGCATGTGTCTTTCATTGCATTGCAAAATGTACAAAGATCAAAGCCGAGTTGCTTTACTGATCTTTCTTTGCATCAGAATGTCCAAATACTGAAAATACGCAACTGAAAAATCTCTCAGTGCAGATTACTTGCCTCTTAACATCTTTTAATCTTTTATGCTCACAGAGTGTATGCTTTTGGATGAAGGTGGGGATTATAATCTGCATCAGGAGATTAAACATACGATAGTGTGTATGTGGCATTAATTGCCTCAGCTAACTTAAACAGTTCTAGTATTACAAAATAAAGGAGCACTTCTGTGAAAAGTTTTATCTGCTTTAAAACCTTTATGTGTGTAGCTTGAACTTTTGTTTATACGATCAAAGAGTAAACCCAAGGGCAAAATAATTTTGCTGTGCAGAATCAAACACAAGACTTATTTGCTCACCTTGATTTATTATCTTGAAGAATCTGGCCATATATAAACAATACCATCAGCATCATCATGTAGGAGAAGGAACATGTTGTCAACACCTGAACTGGAAGGGATGCAGTAAGCCAGAGTTGGACTGTGCTTGAGGCAGAAACTCATTCTTTATGTACTGTTATCTTCCCAGTTCCCTTAACACTGAGTGATGGGGAAATGAAACAGTCCTTTCCCCTTACTGTGGTAATGCAAATCTAAATTTCCGACTCCTTGCCTGCCATGAATTCTACAGTTAGGCTTATTGTAATGGTTCTAGGGGTTGCTCGTGCGTAAGCCGGTGCAAACACCCGGCTGGGTTGCCTGAGTGAACCTTTCCTGTCCGGACAGCCACTCACCCGTGACTGTTTCAATCACTGGCAGAATCCGTCAGTGGGCGTTTCTTAAACTTCTTCCAGCAAAGAAGCTCTTTGACACCTAGTCTCCTCTTACTCTCTCTGCGCGAAAGCCTTCTGCGCAAGGAGGGCGTAGGCAGCGGAGGACCTCTACTCTCCCCGCTGGTCCCCGGCAAGGAGTCATGGCACCGCCTCGCCGCTTCCCCCATCTGCCCCCCTTCTCCACTGGTGCTACGCTGATTCTCTTCCCCAGAAGATGGGCTGCCTCTCCCACTCCCAGGACGCTCTCCGGAATCCCTCTGGATTTTGCTCTCTCCCTCCGGCACTGATGGCAGTTCCCTGACACTTATTTTTCTTTAAAGAAGAATGTTATTAATATTTAAAGAAAACAAATACAAGCCATTTGCTTTAAACCACAGAATGCCATACAAATTCTCCAATAGCTATACAGTACAAATTATTCCATATTTATATGCAAAATATAAGCAAAAACAATAATAATACTGAGTTTGAGTTTCCACTTTGAAAGCTAAGTAACGATCTCAAATTGTGCAGCAAACTACCTAAGGTGCTACTTTGTTGGATTTTGCCCCCTGCTTGGTTTTTGACAGCCCATTAGCCTGTGCCCCTCTTGATCCTCTATTGCTACCTTGAAGCCCAATCCCTGACTGTTTCGAACACTCTTTATACCTGTTTCTGGCCCATTTGGATGTATACCCATGTCTCCCCTTTCTGGTTCTAGATCTGGAACACCTGGAACCTGAAGGAGACCTGACAATTGCTCATGCAAATTGTTCTGGGGACATTCTCCATCAAATGTTAATGGCACAAGTGCTTTGTGCTTCCTTCTTTGATCCCTGGTTTCCCATCACTTCTAAAGCTACTTTAGGTTATTTCAAGAGTTGGGAAGCTTTTTCAGTCTAAAGGCTGCATTCTTTCTTGACAGCCATCCAGGGTGAAGCCTGAGAAAAAGGTGGACAGGGTAGTGGTTGTGAGTGGGCTACAGTCCACCCACACAACAGTCACAGGTTTCCACATACACATCTCCATTTCTCCCCATGGAAACAATCAAGAGGCGTTATTTCAGTTTAAAGAAATATTGCAGCCAGTCAAAAGCACTTAAGAGTGTGAAGCAGAACTAGTGAGAGGTGTGGCCTGGGAAGAGAGGATGTGGCCAGATAAAGATATCTGGAGGGCTGCATTTGGCCCCTAGTCTAAGATTCCCAACCCTCATTTTGTGCATGCTATTAGATGCGGGTGGCGCTGTGGGTTAAACCACAGAGCCTAGGACTTGCTGATCAGAAGGTCAACGGTTCGAATTCCCGCAACGGGGTGAACTCCCATTGCTCGGTCCCAACTCCTGCCCACCTAGCAGTTCGAAAGCACGTCAAAGTGCAAGTAGATAAATTGGTACCGCTCTGGCAGGAAGGTAAACGGCGTTACTGTGTGCTGCTCTGGTTTGCCAGAAGCGGCTTAGTCATGCTGGCCACATGAGCTGTACGCCGGCTCCCTCGGCCAAGAAAGCGAGATGAGCGCCGCAACTCCAGAGTCGGCCACGTGCATGCTGGGTCGGACAGTGCATGCTGGGTCATATGCCCCAGTATATACACCTGCTGATCTGTTTTCCCTTTGAAGCAGGCCTGCATAGCTTCTGACCCACCTGTCTAGAAGGAAGCATTGGCCAGTTGCTTGATGAGAGATGCAAACACCCTAGGGGTGGGTTTGTTTCCCCTTTTCGCCTTCCCAGATGCCTGAAGTTGAAACACCGAACAAGTCTCTTATGAAATATCTTCTTCTTAGAATGATGAGTAACATACTTTTAAAAAGTGTTGTTTTAAAATAACGCTGTAAAGCCAACTCATGCTTCTGAAAATCTCTTAAACCCAAGATTGAATTGTAGTAATGTTGGTGATGATAGCTCTGCTACTGTGTTTTGACTTAATTACTAAATGAATGGCACTCTTGGGATTTGATGTGGAGAAAAGTACTCTAAAATGTTTCAGAATACAGAACATCTTCAAGTTTTGTCCCAGGAGTACAACTGGGAAATTGCCAGGCATATTGTTCCTGCCACATGTTGAAGGCCTTCTCCCCCCCCCCCCCAACGTAGTCCCTGACTATTCTTCCTTGTTATTGTTTCTCAGATTCCTCTTTCTTCTGCATCAAGTAAAATTAAATTGATGGATGTTTAAAATATACCATCAGACTCAAGGAGCATTCTAACATGGGAAAAAAACATGTGAAGTCAGGAAGCTTGTTCAAATTACGTGAATATTTTAGTTTCTGCAGTCTTTGAAACTCAAGAGGAAAACTTAGAATGCAAAAACTGTGGATCTTGCAGCCACTAATTCTGGTAGATAAAGATGAGAGATGCTCATATTTACTTGGATGAAGTGATATATCAAGGCAGGTCAGATTTATTTATTTATACCTGTCATAGACTCATTGTAAAATACAACTGGAATAACAGACCCTCAAATAAACACGGAAATGTTTACATATAGCATGAAGCATAATATAAACAAGACATACAAAAGTTTTCATCCAAAGAAACCTTTTTCTGAGATCATCTGAGCACTTTATCTTGGGAACTAGTATGTTGAGAGCACGAGGGTTAATAGTTTGCCTACTTTATAGAGCTTCTAAAAAAATTGTATAGATCAAAGCAGACAGGTATTATCAATGACCAACATCACCTTACATTTTTGTAAACTGATCCTTCTTCTTCATGTCGTGGGGGGGGGGGGAGAGAAGCAATTGTTATGTTTAGACTAGTTTAGTGTCTTGCGTAAGAAATATGAGGAGGTGGCTTTTTTTAAATAAAGCTGTATTGACTGCTAAGCTGACCCAAAGAATAAAGCTGTTTTATTTTACACCTTGGGGGTGACATTTAAGTTCCTGCAGGAGAAGATTGTTATAATAAAACCTCCATGCACTGTGTGTGTTTTAAAGCCATAGACAAGAATGTAAGAACACAGTGTTCTGTATAATATGAATTCAGAGTACAGGAGGATTATGGATTATTTAATTTTAAAATCCTCTTTGGTTAATTCCAGCTTGTCTTTTATGTTTTGGATTTGGGTTTTTCCCCCTGAGCTGAACTATGAATATTAAGTACTTCTTTATGGAATGCTAGAATAGCAGAGTCTTCTTCAGGAGTTCAGATATCTTGCAACCTTCACACACATTGGGGGGGAGGAGAAAATAAACTATATCTCCTCCATCCTTCACTGTTCCAGTCGCCTTCCAACCCACAGAGGGCAAACCTCTGATGTGCAACATATTAGATCCCTGATTTTATGACTGGCTGTTTTTGAAGACAGTCCTTAAATTATTGAGCCAAACTATAGACTACAGGCTAAAGGGAACAGGGAGTAACAGATATGGTCAGTCTGATTTAGGTAGGGCTTATTTAGCACGATGCGGCAAATAACTACAGTGAAAGCTAAAGGACCCCTGGATGGTTAAGTCCAGTCAAAGGCAACTATGGGTTTGCAGCGCTCATCTTGCTTTCAGGTGAGGGAGCTGGCATTTGTCCACAGACAGCTTTCCGGGTCATATGGCTAGCATGACTAAACCACTTCTGGTGCAACAGAACATCGCAACGGAAACCAGAGCGCACGGAAATGCTGTTTACCTTCCTGCCGCAGCGGTACCAATTCCAGAAGTATTGCCACCATGTCATAAGGAACATTCAGGGGTGGAGGAAGGGAGGGAATAGCAGTCCCTGCTTTACCAGTAAGGGTGCTGCAGCCACCAGGTAATTTTGCTTCCACATCCCAAATAAGGATGCTGTTTGAGCTGCACCAGCCACTGGCTACCAGGCAAAGCACAACAGCTGCAAAACAGGATAGTGGGGGGCTGGTAGGTCCTGATTTAGCTAAAATGCCCCTCATGAGAACTTTTGGCCCAGCCTCATTCTAACTTGGTCTTGGGATGGAGATAATCTTAGTGGAACTTGTGGATGAGCCACAACAGGATGAAATCCATGTTGGTTCTGCGGCACCCCTCGGCAGCTTTTGAAACTAATGACTAGTGGCATTCTTCTGGACTGTCTGGGCACAATGGGACTTGGTGAGAGGTTCTGTTTTGTATAGACTTGGTCTTTCCTTTAGAGGCGCTTTTGAGACGGTGACACTGGAAGATCTATTTCTTGGCACCATGATCTCTGACCTATAATGTCCCACAACATTCCATCTTGTCTCCTGTGTACCTATAAGAAACTTCTAGGAGGAGGGGATTGTCTAGGGATTTTGAAGTGCGGTGTCATCATCAACACCCAACTTTTACCTCTCATTTCCTACATATTCAAGAAAGGCAGCCAAGGTCTTGCAGTGGTGGTTAGAATTGGTAGTGGACTGGATGTGAGCTAGCAAACTGAGACTTAATCAGGGCAAAACAGATGCTTCAGGTGAGTGAGGCTGGATCAAGACGCATCAAAAAATGTGATTCAGTTAAACGCCTTGTAAATGTCATACAGGGAAGTCCTGTTGGTGAAAGAGGGGACTCTACAGCGCCATGTGGTGTCACAGATAAAGTGCTTTATCTTTACGAATGGGGCTGAGTTCCAAGACTACTGTTCCTGGGGATGAGGATACAGTTTGGTTTGGGTATGGTTTCACTGCTTCTGAAGAATTGAGCCCACAACTTGACAATGCTCCTGGATACAGCTTTGTTTCTGGATGGCCGGGTGGCTGCTGTGACTAGGAGTGCTGTTGCCCAACTTAGGCTGGTGTGCCAGCTGCAGCCGTTGCGCAAGAAGTGAGACCTAGCTGTAATCAAGCATGCCATAGTTGCTTCAAGAATTGGATTACTGTTAACAGGCTTTACAAGCAGCTGCCTTTAAAAAGTGTTTGGAAACATAAGCTAGTCCAAAATTTGGAAGCAGCGTTTCTAACCAGAGTCTTTTTTTAAAACCCCATATTTTATTAATTCCAAACTTAAACATAAATGACATACGTTTCCGAGTACGTTTCCGAGCACAATTCAAAGTGTTGGTGCTGACCTTTAAAGCCCTAAACGGCCTTGGTCCAGTATATCTGAAGGAGCGTCTCCACCCCCATCGTTCTACCCGGACACTGAGGTCCAGCACCGAGGGCCTTCTGGCGGTTCCCTCACTGCGAGAAGCCAAGTTACAGGGAACCAGGCAGAGGGCCTTCTCGGTAGTGGCGCCTTCCCTGTGGAACACCCTCCCACCAGATGTCAAAGAGAACAACAACACCAGGCTTTTAGAAGACATCTGAAGGCAGCCCTGTTTAGGGAAGCTTTTAATGTTTGATGTATTTTAATATTCTTTTGGAAGCCGCCCAGAGTGGCTGGGGAAGCCCAGCCAGATGGGCGGGGTATAAATAATAAATTATTATTATTATTATTATTATTATTATTATTATTATTACAACAATAATCTGTTTTACATGAAGCATGTGACTCGTTTTTTCTACCTACACTGACTTCCAGTTTATTTCCAAGCTCAGTTCAAAGCCCTGGATATGACCTTTTTAAAGCCACAAAGAGCTTGGCACCATGTTACTTACAGCACTGTCCCCCTCCCATAAGTTCCTGCCTGCCCACTTTCCCAGGCTGTGGAACTCCATGTCCTGTTAAATCAGAACCACCCCCTTCTCTTGTAGCCTTTAGATGAAAAACCAAAACATTTTTATTCCTCCAAGCTTGTGTTGTGACTGGTTCCTAAATCTCACTGCTGAATATTATGCTCTTGATTACCTGCTGTGTTGCGTGGTTTGATGCATTCCTGACTCATTTCTATCTGATTTGATCTGGACCATTTTGAATGGCAAAGGCATGATATAAATGTTTTAATAGCTAATACCACACATACTATCAGCAGCAGTAATATCAGCAGTGGACTCTGAGGAAGGATATAATCTACTGTTAGTTCAATTGTATGGGCTATAGTATTTGCATATATTTTTATCTATGAACAATTGAACCAGACATTAGGGGCGGGGGCAGGAGGGAGGGCAGCAGATTTGGTTTGTGCACATTTTCAACATTTATCATTTCTTGTTCCATTCGTCTTACTTTAACAATAAGATGCCATGTACCACTGGTAGATTTGTTCCTCCTTTATTTTATCATCTAACATTCCTGATCTTTGCTAATTTCTGATGTGGAAGGAATAAGGTGATATTCACGAGGGTGGTTGATTTCTGAATCCAGTGAGCCACAACTAAGGTAGTATAATAAAAATGACAAGGTAGCCTTAACAAATTTATCCACTTCTGTCTTAAACCCAGTTTGGTTTTATGTTCCTCAAATGTTCTTGGGAGTATTATGCCTTTGTATACCTAAAATGGTTAAAGGGCACTTTGTGATTTATAGTAATTAGCTATATGTATAGCTCTCCTATTTCCCCCTCTGTTTATACATACACACATTTATAATGTGCTTCATAAAACCCTTTGGCTTCCATTTTATCTTTTGTCTTATAATTCCACACAGATCTGTAATACGTCATTCGCCATATAAAGATAAGCTGTGCTCTCCAAACTTTGCCAGCTGAATTTTTTATTACTACAGTTTACTGGAAAATGGGGTATCTTTATTATTTCAAGAGCAATCTAAACCACAAGTTACACCAGCTGGATGAGAGAGAATTGTTTTGGCACAGTTAAGAGCTATGGGAATCTAATGAATGAACGGAGTCTGGGCAAAATGGAAGCAAGCATGCTAGGGCAGGACTGTTGCAGACAAATACCTGAGTGAGGCTGGAACCCTAGAAGAGTCCCATCCTATTTTTCTTTTTGTATACTGTACTTCTGTAGTTTTCTTTTTGTATACTTCTGTGGCTTTGCGCTTAGGGGTGTTGCTGTGTGGTATGAGATCATCTGTTACAGTTCTGCTACCTTTCCTTTCCCCATCTAAAATTACTGTTTTGGTTCTGGTTTCTTTAAATATGTATATTATTGATTATAATAAAATGATAACAACCAATCAGCTACGGAGTTTTACATTTAAAGTGCAGTTCAATGAAGAATCCGTAAAAATAAGGGGGGGGGGAGGATCTGCCCATGGTCCACCCTCATCCCCATTTAAAATTATTGCTGCCAGTAGTTCCTCTAAAAGGGTAAGCTTGGATTTGTGGAGGCTGCATTTTGTTCCCAGTTGTGCTGCCCTTTCCCACTGAATTACCAGTGCCTTCTGTGGCCTTCAGTGAGCCACTATTGTGGTATGTGCATCCTTCCTTTTCAGATTGGCCCAACCATTTGGCAACCACCTAGGGCAGAAAATGTGGGATCTGGCTATTCCCCTCTGTGGGTGCTGTATGGCCTGTCCTGGGTCCCCTAACTATCCTGCTGTCTTAAGTGCAGTGGAGGTACAGGTTCAGTTTGTAGTTCAGTTAGGAATGGAGAACAGTTGCCATTTTGTCCCTGCCTCGGGCAGCACAATATCTAAGTCAGGCCCTGTTTCCTTAGACGACTTTGTAGCTCTCCATGGGAAAATGCTTATTTCCGTCACACACATACAGATAGAAATGTGTGTGTGTGTGTGTTTGTGTGTGTGTGTGCTGTGTAGCTCTATTGAACTATATTAGCTATATGGAACCATCAGTATCATACTGAGATCCAGAGCCTCTTCCTATGGGTTCTTCACGCAAGTCTGCTAGCAACTGAGTCCTCTCCTGTGGGGTGGATCTTCTTGGCAGCACGCTTGGAGGGTTTTATGTTTGTGAGGCAGTATGACAGAGACCCATGATGTAGTGATGGCAACCCAGTTTGTTGCTTATGTCTATGGTTGTGGTTTTTTTAAAAAAAAACATGGTGCTGTAGAGGAATTTTCAGTGTTAAAATGCCAAAATTGGTAGGTAGTGGTAGAGATGCCAGGGATTTTGTGTGAGGGGTTGTAGTTGCTGATGCTGCGTTGGATCTTATCTCTGATGGTTTTTGTTCCCTTGTCATCTCTGCTACTGGGAGTGAATAGAACTGGGATACATTAAGAACAGTATTGGCCCTGGTGTCGGCCCAGCAAAGCAGAATTGTTGGCTTACTTAAAAGCAATTTCTGTTTCTCTAAAGAACCTTTAGATGGCAGTATTGTTCTCATTGTGGGGGGTGTTTTGGTGACTAGAAATTCTGTTGTGCATTTAATGTTTCCTGCAATTGCATACAGCAAAGCACACGGCTATCAATAATTTAAATAGTAGAACGAAAGTACTAAATTCATTCTCTTACATTTGATGAACTCCTTTGATGAACAGTTACTCCAACCTCAAAAGTGGACGACGCGCTTATAAATTACATAGTATGTTTGATTTTAGCCACCAGTTAGCAAAATCTCTCCCTCTTTTATTTTTATTATTAGCGAAAATACTGAAGAGCTACCGTAGCAGCTGAACAGATATTTCTCTCCTTTCTTCCTCCCGCCCTGCCCACCGTCTTACAATCAACGTTGTGCGTCATTCGCCTGGGTAAAAATACTGTACTCAGTAATATAAAGCTGCTGGACTGGAGTATTTAGAGTGTTAATGTTGCAAGCTGTCCGCTTTGTAATCCTTGCCTCCCAGCTTCAAAGATTATACTAGTAAACAGGGTTATCTTCGAATTGAAGCAGAAAAACAGAGGCTCTGCCTAGAGAGGCCAACTCCAGAGCTGTGTGAGTTTTGACCATGTCAAAGTCACCCTCTTTACATAGGCTGGAGGCTGATTCAAGAGCACCGCATCAAGGAAACTGCTTTTGTTCCACAGCACAGTTTACATTCCAAAAAGTGAGCCTGACTAAAGCTTGCTGTTGCTGCTTTTTCCCCCTGACAACAGACAGCGAGAGTGGAAGTACGAGAGTTCACTGTCTTTATTATAGCATGTGTTGTGTGTGTATTGTCTCCGTCTGCAACGTGCATTTCTGCTTTTAGAGTTGTTCTGGTCCTCTGTAATTTGTGTTCTGTGTGGGAAAAAGGCAAGTTTGAGATCTTTCCGCATTTCAGGTCCCATCAGGAAGCCCAAGTATGTAGAAAGTCCCCGGATACCAGGAGATGCAGTCGCCGTACCAATGAGGAAAGTGTTGGAGCCGACAGATCCCAACCAGAATGGTAAGCATGTGTGTTCGGAGTGCTTTCCTTTCGACTTAATGACTGGACTTCGACTTGAAAGCGAAGCGGCTACAAAAACAAGTAAGAATTGAGCCCTTTGTGCAGATCTTGGCTTTGCAGATCTTGTGATAGGTTCGTTATGTGCCATGTCTAGCAGTCTAAAATTCTTGAACGATGCATACACAGTATTCAAGCAAAATTAAGTGTGAGAGTTGCGGGTCACTTTTAATGTGAGAGGCCTGTTTGAATTCAGTTTCTGGACTTGCTTTCAAGTTTTAACAACGGAGTACGTTATACTGATGCCATGTTGAAGTGCTGTGTCTTGCCACTGCCGTTAAAATGCTTGCTAAATCAGACAGCAATAACAATAGATGACTGTGTTGGCAAAGCTGGTAGCAGCCCGACCCTGGAGTTAATTGGTATTCTTGAAAAGTTCCTAGTTCATTAAATTTGACTACCACATAACAAAGTGCAGTTTCAGAGAATGTCAGGGCAAAATGACAATCAACATGCTGTGTAAGTATTTGTATAATAATGAGGATTTCATATTCACTGTGATGTTTTAGATTTACAGCCTAATTGACACCAACAGAAACAACCTATAACATCAAGTTAAATTGGATATTCCCTTGTTTTTCTTGTGCTTTGAATTTAAGACCTGAGTTCTCACCATCTCTTCTTATTGGAGGTGCAGAAAGTTTCTAGGAATATTCCTTCCTGGCACCTTTCCCACATTTTTGTGCATATCTTGATTCGGATATACACAAAAGTGTATGGCGCTATTTCTTCTACAGGCCAGTCCAACCTCTGTAGCTTAAATTCTGTGTCTTTCTGCAGTTTCATTCCCCCCTCCTCAAATTCCAAAGCAACAAGTTCAAGTATGTTCCATCTCTCGTAGGTTTCAAATTGAAGGAGCTGAACACTTAAAAATATGCATGTTGTATGGATGGTTTCTTTCTCCAACATTTTATTTTCACTCAGTTATTTTCTTCAGACATGTGCATACTGGTCATGCAGGATTGACAGTCAAATATTGCTACAGTATTGTTGTTTAATAGGGAAGCCCCCTTTTTGCGGTGGAAAGGTTGCATTTCGTTTCTGCATAGGGGTTCTTTATACATCCATCACCTCTCATGACCCACTGATTAGTAACTCTCTCTTCAGCAAAGTGCATCTAGGCTTTCTGAGCTAGAGAGGTTATAAATCCTGAAATACTGATCATTGTTCACTGGTTTGGGTGGCTTAAGTCTCCATCCTCTCACTCCCATATGGCGGCAAATTTCACTGCCATTTTGCCATTAGCCTGCACATACTATATTGCCATAATGATTAAAACAATAACATCAGAGATGGTAAAGAAACTGATTGTCTAACGTTTTAAGCCCTTTCTGACTAAAGGAGACTTGCCACTAGTGTCCTAAATATAATCATAAAATAAATGACATCTCTAGGTATGGAGTTCATGTGAATAAATAGTTCTTGTTTGGCTACAAAACTGATTATTCCACAGCAATCAACATTCTCAGAAGGAAAGGAGTAGACTATTTCTAATTTTAAGGGAGATCCTTACTGAATGGATTAAAGCAAACTGATGAGATGGCAGATGTATCAATAAGTGGTATTTTTGGGCACTGCAGCAACCATTTGTATGGATGCTGTGGCATGTCGCAGACAAGCAGAAAGGCCACAGCTTACTCCTTCAGGGCATACATCAAATTTCAAAGGTGATGTAATGTGCACACAAGTTCTTTCCAGGCATTCCTTCCACAGGTTCCTTACCTTCATTTGCAGAAGAGACCTCTCTAAAAGGGACCTTGCTGCAAGCACATAGATTCTCCCGATCGGGGGAAAGCCCATGCCCGTATTGCAGGCTTCCCTTGAGAGATGTTCCCCACCCACTGTGGACGATCAGCAGAGTGACAGGCATAAGAGATTCCATGTACAAATGTCAGCCAGGCAGGCAATTGAATGCTACTTTGACAGCATCCTTCGCTGTACCTGAGGGCAGTAGGAGCCAGGTTAGGTGGGACATTTATTGCCTACAGCAGGAGCCTCACTCTGCCTTATGGTAAGTCCAGCCCTGCCTGGTGGGGGCAGGATCTGCAGCCACTATCCCACTTCCTTCTTCCTCTTCCTCTTCCTCCTCCTCCTTGTAATTACAATTGTGTGAAGAGGCTGGAAGAGGCTACAGTATCCTCTTAATGAGGTAGAGAATGTACTCGAGGCCCTTCTGTCTGCTACCAAAGCCCATATTTTATTTTCCCTTTCCACAGAGGCCAATAAAGGCAAAAAGACTGTCGTGCCTTGTGCATCTGTCAAGAAAAGTGTCACCCTGGTTTCTCATTGTTGGCAGGCTATGTTCTCTGTGTTTGCTGTATGGTTGCTGATCAGAGTGTGAGGTTCAAATGACTGTCTCTGCAGACTGAGTGTGGTTGTGTGGGAGTGAACAGAAACATTGGCTTAAAAAGTCGCTTCTGTGGAGCAGCTTTGGCTTCCTTTGGTCTCTAAATGACACGATTGTTTTCTTGCAGGAGAAAGAAGTGAAATGTGTGGATTTCTCTTTTAAACTGCTCAACTTTTTATCTGTATTTTTAATACTACGACATGGAACAGATACCCTGCACTAAAAGATAACTAGAAAGATGTGGCAGTGATCACAAATAGATGACTAGCAATGGGGGGGAAGGGGGGCCATTTCTCCCAGTACATCACCCTGATATCACACATTAAGAGTTTCTATGTTTCTGCCACAAGAAAGTAGATTATTCTGACTTCCAGGTTAGGTAAATATTAATATTTATACTGAAAAACAAATTGATGTTTAGTGGTTTCTTGGTTCATTCATACTGTACCTCTTTCTTAGCTGTATTGGAGGGCATCTGGCTCTTCAAACTGTTGGCATCCTCACACACTGTGGTCATCTTGCATTGGATACAGTGATGGGAGAGTCAGATGCCAAAAAAGCTGGGAGAATTCCTACTTCTATAACGCGAAACCCTGCCAGAATGGAGTCTCTTGGTGGCCATATCCGTAATCACATGAATAACTGCAGTGCACTCTACTTGGGGCTACCTTTGAAGGTGACTCTGAAACTACAACTAATCCAGAATGCAGCAGCTAGACTGGGGACTGGGAGTGGCCGCTGGGACTATAGTAACACCGGTCCTGAAAGATCTTCACTGGCTCCCAGTGTGTTTCCAAGCACAATTCAAAGTGTTGCTGCTGCCCTTTAAATGGCCATGGCCCGGTATACCTGAAGGAGTGTCTCCACCTCCATCGTTCATCCCAGTCTCTAAGGTCCTCCGAGGGCCTTCTGGCGGTTCCCTCACTGCAAGAAGTGAAGTTACAGGGAACCAGGCAGAGAGGGCCCTCTCGGTGGTGGCGCCCGCCATGTGGAATGCCCTCCCATCAGATGTCAAGGAGATAAAGAACTACGCAACTTTTAGAAGACACCTGAAAGCAGTCCTGTATTGGGAAGTTTTTAATGTGCCATTTTATTATGTTTTTTAATATGTACTGGAAGCCACCCAGAGTATCTGGGGAAACCCAGCCAGATGGGCAGGGTATTAAATAATAATAATAATAATAATAATAATAATAATTTACTTACTATGTTTATATACCACCTTCATCTTCCAAGGTGTTCAAGGTGGTGTACATGGTTCTCCTCCCCATTTCATCCTCACAACAACCCTGTGAGGTAGGTTGGCTAAGAGATAGTCACTGGCCCAAGGTCACCCAGTGAGTTTCATGGCTGAGTGGGGATCCGAACCCTGGTCTCCCAAGTCATAGTCCAACACTCTTAACCATTACGCTGCACTGGCTTTCATAATGCATCACCTTTGTCTTCATATGTGTGAGTAGGGAAAGTTGGGACTGCTCACTTGGGCAAGAGGGTATTGTGTGAACTCTTTAACTACTCCAGTAATGTATCTGAAGGCATTAAATCACATTGTTTTCAATTGTTTATATAGAAATCACCAGTATAAATGCTGAATTTGACTCTTAATGTGGTGACAGCATCTGTTTCATGTTTTGAGCTCGGTTTAAGATAATCACTTGTATGTAGTGAACATTTTTTAAACTCAAGAAGTTTACTTCTTTTTTTTTTAAGTGCTCTTTAGTTGTTTACTACTGTTGGCTTTAAAAGCAATTTCTTGGACCTCTCTGCTTAGTTGGTGGCAGAATTCCCAAAGGTTAGTGCTCTTGGAAAGTAACAAACAGAACTGTAGTTTCTGTCCTCCCACATCCTATTGGAAGTATCAATTTCTTATATAGTGAGGATTCCTATATGTGTATTTTGAATATCTGAAATTTCAAATACTTAAAAGGCTTCAGTTCCAACATCCTCTGTACATTAATTTTGTTCAATAGTCTAACATAATAATTCCCAAACGGAGGCTTAGGTTTTGGGTGTGGATTGTAGTCTGGTGAAGTAGTTTGCTGTTAGTACTTATGGGGAGAAATGAGAAACATGCATGAACAGCAGCTCAGGGTTACAAGGAACTCCTTAGCTGCTCAGCTGCCATGTCCTTTTTGTCTCTGGAATTAGGCTTATCATAGTATTAAGCAGTGCTTTTTTCTGGGGGGATGCAGGGCCTGCCAGGGATAGCTCAGTTGGTAGAGCATGAGACTCTCAAATCTCAAGGTCGTGGGTTCGAGCCCCACATTGGTCAGATTCCTGCATTGCCGGGGGTTGGATGTAGAAGACCCTCATTCCAACTCTACAGTTTTATTATTCCATGAAGGCAAATCATACATTTAAACATTATAAAGGCTCATGCAGTTGCCCTTGCCTGTCATATACAGTGATACCTCAGGTTAAGTACTTAATTCGTTCCAGAGATCCGTACTTAACCTGAAACTGTTCTTAACCTGAAGCACCACTTTAGCTAATAGGGCCTCCTGCTGCTGCTGACGCGCCGCCAGAGCACAATTTCTGTTCTTATCCTGAAGCAAAGTTCTTAACCTGAAGCACTATTTCTGGGTTAGCAGAGTGTGTAACCTGAAGCGTATGTAACCTGAAGCGTATGCAACCCGAGGTACCACTGTACATGCTTGTGGTTCCCAAGCAAATGCAAATAAGCTTCCACTTGCCCCCTCACAGCCTCCTCCTGAACAAAATATCTGGAGTATTATAACAGTACCTAGCCCAAACACAAAATGCTTTACAGCACAATCCTGCTTTTCATGTTGATTCAGAATCCCCCCCCCCCCGCCCAATAAGGCTTTCTCCAAGTAAACATCTGTAGTATTGTAGTGTGTGTGTGTGTGTGTGTGTGTGTGTGTGTGTGTGTTTGAAGGTTAGAATAGGAATACTCCACTTGACTGTTTCATCTGTAGCAGAAACCCTGGAATCCATCTTCCCAATGTTGAGAAACATCAATTTACAGTAACTCTTTTGAATCGAAGCATCTTGATTATAAAATGATTTTTTTGTGGATGATTTGACAGCTGCTCTTACAGCTGAGACTGTAGACAGCACCCTCCCCTTTTTACTAGCGTTTTCACCATCACAAAGAAAGGGAAAGTGCCTGTTTGTTCAGTTTATGACTGACAGTTTTATAGAAGTCCAGAGAGATATCTTTCCGCTCCTGGTGGTACTAAACACGTTACCAAATCGAGGGTTGCCAATTCTATGTGTGTGTATAGATATAGATGCTATTTTATTTTTTCAATATAGACTACTTAATCATAAACGTTTGTAAAACAAATACAAAAACCAACATCATAAACAATGAGTTATTTTGAACGCAATTTAAAACTGCCGGAAATGACAGAGTGATTTGAAGTAAAATGTGACTAAATCACCAGCCCAGGAATGCTTGGGGAAATAGAAGTTTTTAGCATGACGACACATGGCTGATGTCAGCTGAGAGGAAATTCCACAAGTGGGTGCCACAACACTAAAGGCCCTGCTCTGTGCCACTGCAGGTTGTGCACATTCACATATTTATTTCATAGAATCATAGAATTGTAGAGTTGGATGGGACTCCAATAGTCATCTAGTCCAACTCCCTGAACTGGGATGAGGGAAGGAAACGAGGCTGGATATGGAAATTCTGATAAACTATTTTGTGGTGTCTTCAATTACTCAAGTTGAATAAAATGCCCTAGATCTTGTGTCTTTATTTACCAACAGGCCAAAGTTATAGCAGTGTAAAAATGAGCTACCAGTTCACCTCATCCTCTGTGTGTAATTAATAATGGATTCACGATCGCCTTTTTAGGTGAACCCAAGCTTTTCTTGTTAGAAATGTCATTACTGCGGAATATCCATCAGCTATAAATCTGTGAAGATAGCAGAGCTCTTATTAAAAGTGCATATGGAAATTAAATTTCAAGTATCATACTCAGATTCTCTCATACACACACACACACACACACACACACACACACTGCTACTGTTCAGATATTCTTGAAGACAAGTGGATGAAAATTTGCTAAGAGTAATGTAGTGCCAGCTACCGCTATTTGTATGAACCAAATAACTTTAATATAGAGAAATGATACTTGAATGATAGTTCCCTTGCAAATATCCCCTATCACAGTCACATTAAGGAATGGCAGATTACTTTCTTTTAAGGATTAGATGCCGTGAAAACAAATCTCTGAACGGAAGACCTCATTGGAAGAGTAATACAGAGTTGTTTTCATCATTTGAAGGATATTGGGGGAAAACACTTAAATCTTTTCTATCAAAGACCCCGGCTGTTTGTTAGTTCAGCTCAAGATTAAGCAGATGTCTTGTCTGCTACAAGCTAGTGGAATTGTGTTTCGGTAATTCCTTCTGAGCCAGTTGTTCAAATGTATTTGCAGTTCAACTTGTCCTGTTAAAGGGCACCTCTGTTCTTTGCTACAGGTTCTTAAAAACTGATGTTCCTACTTTTTTTTTCTTGAGGTGCCCCCACCCACAAATAAGTGAAAGGGGAAAGGCACTACTGAAAGAACAATATTATTTATTTATATTGGCTACCCTATAGCAAAAAGTTCTCAGGTCAGCTTACAATTTAAAATACTTACTGAATTTTCAATAACTATAAGAGTAACAACAAAAGTAGTATATGACGCAACATAAAAGCAGAAAAGTTGGGAGATAATTGGGATGGTTGCACAGGTAGTCATAAGCAACAGTAAAATTAATACGGTGCCACATTTGTATAGGAACTGATACATTTCCCTGACATTTCCCTGAGATTGTTCTATTTCATAGCTTTCTGAAAATACCTGGGACATAAATCATCCAGAGAAAAGCATATTGAGGGACAAACTAGATGCAATATGGAAGATTTGTGAATGGATCCCAGGTGTTTCATTTTTAAACATTAATAATAGCCCTGTAGAAAATGGGACTGGAGGAGGAGGTATTTTTTACCTGTTCTTCCCATGCTATTTATTCTATCTAAATAATCCTGCTATTTGCATGTGGAATGTTTTTGTTGTTTTGCAGGTATTATTTAGGCACTTGTCATATTCATCCCCTATTCCACTCGTTCCCAATTAGCCAGACCCCCTGATTTTCAAATCCAAGCCATGGACCCCCTACTTTTGAAAACGTTGATATCTCTGTAGTAGGTTTTATTATGTGAATGGTGCCACTATACCCTCCAACATGTCCCAGCTCAAAACCAGGATGAGTGTCTTCCGGAAGAGTCACCTGACCCACGCAAGAGTATGGTGCCCAAAACCACATATTTTTGGGTGCCGCAATCTTGTGTGTTTGGGGGCGCTGTGCTATTGTGTGATGTTTGCAGAGTATCCTAGACTGTTGGCAGAGTGTGTACCACAGGCTCCCTTGGTGGGTTCCGCATACCCCCTGGGGTCCACAGACCACCAATTGAGAACCTGTTCAAATAGTATGTGTTACCTGCATGCTTTAGTTCAAGATTTTCAAGTGAACATAAGTTTCTCAATCACCATTTCCCATATCTTCGAAGCAGCCCTGCTCTAAGTTTTTAATTTAAAAGAAAATAACCGGAGAACCAGATCTCATTTCACATGCCACATCTCATTTGACTCTTTGATTTCAATGAGAAAGTGAAATGTGTGCTGACCCGTCTCCCTTGCAATCAGTGGGAAATAAAGGAGCCCCACGGTGGCAGGATTGTGTCATAGGTTTTAAAACTTCAGTATTAGATCCCCTGATAATCCATTTCGTTGTTTCTCTCTGTTGAAATCTATTGGCCCAAGAATGAATTCAGACTTGAATGAGCCTTGTTCTTCTAGAATCATAGAGTTGGAAGGGACCCTGAGGGTCATCTAGTCCAACCCCCTGCAGTGCAGGAATCTCAGCTAAAGCCTCCATGACAGATGGCCATCCAACCTCTGCTTAAAAACCTCCGAGGAAGGAGAGTCCACAACCTCCCAAGGGAGACCGTTCCACTGCCAAACAGCTCTTACTGTCAGAAGCTTCTTCCTGATGTTTAGTTGGAATCTCTTTTCCTATAACTTGTTGTTACTCTTGCAAAGCAAGTCACTGTACTCCTTCATACAGTATTTTCTTTTATTGCATAGAAACGAAGTCAGAGAAGGAATCAAGCTGTTCACCAGCGGCTCAGGAACTGATGACAAGACTGGGATTTTTACTGGGAGAAGGGATTCCAACGTCTGCCCATATTTCTGTGGAAGAAAAGCGTGAAGCTATGGTATGCTAATGGAAACAACTTGTAAACAGTAATCTGTTAAAACTAGAGATGCCAGCAAATACTGTGCTTTCAGTATATTTAATAGCAAACATGCTAATAGACAACAAAAATCACTTACATAAGTCTGTACACAGTGCACATTTGTAGGAAGCACTGAAAGAAAAAGAGCTTTGGCTTAATCTTCACTGTTCCAAGGAAATTCTTTACATTGGATGGGATTGTGAGCAAATCATGGAATGGTTATTTTTCACCTGCTGCTTCAGGCAGTTGCCACCTGGAAGGATTATTTAAAAACAACTTTGGGATTTTCTCCTAAGGTAGGGGAACCTTGTCCTTCCAGATGTTGTTGAACTACAACTCCCAGCAGGGCCAGTAATCAAAGCTGATGGGTGTTGTAGTTCAATAACATATGGAGCGCCACATGTTTCCCACTCCTGTCTTAGGCAATAAAGATCACCACAGTGAACTGAAGATGTGGCTTTTCGCTTGATCAATATACAGGGAAGAGCTGAAAATCTCCCTCTTGTGAAAATTCACAGCAGATCATTTTTCTACTTTTGGCCTTGGGAATCAGATTTGAGTTTTGTTACAACATTTTCTCTCGTTCTGTTGTCTAATGTAGCAGCCATGGCTCACTCGCTTGTACCCATCTGTTTTTGCGCATGTGTATTTTTAACTGAATGCCTTTTGTCCCATAGGCACTTCTGGCTTGCACATTCCTTACTGCTTGGTTTATGAGGCATAAAAACGTGGGAAATAATTTGTATGACTCTCGCGAGATGCCGAGAGGAGACAGCGCATTCCGTTGTAGTACAGGAGGGCACATATTCTAGGAGAATTCTAGCCACCTGTGACGAAAGATTTTAAACCAAATTTTGTCCACGCCTTTCCTTTTCGAATCTGCAGAGAAGCATATTTGATCATTATCCCAAACAAGTCCTGGGTTTTGTGTTGCAGCCTCTCAACAAACAGTGTTCCATGCATAAGACTGGGAACTTTACAGGTCCAAGTTAAAATACTAAGGGCCCATAATCTGCTGCTGTCCTATTGCTGCTGCTTCTTTCTTGAAAGGGGCTTAATGAATCCTCTTATGATGCAGCCTTGGAAAGTTGTGTTAACTTTAGGCTTGTTTGATTTCCTGCTTAGTATTGATTCCTCCATGGACCGATAGCGCTGTGCTCTGTGTATTCATCCTTCCTTTCCTTCGTTTTCTAGTGCACCATAGCTAGCCAAGGAGTCAGTCCCTGCTCTACCCTGACGAGCAGCACCACGTCGCCAAGCACCGACAGCCCCTGCTCAACTCTGAATAGCTGTGCTGGCAAAACAGCGGCCAACAAAAGTAGTCCCTGTGGGACCATTAGCAGCCCAAGCTCCACATTGGAAAGCAAGGATAGTGGAATTATAGGTAAGCAGTTTAACTCCTAACAATGCACTAACTTACTCCTGTCTCTGTTGCATCTTGCTTCTCTGCATCAGCCGATATAGCCACTAGGCGTACAGGGAGTTTGCTCCGAAACTCTCTTGTGTTAATTTCTGTTAGTACTTGGCTTCAATTCCAAAGTCTCCATGCTCCAGAAATTTTTTAAGTGCTCTTTCGCTTGAAATAATTTTGTCATTCTCAGTAGTTCTTTTGTGTCTTTCCTGTGGGCATTTAGTCATGGGCTGGGAGAGGGCTGGAACCCTGAGTTTCTTCACTGCACTACAGTGTATATTTGCTGGGGAAGTTCTGCTGGGGAAGAGAATAGCAGTGCTAATGGGATGCAGTGATTAAGAGCAGGAGCAATTGATCATAAAGCCTCCGCTCCACATTTCACTACAGTCATGAATTCGTTGGGTTGCTTTAGGCAGTACATTTATCTCTCATCCTTGAGTACAGTACTGATCGACCATACAGGGTTGTTCTAAAGATTTACTGAAATAATGCATGTGAAGCATATAGAGAACTTTGTTAAGGACGAAGAAGTGTTTTTATTGTGCTACCATTTGTGGGGAGTGTTCCACCCCTTGTAAACAAAGATCCCTGCCTGGAAAGTTGTCAGTTTTTTGTATAATTGCAAACAGGTTCATGACACAGTGTTCCAGTGTGGGGAGAGAAGGCAAACTTGGTGTGGGGGGTGTGAGTGAGAGAAAGAGCCACCGAGGCCATTTGAGCTTCAATCAACAGTAGTGGATCTATGCTGTACTCCAGTTGGCAACACAGATATAGAGAAAATCGCAAATCAAACCCCGAAAGGCCCAAGTGGGGGGGAAAGGCCTTCACTTGTTACTGGAAGGACCACAGAGATGGTTCCAAACAACTTTCTCCAAGTAGGCTGAGGTGCTGTTACTAAACTAAAACTAATACTAATAGCCACCCAATGCACTTCACTTGGTGGGGCATTTGGAACAGGGCCTCTGAAAAAGATATTGAAGATCAGGTGAGGTATATGCAGGAAAGGGCAATATTTCAAATATCCTGGTTCCAAGCCATTAAGAGCTTTGAAGTTTAAGATCCACATTTTAAATTGGGCCGGGAAATGGATCCACAGCAGTTAGGGTGAAGGAGGTATGCTAGTGATGGCAAACATTGGAAATATTCATGAAATGCTTTCAGTTCTGGACCAAGAAAGGCTGATAAGTTTCATAATAACTGCAGTTATTGATGGTGTTATGTGGAGGTTTGAATGATTAATTCATAACTGGGAATGAAAACTAGAACAGGAGAAATCAAGCCCCAAAGAGCTGGGTAAAATGAAGACTTGAGGACACATGGAAGAAAACCGCTGGGAAACCCATTAGCTAGGATGGTAACGGATCTGGAAATTGTGCGCCTTCTGTTCTCAAGGCTGTTGTGAAAATGTATAGAATTTTCTGTTGTGCAACATGCTCATCTTAAAATAAAACACTCCCTCCCACGCATTCCCCTGCAAATCCTGAAAGACAGCATTTAATTTGAAAGCTAGCTTGTACACATGCTTTGCAAATTTGTCTTCATCTAAAGGGGGGTGGGAATGGAATGGATATTAAAATGAACTTGTATCTTACTAAGTATCCTTAGTCCCCCAAGTTATTTCTAGATCTAATCATTCTACATTCATTTGGAAGGATTTAAGTGTGGAGGGCGTACGTACTGCATTTCCTAAAGCATCCCTTAACGTACGTGTGTGTGTGTGTGTGTGTGTGTTTGTTTGTGTATACTCAATGTGTGCATGCAAATATATGAAGAGTATTAAATGCTCATTCAGTATACAGTTTGGCGAGTATTATCTTTTGTGTAACTGTTTTTGGCAGACTTTGCCAAACCGTGAAAATAGCTTGTTATTCCATGCTACTTAAGTAGGCTTCCATTGTAATTTCCATCCCTGCTACGTTATTCTGGGCCAGTAGGTTTTTTGAGTGGATAGCTGCCCTTCCCCTCCCTCTCCTTCACCCGCACTTTCTGCTGGGTCAGGCTTTTATTCTTTTCTTTCTTTCTTTTTTTAAAAAAGTTTTTATTGCCTTAGTTGAAATTGTCTCTGCCTCCGTTGACATAATGGGGGTGAGGGCAGATTTTCATCATTTGCGGTGAGCTAAGTAAGAGAGAAGTCTGGGCCAGTGGCCAAAATGAGGAAGGGGGAGGCAGACTGGTGACATGCTGTCTTTTCGCTATTAGAAACTGGAGTGGAAATCTTTCCTGGCCCTCCCACTCCCCTCAATGAGTAAATCAGAAGGGACTCTTAGTTCATGATGCATCAAAAGTCCCAAGTTTGCCCCCTGCCTTTAATCAACATTAATCATTTGGCCATACAGAAGCACACTACAAGGCTTTCATCAAAATCCTTCTGACGTTTTACGTTATTTAAGTTGTCAATATTCTTAAAGCAAGGAGGTCGTGCTCTGAGAGACATACCTAGTTGCAACTAAGTACATGAACAGTAGTAGCTGTACTACGATGCCCAATGAATGTTTTTGTCTTCTCGCTAAAACCAGCCTAGGAAACACTAATTTAGTGTGCCTTGTAGGAGGAGCTCATCACCTTATTGAACTAAGTTTCAGTCTAAGAACCCTGCAAACCAGTTTATTATTCTAGCATTCTCCCCATTAGAATTCATTGTTTTCCTTTTTATTTGTTTTTAAGCGACAGTAACAAGTTCATCTGAAAACGACGACCGTAGTGGATCCAGTTTGGAGTGGAGCAAAGACGGAAGCCTCAGAGCTGGTGCACATCAAGGAATTATTCATGAGCGGAGAACAGATAATTGCTCGCCAGTTGCAGAAGAGGAGACGGTGGGGTCTTCAGAAAGTCTGCCAAAAGTGGAAGCATCTTCTGGAGATGGCCCTGTGACTTACACTCAAAGCTCTGGCTCATTAGTAATGCCTCGGCCCAATTCCGTTGCAGGTAAGGAGCAACCCAAGGGAGCAAGTGTTGTGTGTGCTCCAGCCCTTTTTTTAAATACATACTTTTCCTTTAGCGCTGTTCTTGCATGGACCAGTTCCCATCAAATTGTGTCTGATCGCCACGTAATGGAAATGCAAGCTAGAGAGCCAGCACTGGTTAAGGGGAGTGCAATGAAATTTAACAGAAGTAATTTTTAGAAGCAGTTGAAGCACAAAGGTCTGCGAAGCGATAGGGATGTTGCTGTGCAGAGACAGTGTAGTGTTCTTTGTGCTCATTGCTTTTTTATGTAAAGAGCTATATAAGTCCATCGACTCGAAGGATTATAGCAGGAAGCACTCAGCCTCTATATTAAGCTTTTAAATGCATATACAATGATGCAGACGTGGGGCAGTGTCCAACTAAATACTTGAGCCAGTACAATGGGATTTCACTCCTTGTCTCCCACACACATCTGACACCATCTCCAAATCTGTTCCAGGGGCTTGGGTGCATGGGGGGGGGGGAGACGGGGAGAACATTCCATTGTGCATGGAGAAATCCTTGTGCTGATGGAACTTTCACCATAGCATTGAACATAACCCATAGGGATTGGGATGGGGAAGTTGTGTTGCTACTGCTTTGATGAACACAGTCCATTTGGAGCCCCATGATATTTGCACAGCCATTTTCCATAGACACTCATTCTTATGTGGCAGGAAAAAATCTGGAAAAGCTCTTTGTGGATCTTTGGTAGTAAGACCATTATTAATAATAACTCAAACGAATTATGTGCTGTATGGAAGGTGCTGATTTTTACAGTTATTCTTCATAGTCCCTGTGCAGTCCTGCACTTGGGTCTCTGCACAAAGCATCTGTATAACTTTCTAGAACTCTTTAGTCAGAGACCAAGTTCTGCTGGCTATCCTATTGAGTAGAGAGATTTGTCCCTGTCTGCAAATACCTTGAGAGAAAAGACAACTACCTGTCTACTTAGCTTTCTTCTTCTGACTGACATCTGTTTTTCTTCTTCAGTGTATTTAGGGAGTTTTCTCTCCATTTCTATTTTTGGATAGGAGGAATTCCTTGTGGAGGCTCAACTGCTTGTTATTTAAAAGTGTAATATACAATGAACAACCCCCTTTTTCCAATGCCAGTGAGATCTGGGTGGATATTGAGACGGGTGAAACTTAGTCCTGTGATCATGGCATTCTCCTTCAGTGGCACCTCAGTGATCAAGGGAATTGCTATGTTCATGTGCAATTGCCTACAGGTGTACTATATGTGTACACTTATATGAAATATTAGTATATAAAGCCCTAACCACTTGGGATCAGTTTACCTGTGAGATTGCCTTACCCAATATGTGCTCACTGAAGCACTTCAAGCTGCGGAACTGGGACTGTTACAGATGCAACATAATACTCATTCCACATTTGTAAGAAATCAATCTTTTAGTGTGGCAGCAGCTACACTTTGGAACTCCCTTCCTGTTGACATCAGACAGGCGCTTTCTGTACTGTTTTTGGTGCCTGTTCAAAACATTTTTGTTTAAGTAAGCCTATCCAGATACGTAAACTTTTAACGTGTATTTTAATCAGTGATCAGCTTATCACTAATTTTAATTGTTATTTTAATTTTTTTTAACATTCATTTTATTCTGTTTGTAAACTGCTTTGAGGTTTGTCTGGTTTTTGTTACAATCAAGCAGTATATAAATCTTCAGAACATTGATCAAAATGACTGATTTGACTCAAAAGGGCAAATATCCTAATAAAAAGAATAATGTGTGTGGGTTTTTTTTGGGGGGGGGGGGGATCTTCTCTAGATTTAGAAGATGACTCGGTTCACTTAAATATTTGCTTAATGGCTGGATGCTGGAATTTGCCCTTTCCATAAGAACCCAGACTTTGTGTTAAGGTAGTCATACTAGAATGCAGAGAGCCCTGTGTCCATACAATTGTGGAAGGTCTCTTCAGTTCATGAACTTTTGCTTCTGGTTTTATATCAGACACATTTTTAAGAAATAAAATTTAGATGCAGTAGCATGTTGTTTTCTTCTAGAAGATGATGAACTTCCCTTTTAAATTTCATCAAGGGAGTGAAGCCATACTTACGTACTAACAAAGTAAACAAAATCCATTTGGGTGTCAGTTTTAGTGGAAATCTGCCAGGTATGTGGAGTGGTAGGGTGCATGGAAAAGGCCTAAATGGGAGAAACCCCCCATTTCAGTACACATGTTTTCAAAACAAGCTAATGTAGACAGTTCTGCAGCCCTTTCCCGGTATTGTAAAAGTATGGTATTTTTACACACACACACACACACACACACACACACACGAGTTTCAGCCCCTATTTCCATGCATTTCGGTGGGTTATGTTGGGGAGATTTTCCTGGTTGGTTATGATAAATATATCAATAGGTTTCTTCTAATTTTCCATTGCACAAGCTCACAGGGCTGAAGAGACAAGCCACTTTTTAGTTTAAAATGCAGATCATGCCTCTAAAAACATCAGCAAAACTCCTGGCTATAGTACGGTTCTCTTCTACACATCAGTTTTGTATTAGGACTACTGTTTCTAACTTCAGCTCTCTTTCTGTGTCGCTTGTTAATGCATTCTGGAGATGACCGATTTATTTTTCAGTACATTTCACAGCCTCTTAAATGTTTTTATGGCTAGTCATGTATATATCTTTGCAAAAAGGGAGGCTGAGAATCCTGCCATTAATGGGTGATTGTTGATGTTCTGGATGCTGTGAAATACTGCACAAAGTGCCTGCTTGTCTCCTTCCAAGATTTGGACAGTGTCTGCTTGCAACATTTGGGTTGCCAATAACTCTGAATGAAATCATTCGGGCAGAAGATTCATGCTAGCTACCTTGCTGTGTTTTGACATGGAAATATTGAAGCTTTAATAAATAAATTGGCTGCCAAACTGGTCATAAAAATTCATCGTGACCCTTGTCCTCTCTTATCTACTACCCAACAGTAAATCAGCAGTTTTAAATCCTTCTGAATGTTGCCCATATATAATATATATATACATCACAAAGGAGCACAATTAATTGGAGGACTGGAGCCTTGAGACAGGCAGTTTATGGTGAAGGGAGGATATTTCAAAAAATTGTCTTTCTTTTGAAATACAAAATCACACACACTTTAGGGTTGTTTCTATGCACTGAGTTATTTTCCATTGCATAATGTTTTCGTTCATATAAGAATTTCTAAGAAACACTGGAAAGTGTCCTGAAAAGTTGATATTTTCAATGTTTAACAATGGGGGAAATATTCACATGAAGCATAACCAATCATTAGCATTTAATGGCCATAGGGTGTAGTGATTAACACATCCAAAGGAAAGGGTAAAGTAAATTAATTTTTAACTAACTTGAAGCTTATGGCAGCTCAATGCTGTGTTTTTTAAAGTGATGGGGCTGCAGTAAGAGTTAGTGTGGCATTGCAAAGGAAAAGCTCTACTATGTTTGTACCACATTCTGTCTCCAATGAGTTCAGCAGAGCATTTTAAGTTCACCACAGTTTGCTTTGTAGAGGTACACCTTCTGCTGTGCACCTCTGCATTGTTCCATGTTACTCAGCTGTGACTGGCTACTTATGTTTTGAGACATAATATTGAACCTCCTGCAGCCCATCCATCTGACAAGGTTCTTTGTTGTTACAGCAACAAGCTCCACCAAGCTAGAAGACCTGAGCTATTTGGATGGTCAGAGGAATACACCATTGAGGACCTCAATTCGCTTACCGTGGCACAATACTGCTGGAGGGAGAGTTCAGCAAGAAATAAAAGGTATTGGTAAAGCACGAGACTCATGGGCTCGAACCCCACATTGAGCAAAAGATTCCTGCATTGGTCTAGATAAGCCTTGTGGTTCCCTTCCAACTCTATGATTCTATGAAATAAATAACTAATGTTGTGTTGACCTGCTCTGGAGATGGCATTATTCCCTAGTGGAAGATGCAAGTGTTTTGTTTTTGTGCTTGCTTAGTGGAAATTAGAGGCTTGTCTGCCTTTATAGAACACTTTGAAGAGTTTCTTAATTAGCAAATATACTTGATCAGCAGCAGCTCTCCAGAGATGTGGAGCCCATTGGTTCATCTAGCTCATTGTTTTCAACACAGATTGCCAGTGGCTTCCCAAGGTTGCAGATAAGGGACATACTCAATCCACTACTTGGAGATGTGGATTGAATCTGGGGCCTTCTGCATGCAGAACAGATGCCCTACTGGTGAGATACAGCTTCTCTCCCAGGGCTCACAAAACCATTATGTCTGATCAGCCTTGATCAAAGCGTCTCCAGAGTACGGTGTGATGGCTTTGGGGACAGTGGCAGCCCCAGGACATTTAGGGTGGGGAAGGAGACAGCTCTTCCCCTTCACATTAACCAGCAAGTCCTACAGATTTGGAAGCAGAGAATAAATAATTCCACTCAAGAGCATTTAACGTTCTGCTCAAGTGGGACATGGTGTAAGGTAGAGTGCATTGCAATTGCCTTAACTTTCTTGCTTGCCTTTTGGTTTTTTAGAAGCAACATTTCCCCAGGACTTTACTTTGGAAGCTGGCTGTGTCTTATAGGATGCCTCCACAGGCTTACCTTTATTATCTCAGATTTTGAGGCTCTAAAAATATGTACTTATGCAGATTTTTTCTTTTTAGTAGCCCACACTCTTGCTGTGTATGAATCTTGAATGGAAGCCATTTAAAGTTTAGAAGCTGACTTTATGAAATCAGCTGTGCACTTCTGCTCTGGTGTACTTATGATTCAAGGCTTTGTTTACAGTAAATTGATTTGAGGCTTTGTTTACAACAAATTGTTCGAAAACAGATTAGTTGCATTTTCTAAAGTTTGAGTGCTTTTGCCTTAAATTGATCTTTCGTTGCTTAAAATATTGTCTTCTAACAAGTTTTTTCCTTTCTCTCAGCACGTTTTGTCCCCTATAAGCCTCAAGACATTCTGCTTAAGCCACTATTGTTTGAAGTGCCAAGCATAACAACGGACTCTGTGTTTGTCGGAAGAGACTGGCTGTTTCAGGCAATAGAGGAAAAGTTGAAGAATAATAAAGAGCAGGCAGAAACCAGGGGAGCTGTTGTTGTTGGAAATGTGGGATTTGGGAAGACTGCTATTATTTCAAAGCTTGTGGCACTTAGCTGTCATGGAAGTCGCATGAGGCAGATTGCTTCCACCAGCTCTAATTCTTCTCCCAAAAGTAGGTTTGAAAACAATTTTTGTAGATTATTTTTGCTAATTCAGAAAAGTGTAAACACCACTGTATTTGCATGCATATGTGCTACATGAACTGCCATCTTTGTGGGACAAATAAATTGCATTAGCTATTCTTAACATTGGTAGCACCTCTTCCCCATTCCCAAGTTGCTCTCTTGGTAGACTGTGGAAATGAGCTGCTTGGTAGCACAGTTCCTACAAGGGGCCTATTGGAGGTGTAAAGGACAGGGCCTCCTTGGTGGTAGCGCTGCCAATGTTATGGAATGAATACCCTTCAGAAGATCCATCGGACTCCTTTAGTTTTGGCGCTAAGGCATCTTTCGAAGTGTGTTAGATGTAGGGTTGAGAAGAGCACCATTTAACCCTCTATCTTGGAAAGGCTATTCTCTGCCCCCACTGTTGTTAATTTTGCTGTCTTACATTGTTCTGTTTGCTGATTTGCATTTTATTTTACTCTGTTGTGCATATGGTTCCAATATGTTCACCACTTTGGGACAAAGCAGTCTGTAAGTAAACTCTACTAAATAATTGCAGAGAACTTCATGTTTCAACAGATACTCGGTGTGTGATTAAAAATCAGCTGCATTTAAAGTTTTGGGGTTTTTTTTATTTGCTGCTGTGGCTTAATACAGGGGTAGCCAATATGGTGCCCTCCATATGCTGCTGGAGTACAATTCCCATACCCCCTGACCATTGGTCATGGTGGTGAACGTGGACCTGGAGGGACAATGTTGGCTACCCCTGCTGAATTCTCCATGTTTATATTGACTTCAATGCTGGCAGTAAGTATGTCTTTAATTTACACAGCTTCTGTTTTTCGCTCACATACTCACACTCTGTTGCTTTGTTGCCCAATGGCTCCCCCCCCCCAAGTCCTCTTCTATGTCTGAGTTCCATTTTATCGCACAGGTGATGTGTGTGTGCCCATTCTCAAAATTAATAGCCTTACTGTACGGAAATTGGGAGTCTATGGTGCTTTCACCCCAACCAAACCCTATGGAGATGCTGACCTACTCAGAACAAATATATCTGTCATTCCATGCTAGTGTTTTGTTACCATAGGCCCATGAAACGAAATATAGCCTTGGGGTACATTTGGAAGGGCGGGTTTCTTACTACAAGGGAATTTTAAATGTTTTTCTTCTGTTTTTTATTTGGGCATTTGCTGTTACGGCATCTCTAAATTAGCCGAGCAGATCTTCAAAGTGATGAGCATGTGCAGCTACATGGATGAAGTCATAACTGGTAACACATGCAGGCAGGCTGTGGGATTTCAAACAGTGTTTTAACTTTCCCTGGAAGACTAAACATCACCAACATTGCAGATACATAATTTATACCACAAAATGGATCACTGCTGGTTATAACTCTGGTGTCTGCTGGTCTCTCTCCTCACAGGCAGCGACCCCTGTCAAGAGATTCCTCTCAGCCAGATACCCGCTTCTGTTGCCTCGGCGGGTACCAGTACAAGCAAAACATTCAGCTGCCCCCCAGCTCAGGAACATCCGAACCAAATGGCAGAATCTGTTAGACGTCTTGCATCAAAGGTAACATCTTAATATTTAACAGCTCTTAACCATAATCCAAATCACACACATTCTACCTGTATATTGACCCCCTTACAAGAATTCAGAATATTTAGAAGCACTGTGTGATGGGACGATGAGCTGCTTGTGTGTAAAATCCTAGTCCCTCAGAGTTTGGTCAAGTTTGCAAACCTCTGTCTGTAACGGAGCCCCTTAAACATGGCTCCGTCAGTCGCTGGCAGATTCCGACAGTGGTTGCTTTCGGAATCGCTTCCAACATAAAAGCTCCTTAACGGAAACACGTCTTCTGGACTCTCTGCGTGACAGTTTCCGGCGAGGAGTGGGTGTCCCTACAGGAGGTCCTGAAACCTCCCCACTGTTTTCGCTGGAAGTGTCTCTGAGCCATCCCTCCAGCTCCCTTTCCCTCAGCCCAGCTCCTCTCCCCCTACTGGTTCCCTCTTCAGCTGCTGAGTCTCTCCCAACCTGTGTGAGCCCTTTCACTTCCCTTCCTTCCGATGGCAGTTCCCTGACATCCACCTCCCCTCCAGGGCCCCCTTCATCCCCTCTCGCCCCCTCCTCTACGGGCGGTGAGGAGGCAAAACCCCGGAATGAACTTCCTTCATCTTCCGATGTCCCGAACACTTCTCTCCACCTGTTGCGGTTCCTGGTCTCGAAGTACTCCTCCTCCTCAGAGTCCATCTCCCCTTCCCCTTCCGATTCCGAGAATCCTTCCAACTCCTCCTCCTCATCGGTGGTCCCAAAGTATTCCCTCCGGAACCTCTCCACAGGCTGAGGTTTCCTTGGGAACCTTTGATGGAACGTTTCTATCAATACCTCGTCATTGATATCTTCTGCCATTACCCAAGTGTTTTCTGACTCCGGTTCTCCTTCCCACGCTACCAAATACTCCACCTGATCCCCCTTCCATCTGGCGTCGAGGATTTCTGCCACATGGCTGCTGCATTCCCTTTCTTCTATGACCGGTCCCCGAGTGGCCATCCCTTCTCGTCCCCCCTCATACGGTGACAGTAACGACCTGTGAAATACTGGGTGCAGTTTCATGTGGTTGGGTAACCGGAGCCTGAAAGCCACTGGGTTGACCTGTTGAATGACCTCAAAGGGACCCAATCTCCTGGGTCTTAATTTCTTACAACCTCCTTTGAACGGCAACCCTTGGGTTGACAGCCACACCCTATCTCCCACCCTTATGGTTTCACCTTCCCTTCGGTTCTTGTCTGCCTGCCTCTTGTATTCTTCCTTCGCCCTTTCTAAGTTGAGTTGGAGCTGACGATGGATTGCTTCCATTTCTTCTACAAAATGCTCGGCTGCCGGGACACCCCATCTCTCCCCTTCTCCCCCTGGGAAAGCCCTGGGATGACACCCATAATTAGCCAAGAAGGGGCTCATCCCTGTGGACACATTCTCGGCATTGTTGTAGGCAAATTCCGCCAGCGCCAACTTTTCTACCCAGTCATTCTCTCTGTCATTGACATAACACCTCAGGTATTGCTGGAGGACCCCGTTTGCTCTTTCCGCCTGCCCGTTGGTTTCAGGGTGCCGGGCAGTCGAAAAGTTGACCTCCACCTGCAGTAAGCTCATGAGCTTCCTCCAGAACCTGGAAGTAAATTGTTTTCCTCGGTCTGAGACCACCCTCAATGGCACCCCGTGCAACCTAAAAATGTGTTCTACAAATAACTTCGCTGTCTCTTCCGCCGTGACTGCATGCGAGCAGGCTACAAAGTGGCACATCTTTGTTAGTAGGTCTACCACCACCATGATGGCTGTTTTCCCCTTGGACTTCGGCAGATCAGTCATAAAATCTATCGACACTGCCTCCCAAGGTCGTTCTGGGGTTGGTAAGGGTTCTAATAGCCCCGCCGGTGCCCGCCTCTCCCCTTTGGCTCGCTGGCATTGCTCACACCCTCTTACATACTCCCGTACATCTTCCCTCACCTTAGGCCACCAAAATTCCCTGGTGACCAACCACATGGTTTTGTGTTGTCCAAAATGCCCCGCCGTGGGGCTGTCGTGCAACTGCTTGAGTACCCTCCCCCTTAAGTCTCCTTCAGGGATATACAGTGCCCCTTTGTAATACAAAGCTCCATTTCTTTCCTCGAAACCCCCTGGTTCCTCTCCCTCACCCCTAAGACCTCTGAGCTTATTCTGGGCGTATTCATCATTCTCTGTTTCCTCTACCAGTTCTCTTTGTCCCACCAATGCCGCCCCACACACCCAGCGGTCCTCTGGAATGACATGTCTCTCTTCGGGTGCTCCCTCCTCCTCCAAATATTCAGGTTTGCGTGAGAGAGCGTCCGCCCTAATGTTCTCTGGGCCTGGCACGTAACAAATCTCAAAGTTAAATTTGGAGAACTCCTGGGCCCATCTCACTTGCCGTTGGTTGAGCACTCGTGCCGTCCTCCAATACTCTAGGTTCTTGTGGTCAGTGCACACTTGCACCTTATGTTGTGCGCCAATTAGCAGGTGCCTCCATCTCCGGAACGCCTCATGAATGGCTAGTAGTTCTCGGTCATACACCGTGTAGTTCCTCTCGGATTTGTTCAGCTTTCGCGAAAAAAAGGCACACGGTCTCCACTCTGACTCCTCCTTCCCTGGCTGCAGAAGCACCGCCCCAATCGCTCTGTCTGATGCGTCAGTTTCCACTCTCATCGGTTTTTGTAAATCCACATGCAGGAGTTGTTGTTCCGAGGCGAAGGCCCTTTTTAGTTCCTCAAATGCTCGCTCCGCCTCCTCAGTCCAAACGAACTTCTTCTTACTGCTGAGACAGTCCGTAATGGGCGCCGTCAGGTGGGCAAAGTTTCGGATGAACTTACGATAGAAGTTCCCAAATCCTAGGAACCTCTGCACATCCTTCCTTGTTTTGGGTGTTTTTCCATTCCAGCACCGCCTGGACCTTGCCGGGATCCATGGCCAATCCCTTGTCTGACAGGCGATACCCCAGGAATTCCACCTCCTTGGTATGAAACTGACACTTCTCCAGTTTCACCCACAGCTGGTTGGCTTGCAGCCTGCTCAACACTTCTCTGACGTCTCTCACATGCTGCTCCTCATTCTCAGAATACACCAACACGTCGTCTAAGAAGGCCACACAATTCTTGTAAAGCAAAGGCCCCAGGACGTGGTTCATAAACGATTGAAAGCACGCGGAGCCTCCTTGTAGGCCGAAGGGCATAACTAAATATTCAAATGCCCCCAAAGGGGTGAACATGGTGGTTTTCCATTCATCCCCCTTCCTTATTCGTATCAGGTTGTACGCCCCCCTTAGGTCCAGTTTAGTAAAAATCTTTCCCTTCCTGACCCTTGTCAAAATGTCGTCAATCCTGGGCATAGGGAAAGCCACTGGTTCTGACACTGCATTTAAGGCCCTGAAGTCACACACAAGCCTCGGCTTGTTCGTGTTTTTTTATCCACAAAAAACACTGGGCTGCCCCCCACCGCCCTGGACTCTCTGATGAACCCTCTCTTCAGGTTCTTGTCAATGAACTCTCTTAGCTCCTGCATCTCTCTGTCTGACATGGCGTACAGCTTGCCTACAGGGAGCTGTGCCCCAGGGAGTAAATTGATTTGACAGTCAAAGGGTCTATGCGGGGGTAATTGGTCAGCTTCCCTTTCGCTGAAGACGTCGCGGAGATCTGCGTATTGTCGTGGTACCTTCACGTTCTCCGTTACTTCAGTCCCTGCTAGGGTGGCTTGGGCCCCTGCCAAACCCTTTCCCTCTTTGCAGTGTTCTAAGCAATGTGCTGAACCAAAAGAAACCACTCTCTGATGCCAGCCCACCAGCGGATCATGTAACGCTAGCCAGCTCATCCCCAATATAATGGGAGCTCCTCCCAAGGTGGCCACATTAAACGCTATCAGTTCGGTGTGCCTTGCCACCTTCATTATCATTGGGACGGTCTGCAAGCTGACTTCTCCTCCCAACAGCTCCCTGCCATCGATCGTGGTCACCTGCAGGGGGTTGCTTAAAGGGATCGTCTGTATCTGGTGTTCAGCTGCAAACTCTTTGCTCATGAAATTGCAGGAGCTGCCTGAGTCCAACAGCGCCTTTATCTTTAGAGGGTGTCCGTTTGGCAGCTCTAGCGCCACTTCTATCACTAGGGCGGGTTTTAGGAGGTTCTGGCGTGGGCACTTTCACTGCTCTTTGGCCTGACTGCTGTGCCCCGACGGTGGCAGCCAGGCGTTGGCTTTTACTTGCTTCGGTATTTCTTCCTCTCTTCCCTCCACAGCTCCTACCATCCCTTGCCATTCCTTCCTCTGGGGGCAGACTCTGGCAAAGTGACCTGGCTGTTGGCAGAGATAGCATTTC